>NC_069791.1:70028326-70334341 GCF_027406575.1 Nycticebus coucang | reverse complement strand
CCTAATGCGCAATATATTTTCATTGTTAAAAAGGGGTTGCCTCAATGAATCCCCAACAATAAAAAAAAAAAAAAAAAAAAAAAGGGGTTGCCACCCACAGGTTGAGAATCACTGGCCTAGACAGAACATGTATCAGGTGCCTCTCCTCTTTCCCTTTGTGTTCGTCATTTTTGTGAATTACTGGAAGATAGCAACTCCGGCCAAAAGGAAGTGTTGGATTTTCTAAGGATGCTTCTTGTTCCTCTGTTGTCCAAAGGCAGAACTGTCAATTCAACACGAGCATCTGCCTTTTTCTTAAAAAAAAAGAAAGAAAACCACAAAACTTTATTTTTAGGGAAGTTTTAAGTTCACTGCAATATTGAGCAGAAGGTACAGAGAGTTCTAACAGACATTCCTTAGCCCCACATGTGCACAGTTTCTCCCAGTTACAACTGATGAGCCTACATTAACTCATTATCACGCAAAGTTCACAGTTTACATTAGGGTTCACTTTTGTTGTACATTGTATAGGTTTGGGGAAATTTATAACATGGATCCACCATTACGGTACTATACAGAATAGTTTCACTGCCCTTAAAATCTTCTGTGCTCTATTTACTCATCCCTTCCTACTTGCCCCTGGCAACCACTGATCTTTTTACCATCACCACAGTTCTGCCTTTTCCAGAATGTCATGTAGTTTAAGTCATACAGTATGTAGCCTTTTCAGATTGGCTTCTTTCACTTAGTAAAAGGCATTTAAGTTTCCTCCATCTCCTTTCATGGCTTGATAGATCATTTCTTTTTAGCGATGAATAGTAATTATATGGATGTATCATAGTTTATTTTATCCACCCACCTACTGAAGGGCATTTTGGTTGCTTTCAAGTTTTGGCAAGTATGAATAAAGCTGCTATAAGTATCCATGTGCAAGTTTTTGTTTAGACATAAGCTTTCAACTCCTTTTTGGGTAACCATCAAGGAGTCTGACTGCTGGCACGTATGGCAAAAGTATGTTTAGTTTTGTAAGAAACCGCCAAACTCTTCTAAAGTGGCTGTACCATTTTGTACTCCCTCCAATAAAGAATGAGAATTCCTTTTGCTCCATATCTTCACCAGCATTTGGTGATGTCAGTGTTCTGGACTTTGGCTATTTTATTAGGTGTATTGTGGTATGTTGTTGTAATTTGCATTTTCCTGACATATGCTACGGATCATCTTTCCAAAAATGCTTATTGCCATCTGCATATCTTTTTTGGCAAATTATCTGTTAAGATCTTTGGCTCTTCTATTAATCTGGTTGTTTTCTTATTTATTCACATATTTTGGATAATAGTCCTTTATTGGATATGTCTTTTGCAAGTACCTTCTCTTCTTTTGCAAATATCAGTCGGTGGCTTGCTTTTTCTCTTCACAGTGTCTTTCACAGAGCAGACCATTTTTTTTTTTTTTTTTTAGACAGAGTCTCAAGCTGTTGCCCTGGATAGTGTCGTGGCGTCATAGCTCACAGCAACTTCCAACTCTTGGGCACAACTCTTGCCTCAGTTTTTCTATTTTAGTTGAGACAGGGTCTCACTGTGTTATATGCTATAATATTTAATGTCCTCATTATTAATATCATTCTCTTGTATTCACTTCTCAGGCCATCTGGTTCTGCCTCTACCTTTTTCGCTTAGTGTTACCAGAGTTAGCAAATAAAAATACAGGACATCCAGTTAAATTTGAGTTTTTGATAAACAATGTAATGATCCAGTTCTGAATTCTTTAGCTTGGCAAAAACATTCCTTCTTCCTTGTTAGAGGAGAATATCCTCTTTGACATCTCACATGGGCAGATGCCTTTCAAAATAACACTTGTCCTCCTCAAAAAAAAAAAAAAAAAATAGTCTCACCTCCCTGAATATACACAAAATAATAACCAGGATTGGTCTTAGCCTAGCCCCAGTGAGAAAAGTCAGTGCTGCAAGAAAAAATTGACTTACTTACTCAAAGAGTTGCAGAACATGGCTAAAATTATTGGCAGGAACGAGAGGAACATATATGGGAATGGACCTTGCTGGTGTGCTGAACATAGAGCTGGAATTCGGGAGGACATATTGACAGAGGATCACTCTTCCACATCTCAAGGCCTCAATGTCCTGGCAGATACATCTGGAACAGTCTGGCAGGCAGAATAATGGTTCTTAGAGATAGCTACGTCGTTAAGTCCCAGAAACTGAGAATAAGGCTGCAGATTAGCTGACTTTAAGACAGGGAGATTATTCAGGTAGCCCCAATATAATCAAAAGGATCCTTAAAAGGGGGAAGAATGTCAGAAGTTACATGCGACTAGGATGTATGTTGCTCCTGAATATGGAGGAAGGGACAATGAAGCAAGGGATGTGGATGACCTGGAGAAGCTGGAAAAGACAAGGACGCAGAGTCTCTCTAAGAGTCTCCACAAAGGAAAATCCCTGCTGCCACTTTGATTTTAGCCTAGTGAGACAGTCAGAATTCTGATCTATAGAATTTTAAGATAATGCAGTTGTGTTGTCTTAAACCACCAAGTTTGTGGCAATTTGCTACAATAGAAAACAAAAACAGACTTGGCGCCCATCGCTCAGTGGTTAGGGCGCTGGCTACATGCACTGGGGCTGGTGGGTTTGAACGCAGCCCAGGCCCTCTAAACAACAATGACAATAACAACAGCAACAACAAAACAGCTAGGCATTGTGGCAGGCGCCTATAGTCCTAGCTACTTGGGAGGCTGAGGGAAGAGAATGGCTTAAGCCCAGGAGTTTGAGGTTGCTGTGAGCTGTGACACCATAGCACTCTACTGAGGGCGAAATAGTGAGACTCTGTCTCAAAAAAAACCCAAAAAACAAAAGTCTTAATACACTTCTAGGATGGCTTATTACAACTTGGGCGGGAATGATGGCCTATAGCAAATAAGGCAGAAATACTGGAACTAATTAGCAGAGTACTGAGAAAGGGGTCAGCAAGCTCATTGTGTGTAAAAATGAACTTATTACATGAGATCTGAGAACCCAATGGCTGGCTATGTTACCTCAGAGAACCTGAAGAACTCCTCCTTCACTAAGACAAGAAGGGTGTAACTCATCAGGGGAACACCAGTGTTAAGTTCAGTAGTGGCTGTCTCTGTGTAATTAGCAGGAGAACCAAGTCTGCCATGGAACCAAGTCCCCTGGTGTCAATAAGGATGCTGATTTGCAGAGAACAGGTGGTGGCATTCAGCTGTCAGAGATAAAGTGGACATGACTGTGATGGGCAACAAGGCCAGGATGGTAACTAGGGTGTCTTGACTCACAGGGATCTGTGGCAATGGCTAAGAACTCCTTGTGTCCCCAGGAAAGACATACAGCCAATGGGATGATGCCTTGTGTTAACAACTCCCCCAAGTGGACAGCGCCTGTGGCTGGGAAGGGTGGTGGGTTCAAACCTGGCCCTGGCTAAACTGCCACAAAAAAATAATCAGTGTTCTGGTGGGCACCTGTAGTCCCAGCTACTCGGGAGGCTGAGGCAAGAGAATTGCCTAAGCCCAGGTTGCTGTGAGCTGTAATGCCATAGCACTCTACCAAGGGCGACAAAGTGAGTCTGTCTAAAAAAACCAAAAATAGGGGCAGCTCCTGTGGCTCAAGGAGTAGGGTGCTGGCCCCATATACTGGAGGTGGTGGGTTCAAACCCAGCCCTGGCAAAAAAAAAAAAAAAAAAAAAAAACAAACCTGGGCGGCAACTGTGGCTCAGTCGGTGGGGTGCCAGCCCCATATACCGAGGGTGGTGGGTTCAAACCTGGCCCTGGCCTAACTGCAACCAAAAAATGGCCGGGTGTTGTGGCGGGCGCCTGTAGTCCCAGCTGCTTGGGAGGCTGAGGCAAGAGAATCGCTTAAGCCCAGGAGTTGGAGGTTGCTGTGAGCTGTGTGAGGCCACGGCACTCTACTGAGGGCCATAAAGTGAGACCCTGTCTCTACAAAAAAAAAAAAAAAAGAAAAAAAAACCCCAAAACAAAAACAACTCCCCCAAGAGCTGATGAAGTTGATAATCAGACCATGTGATGGGAAACTGCAGTCCTTCTCCCTTTCCAGATCTGAGCTAGTTCTCAGAATCTAGAATCCAATTGAAGGGAAGGTTGCTTTTCTTTGAAGAACCTTCCAATTCTACCACAAATACTCCCCCACAAAAGGACCGAACTATTCCCTAGAGTAGGATACTGTGGAAAGGGAATGTCCAGACCTTTTGAGGCTATTGGATACAGGGTGTAAGACAACACAGATCTAAAACTGCATTACTGCCCTCCGGCAAGGTCAGCTGATAGATGGGGGTCCTGTCTTAAATCTCTACCAGGGGCTCAGTGGTTATAGAAATCCACTCTATAACTATGTTCCTGAGAGAATAACTGGGATGAATGTGTTTAGCAAGGGAATACTTGCTAACATTTGTTACCTAAGCTGTGGGGTTGTGGGAGGATGGGCCAAGTGGAAACACCTGGATATTGCCCCTTTCCAGACATCCAAGATGATAAATTAGAAACAATACCACACCCTGCGTAGAAAAGAAGTGATTACAGCTGCCCTCAAAGATGGAAAAGGCTCAATTCTGTGCAGCTCCTATAAAAGACAGATGAATTGTGGCTGATGATGGTTGTTTGCCACAAGTGCTATGCAGGGTGCAATCTTTACTGGGACAGACCAATATGGCCTCTGGCTCTTGATAAGCGTCTACTGATCTGTGAAAACCTTTTTCATCACCATTTATGTTGAGGATCAAAATCAGAAATAGAAGTCTGCAAAATACATTCACTCTTGACCCCAGCTGTGTCAGCCCTCCTGCTGTTCCACACAGGGAACCTGGTTTTATTTATTTATTTATTTTTTGAGAGAGTTTTATTTTGTCACTCTTGGTAGAGTGCCCTGTGGCATCACAGCTCATAGCAATCTCAAACTCTTGGGCTCCAGTGATCCTCTTGCCTCAGCCTCCCAAGTAGCTGGGATTACAGGCACTCGCCTGTAATCAACACCTGGCTATTTTTATTTATTTATTTGCCTTTCTATTTATTTTTAAATTTTACATATACATGTGTTTATTAGGTTTCCATTTTTTGCCTTCACAAAATTAAAGTTTAAAATTTAGTAACAATAACAATGTTTAAGGTAAGGACTAGAAACAAAAACCTCATAAAGAATGAATGAACATAAATACATTCAGAACACCTGGCTATTTTAGAGATAAGGTCTTGCTCTGGCTCAGGCTGGTCTCAAACTCATGAGCTCAGACCATCCACCCACCTCAACTTCCCAAAGTGCTAGAATTACAGGCATGAGCTACTGTGGCCGGCTGTGGAACCTGGTTTTCTGACATTCCACAGAACATCATTCTAGTAATGATATCATATGGACCAGACCTGGTGTATGGGAAATGGCAAAGGTTTTTGGATCCCTCAGGAAAACACATGCATACAGAACACAGGAGATAAACCCTACAGATTCAAGGGCCTTCCAGATCATTTAAGTTCTTCAGGTTCCAAATGTCTTTCTAAGGAAAGGAACAAATTACTCTGTTTTGCATTAACAAGCAGTGTTTGGTGGGCTGCTAGGATTTTGGAGGCAACATACACCACACTTGGAGATGCCTTTCCAACCCACTTATTGGATGAACTAGAGGGCTGCTGTTTTCCTTTGTGGCCCAGAGACATATGGCCCAAGTGCCACACAACTGGGCAGATACCATTGGTGTTAGAGGTGGTACCTATGGTGGTAAAACTGTGCGTAGAGGTCTGGTAAACCCCACTAAGAGCTTGGCAATAGAATTCAAGAGCAAAGCTACAATTCTGCAGCAAAGAGTTTTCAATGTGAAAAGCAGCTCCTGGGATGCTACTGGCTGGAAGGCATCAAGTGACTATGAACTGGAGCTGCTGGTCATAAGCTGAGCATTAGGTCAAAGTCATGTTATCTGGAGGACAGAGGATCTGTTACACAAAGGATATGTCACAATTGGGATCAGGCACAGGCAGTGACTACCTTGCACCTGCCTTTGCTACACTGACCCTGGCCTCCTGTCACTCCTCTGGATTCATGGAAGACTCCCTTTGACCAGTTAACGGAAGAAACCAGCAGGGTCTGTTTCACAGAGGGATCGGCTCCACATATTGGTCTGAACCAAAAAAGGCATTGTTTTACTAGTCTTAATCAGGGTGGCCCTACAGGCCAGCATAGGGTAAATCCCGTAGGCAGAGCTTTAAGCAGTATATATACATATACATACGTGTCTATACACATACACACACACACTTAATGGAAACAAGTCTTTATTAAGTAACTTTTAATATCAGAAGAACAAAACCTATAATTCTCTTTACAGCAATAGAATTAAAAAGCCTATTTGGCACTAACTTTGTATGGAGGGAGGAGTGGCCTGAGGCAAAGGTTTCATGGACTCCTGGGTTGTGGGAAGAGTAAGGCTGAGTCTGGAGACAAGATCTGAGGAAGACTTCAGCCTATGAACCAACCGACAGGAGCTGACACAGTGTGTAGTTCTTTGAGTCTTACATCAACACCATCAGAAACTTATCTCCAGCTGAGGTACAGTAACAAGGTGTCTGGGACGATAAGGTCAGTACAGATCTGGGATCCACTCCCCCCTCACCAAAGTTGGCGGATATGGAGGAGCCTTCCAGTTCAGCAGGATTCTTCATTTCCCTCTGGTGCCCACCAGGAGCATCTCTAGCAGGGGCACTGCATATCGACAATTAGCTGCTAATTACTAATTCTTATAGGCCTTCATTATGGTTAATATACAAACACAGTCACTAGCAAATGTACTGAGTTTCAGGTGGTGGTAGGACATCCAGATCTCCCGCAAGTTATTGTTAACAGTAAGAAAATTGTAGTTTTCAAAAACCACTGATTCTTTTTCAGCAATGCCCTACTCTCCCCACAATAAATCTGGCTAGTATGTGAAGACTCACCTGGAGCCTAATCTGATCTTCAAGATGGCATACAGGGCAGTTTTCAGAGATCAGAACTTGTACTAGACATGAAACTTTCTTATCCTGAATCCTGGATTGGCAGGGTGCGGTAGTAGGTGAAAAGATTATTACAGTGACTAACTTATCAGAGGTGGAAAAACCTGTCATAATATGAAGCCAAGCAGGTGATGGAAGGAAGGAGTGAAGTAGTTCAGTTTCTAGGTAAATCGGAGGACGTCCTGGCCAAAAAACATTATAAGGTACAGAGCAAAATATCTTAAGAGGTCTAAGACTGCAGTCAGAGAGAAAAGACAGGCTGGACTTAAGGTAATCATATTGTACATGACTTCTGGAGTTTCAGAAGGAAACTTGATTTTCATACTTTGGCATAGACAATAAGTGCCACCAAAATGTATACCTAAGGCTCACAAAATGTTACCAATAGTGAAAAAGTGTACTCAGTATGCAAGGGAAAAAACACAACCCAGACCATGCAGCTACTATACATACTCTACCTACCTCAACTCCCCAACATACACATTCACAAGTACCAAAAGATCTATTTGCCCCAAATTCAAACTTTCTAAAAGCTAAATCAGTAGGAATAGGAGGCATTACAATATGTTATAAATTTACTTAATCTGAATAAACTGTGTCCATGTGGCTCAATCCTTTACAAATTATAATTCTTGAATATATATATGTTAAAACAGTCAGATGTTTTTTTTTTCTTTAAGTACATAATTACACTGGATATGTATCAGTTTAACTATGCAATAGGCAATGCTGGCACGGTCTCCTAGGATCCAAAATGTGGGGTAGGGACTATGCCCCGGCCAGCCGGCAAGTGTATAACCTGCTGCCACGATCTGAGGACCTCTGTCTACCACATCACTGTGGAGTTCTCACTCCTCAGCCATCTCTTGATGTTGAGTGAAGCAAAATCTATCACTGAAGTTCATATGTAACAATAGGGCTTCTCCCTGGCATTCACGTTCTGAAGTTTAAAAAACCAGAAACAACAAAAAGCATACTTGACAGTTACAGTGCTTCTCCCTCGCCAGTGTGGACAACTCTTTGATGTTTGGAAAGATTTGACTTGCTACAGAAGGTTTTTCCACAATGATTACACCAATAAGGCTTTTCACCAGTATGGATTCTATGATGTTTATTAAAATTTGAGCTGTGGTTGAAGGCTTTCCCACATTCCTTACATTTATATGGCTTCTCTCCAGTGTGGAGTCTCTGATGTGAACTAAGACCTGCGTGCTGACTGAAGCTCTTCCCACATTCATTACACTGATACGGTTTCTCCCCAGTGTGGATTCGGTAGTGGCGAATGAGGCTGCCTTTGCCACTGAAAGCCTTTCCACAATCTTTGCATTGATATGGTGCCTCTTCAGTATGCATCCTCTGATGTTTAAGAAGGTCTGAGCTCTGACCGAAGGCTTTTCCACACTTACAGTCATAGGGCCGGTCCACCAAGTGTGTTCTGTAATGGAGGGTGAGGTTTGAGCTGTGGCTGAAAGCCTTCCCACACTTGGTGCATACATAAGGCTTCTCTCCAGTGTGTGTTCTCCGGTGTTTAGTAAGATTTGAGCTATTGCTGAAGGCTTTCCCACACTCAGCACATATGTAACGTCTCTCTCCTGGGGTAGGTTTAGTAGGAACTGATTCTGTACTTTTCTTGGATCCTCTATCTTTAATGAGGGTTTTTGTTCCTCTTTCCTTTTCAAGATTTACATGCTGCCTTTCTAACCTAGCCTCACATTTACTGGCAAAACTCACAGGAATGATATCTCTTTTAAGTCCATCTGCACAAGATTCCTCTTCAGAACCTTTCTGCTTATCTGTTGATTCCTCATTTTGGGTATTCGATTTACACCCTGAAACAGTAAGTAGAATAAGGATATGTCAGATGTTTCCTGTTTTGAGAAAGAAACTGTTACCAGGGAAAAAGGATCATCAGATAACACTGATGGACTCTGAAGGGTGACCAAATATACCTTTATGAGAGGTCACAATACAAGTCACATCAATACAAGTCAGTCATCAAATCTAGTTTATAACACCACACTCTCACATAAACCCCTGGCTGGAAGCTGTTACGGTATGATGAGTACTTGACTTTTTTTGCCAGGAAAAGAATGTCAAATACCGAGGGTAAAAAGCAGCATGTTGGGATGGAAGCACAGGGGATGAATGAAGCTCAGGCAGAGAGAAACAAGTGAGAATGATTGCTGATGGGCAATTAAAGAAAATGGCAAGACAAAGAAGAGGCTGAGTGGCAAACTCACAAAACCCATATTCCCACAGCAGCTGGACAGAAATGCAATCAAAGGGGACATTCAGCCATTTATATCATTCCAGCCCCAGATCCTTATCAGCTAGAATGAAAGTACTTTATCCCACGAGGGTTTAACTCTTACCATTAACTGGCTATGTTTTGTAATTTAGTTATAAAATTTAGTTATAAAGTTATACTGTTAGATTAGATGGGATCAGTTTACCTCCTTAGTGCAGCAGTTCTCAACCTGTGGGTCGCAACCCACAGGACTGTATTAAAGGGCTGTGGCATTAGGAAGGTTGAGAACCCACTGTCTTACAGCATCTCACTAGGCAGTCCCACCTCCTCCACTGCACAAAAAGGGGAGAAAAATTCACTCTGAAAAATGGACTCCCTTTGAGAACTTTCATCCCTCTGAGGGTATCGAAGCCTTAGGTAGCAAAGAACCTTCTTTTTAAGGCTTTGTTCCCTAAGTGCCTTGACAGTCTCTGTCTACCCAACATTCTCTTTTTTTCTTTTTTTTGACAGTCTCACTATGTTGCCCTTGGTAGAGTGCTGTGGAATCACAGCTCACAGCAACCTCCAACTCTTGGGTTTAAGCGATTCTCTTGCCTCAGCCTCTTAAGTAGCTGGGACTACAGGTGCCCACTACAACGCCCAGCTATTTTTGTTGTTGTTGTTGTAGTTGTCACTGTTGTTTAGCAGGCTCAGGCCAGGTTCGAACCCGCCAGGCCCGGTGTATGAGGCCTGCACTCTAGCCACTGAGCCATCTCCAGGATGAAGTCCAGGCTTCCTCTTGCATGGCTCACAGTAGAAATTGATTTTTCTCTTTCCACCTTTCTCATTTTTAATTCTGCAAACCATGCAGTCCTTGTTTTTTTTTCATTTTGCATTATAAAATACATCTTGGGTGGTGCCTGTGGCTCAGGAGGCACTGGCCCCATATACCGGAGGCGGTGGGTTCAAACCTGGCCCCGGCTAAAAACTGCAAAAAAACAAAACAAAACAAACAAAAAAACCCCAACAAAATACAGCTTTCCATTTAGCCTTTTCTCAGTGTTAGGAAAGGCTTCCTCCTTTTCTCATTTTTTTGGTTTGTTTTTGTTTTTGAGACACAGTCTCATTGTCACCCTGGGTAGAGTACTGTGGCATCATAGCTCACAGAAACTTCAAACTCTTGGGCTTGAGCAATACATTTGCCTCAGCCTCTCGAGCAGCTGGGACTACAGGCATGCTTTTTTCTATTTTTTAGTGGAGACAGGGTCTTCCTCTTGCTCAGGCTGGTCTTGAACTCCAGAGCTCAAGTAATCTACCTGCCTCGGCCTCCGAGAGTGCTAGCTAGGATTGTAGCCGTGAATCATCATGCCTGGCCCTTTCCCTCGTTCCTGAATTTGTTTCTTACATTGCTCACAAGCTAAGTGATGAGATTTCTCCTGTAAGAAAGGTGTATCTGGGTTGGGTGAAGTGGCTCACGCCTGTAATCCTAGCACTCTGGAAGGCTGAGGTAGGTGGATTGCCTGAGCTCACGGGTTTGAGACCAGTATGAGCCAGAGTGAGACCTCATTTCTAAAAATAGCTGGGTGTTGTGGTGGGCGCTTGTCTCCAGCTACTCAGGAGGCTGAGACAAAAGAGTCATTTGTGCCCAAGAGGGTTTGAGGCTGCTGTGAGCTATGACACCACAGAACTCTACCAAGGGAGACAAAACGAGACTCTGTCTCCAAAAAAAAAGTGTGGGCGCACCCATACTCAGTGGGTAGAGTGCTGGCCACATACACCAAGGCTGGGTGGTTTGAATCTGGCCCAGGCCAGCTAAAACAACAATGGCAAAAAAAAAAAAAAAAAAAATATATATATATATATATATATATATATATAGCGCGGGGTGTTGTGGCGGGTGCCTGTGGTCCCAGCTACTCAGGAGGCTGAGGCAAGAGAATTACTTAAGTCCAAGAGTTTGAGGTTGTTGTGAGCTGTGATGCCACAGCACTCTATCCAGGACAAGAGCTTGAGACCCTGTCTCAAAAAAAAAAAAAGAAAGGTGGTTTGGTACTCGTAGCTCAATGAGTAGGGCACCAGCCACAAGTTCAAGCTCGGCCTGGGCCTGCCAAACAACAATGACAACTGCAACCAAAAAATAGCCGGGCGTTGTGGTGGGTGCCTATAGTCCCAGCTACTTGCGAGGCTCAGGCAAGAGAATCTCTTAAGCCCAAGAGTTTGAGGTTGCTGTGAGCTGAGACACCACAGTACTCTATCGAGGGTGACATAGTGACACTCTGTCTCAAAAAAAAAAATAAAAGAAAAAAAAGAAAGGTTGTGTCCACACTTTTTCTCTACTCTCCTTATCTAATGAGTAAAAGATGCAGCTGTTCACAACTGCAACTTCCATCAGCCAGAGAGTATTTTTTCCCACCATTTGTAGGACCTTCTTATAAATCCATAATATCCATAGTACTGACCAGCTCTGTCCACTCTTCCCATAAACTTTGTGTATTCTAAAATAATTGTTGGTTTTTCAAATTGAACAGGCTGTCTTTTTCTTAGAACTAGTGATCAACTGTGTTTGAAGGCCAAAGAATGTACTCAAAATTGTCACTAACCTCTGTCATGGAATGAGAAGCATATTATTTTCAGACCACATTGATAGGCATATAATTCTTATTTCTGAAGATTCTTCTTTTTCAGATCACTTGGAAAATCTTCCCTAAGAAGACCTGTTATATATATTCATTGTATTGTATTCATTGTATGCAATTCCCAAGTAAGTTGAGTGTGTGTAGAACCTGTCAGTGTAGATGTGATAGTATGAACTACTTGTGCCAAATGAATCACTCACTATTCAAGACATAACTGGCAAATCAGGGCAAATAAAGACTTTTTGTTGTTGTTTCGCCAGAATAGGGAATGTGAGAAAACACATAACCATTTTCTGAATAACACAGGCAAAAAATTCCTAGGCTCCACTTTGTAAGCTTCTTTGGATTGTAACACTTGAATCTAATCCTTCCTTTGAAAACTACTGTGCTCTCTTCTATAGCCACATTTCTTCCCAGTACAAAAAGTTCTTTGCATTTGTTGTCAACATACTGGCCAGGTGTGGTGGCTTACGCCTGTAATCCTAGCACACTGGGAGGCCAAGGCAGGTGGATAGCTTGAGCTCACAAGTTTGAGACCAGCTAGTGCAAAAACCAAGACCCTGTCTTTACTAAAAATAGAAAAACTGAGGCAAGAGTTATCGCTTGAAGGGAGGGTAATGGGTGGGGCCACACCTACGGTGCATCTTAGAATGGGTACAGGCGAAACTTACTAAAGGCAGAATACAAATGTCTACATACAATAACTAAGAAAATGCCATGAAGGCTACGTTGAACAGTTTGATGAGAATATTTCAGATTGTATATGAAACCAGCACATTGTACCCCTTGATTGTACTAATGTACACGCTATGATTTAACAAAAAAAAAAAAAGTATCGCTCGAGACCAAGAGTTGGAGGTTGCTGTGAGCTATGACCCCACAGCGTTCTACCCAGGGTGAAAGTTTGAAACTTAAAAAAAAAAAATTGTTGGCAGTGCTCATAGCTCAGTGAGTAGGGCGCCAACCACATGCACCAGGGCTTGTGGGTTTGAACCCATCTTTGGCCTGCTAAAAACAAAAAAAATAGCTGGGCCTTGTGGTGGGCGCCTGTAGTCCCAGCTACTTGGGAGGCTGAGGCAAGAATCGCTTAAGCCCAAGAGCTGGAGGTTGCTGTGAGCTGTGACACCACAGCTCTCTACCAAGTGGGACATAGTGAGACTCGGTCTCAAAAAAAAAATTGTCAACATACTAACATTCTTCACTTTGCTCCCTTGGGTACACTCCCTGAGCTGCGACAGGAGGAACTAAATGCAGCATCCAAAATATTTAGAAAAAACAGAGATGAGAGAAAATATCCTTGAAGAATTGGGTTTTGTCTAGCTATCAATGGTAAAATAGTCATGAATTATGCCTTCAAATTCAGAGCCTTATTTAGTATTACACCAAAGAATGCCTTCACTTCTGATGAAACATCCTTCCACAAGTGCCACAATGAGTTAGTGGAGTCACCTTCTGTATTTTTTCTGCTGCATACATGTTTGTTGTAGTCACAATTTTACAAGTAAGATCAACTGAGAAATAGAGTTGGAAATACTAAATTTCAATTTTTGGCTGAACACTTTGAGGAAGGGTGTATCCCTGTTGTGGGAACATTAAGAGATCACCATCACCACCACAATAAACTTTCCAGCTCCTGTTTCAGGCTGCCTATTATTGTCACTTTTTTCTTCATCACTAGCTTCAGATTCACTACAACTAATATCACTGCATACAAGAAGAATTTCTTCATGCTCACTTTCATTACTAAACTCTCCTTCAACCTATCTTCCAAAATTCACATTGTAATATCATTATCACTTACATACCTTTTCCCTGCCATTTTCCTAGAAGTACAACTGTGTGACTACAATACATGATTACCTGTTCACATCAAAACACATGGCCTGCTGAGAAACAGAAAGATTATAACCTACTCATCTGTTTTTTTTTTTTTTTGTAGTTTTTGGCCGGGGCCGGGTTTGAACCCACCACCTCCTGCATATGGGGCTGGCGCCCTACTCCCCTAAGCCACAGGCACCACCCATCCTGCTCTATCTGGTGACTAGAGTCAGTACTACAGCGGAGTAGGTGAACAAATACAACAGAAAAACCCACGATGACCATCTTCTGACATGAGAGAACAGGAAAATCATTATGATGGACGTTAAGTTAACATCTTATTTTTATGTATTTATTTTTTGAGACAACGTCTCACTGTGTTGCCCCATGCTAGAGAGCTGTAGCTCAGCCTAGCTCACAGCAACCTCAAGTTCCTGGATTCAAGTGATCTTCTTGCCTCAGCCTCTCAAAGTAGCCGAGACTACAGGTGCCTGCCACAATGCCTAGCTTATTTTTTCTATTTTTAGTAGAGATAGGGGTCTCATTCTTGCTCAGGCTGGTCTTAAACTCCGGAGCTCAAGGGATCCTCCACCTCAGTCTCCCAGAGTAGTGGGATTACAGATGTGAGTCACTGCATCTAGCCTCTTAAATTTTTTAAACCAACATATTTTATAAAACATCTTTTCACTGATGTTTTATTATTGCAGATTATTTAAGGGTTCTGGTTCATGCTCCTTTTGCTGTGTCTCCTCACTCTTACTCTCTTTGGGCACTTTATAATTTTTATTTTCTAGAAAGTCTTCATTCTTTACTTTGCCCATCCGCCCCAGTAATTCACATAGTGCCTGAAATATTCTACAATTCACTGAAAGAATTCACATTTGCTTCTGCCAGGCACCCAGCACCAATGTGTTAATTTCTTGGCCTGGAGATTTCTGGACCACAGTAATACAGAGTCAGATTCGCCTCCCAACTGAGGCAAATATCCAGAGTATGCTTCTATTTCCTCTCAGAGCTCAGGCAGACTAATAAACTTCTTTACTATATCCCTATGCTAATGGGCTTACAGTTTTTGATCTAGTACATCTTTTTTTTGAGACGAGAGTCTCACTTTGTCAGCCTTGGTAGAGTGCTGTGGTGTCATAGCTCACAGCAACCTCAAACTCTTGGACTCAAGCGATTGTCTTGGCTCAGCCTCCCAAGTAGCTGGGACTACAGGTGCCCACCACAACGCCCAGCTACTTTTTTAAGGACAGGGTCTCTCACTTGCTCAGGCTGGTCTTGAACCTGTGAGCTCAGGCAATCTACCGCCTCAGCCTCCCAGACTGTTAGGATTACAGGCATGAGCCACCACACTTGGCTTCTGGTACATCTTTTTGTACTGAGGTATATTCTTTAAAGATTTTATGCAAAACTTTCAATACCAACTCCCCTTTCCTTGGAAGGGCTCAAGAATCTTGTTTCCTATGCCCCCTCTTTGGATACTAAAACCTAAGCCCTTTACTGGCTCTCGTAATCCTTTTCCACTTTCCCCTTTGGGTAGTATTGCCAAGTGGCTATGCCGAAAGAAATGGAAAATAACACTGACCAGATCTATCTTTGACTATTTTTATCTTTAATTACCCTGGAAAACTCCAAAGAGGCCTAACTACCTAGAAAGGGGGATGGTATTAACCATAAAACGTGAAGAATTTAGCAAACAGTTTGATTTTTTACTTTTCCCAGAGAATGTGATTTTTAATAGGGTTCAAAACTGTTTCCAAGACGGAATTTCATATATTTCTGAGAGTCCTGGACTCTTCTCATAAAATCACATCATATACACAAATAGTGGTCTATATCACCTACACTTAAATCCTGGTTTGAAACTATTAATATTTGGAATAATGTACCATATTTTTACAAACATGAAATTAACATTAACTTTGTTTTAACAATTTGGTTATAGGCAGGGTGTGATGGCTCACGCCTCTAATCCTAGCACTCTTGGAGGCTGAAGCGGGTGGATTGCTTGAGCTTACAAATTTGACACCAGCCTGAGCAAAAGCAAGACGCTGTCTCTATTAAAAATAGAAAATCTGAGGCAAGAGGATTACTTGAGCCGAAGAGTTAGAGGTTGCTGTGAGTCATGACCCCCCAACCCCCAGGCACTCTACCCAGGGTGACAACTTGAAACTCTGTCTAAAAAAAAAAAAAAAAAAAAAAAACAAAATTATAATCCTTTAGGTAAATGAAGGTATATAAGACTAGAACCATTACTGAAAAATAACACAGGGGATAACCATTTATGACCTCTGATACTGTTCTGTAAACTATGATTTGTGTAAATTCAAGCTGGGGAGTCACCTTAATATACCTTTGACTTCCAAAACATATGCTCCACCTCTTTTCATAGCTTCAGTGATGAACTCCCAATTATTTTCCATTTGGCCTTCCCAGATCCATTCTAAACCCTGTCCTGGGAAGATGACCTAAAGGGATACACTGCCTCATTTCTCCTGCCCTCTGGCAGTCAGCTGTGTTTGCTAAAGGGGAACATCAGCAGAAGATCTAAGGGTATGAGTAGGGGGAAGTTGGGGTATTTATTCCCTCTGTCATCTCCTTACCCAATGCAAGGGCCTACAGCCAGAGCAGCTATCAAGTGATCCCTCCCTGATGGCTATCAGGTTCTGGTAACAGCTCTCCTCTCCCCCTTGTTCCTTTAGGCTCACATGTAGTAACATGTGTCTGGGGTAGTGCTATCCTTTACTGTTTAACTCATACTATCTACACTTCAATGAACAGTTCCTTTATTTAATTTATTTATTTTTGAGACAGAGTCTCAAGCTATCCCCTGGGTAGAGTGCCGTGACATCATAGCTCACAGCAACCTCCAACTGCTGGGCTTAAGCGATTCTCTTGCCTCAGTTTCCCAAGTAGCTGGGACTATAGGCACCTACCACAACGCCTGGCTATTTTTTGATTGTAGTTGTCATTGTTGTTTGGCAGGTCCGGGCTGGATTTGAACCTGCCAGCTCTGGTGTATGTGGCTGGCGCCTTAGCTGCTTGAGCTATAGGTGACGAGCCATGAACAGTTCTTTTATTACACTCACTTCAACTGACCCTTTAGGAGTTCCATGCTAGGATCCTGGCTGAGACAGTTGTACCTGGGGGAAGGAAAAGGAACTACTTCCACGTGGTCAGTTTGACCAGTTGAGTCAATCCAGGAATCACCTCAGAGCCAGGAATTACAAATTATTCTGTTTCTTCAACCACAAAGGCCTAGTGAATTGAGCAGGAGATTGACAGATGACCCGTACCTTGACTCTTCCTTGGATCTTGAGTGAAATCCTGCTCCTCACCAGTCTCTTGGATGTATAGAGGTCCCCAAGAGTCATACTTCTGACTGGTCTCCACTGGCTGTGGCTGCACACTGCTCAGGGATTCCTTTATTGCTCCTGAAGATGACATCTTCTCCCATATCTGTTTCTGTTCATCTGGAGGAGCTGAGACCTAGAAACAATTAGGAACGACTGGGTTTGTGCACAGCTCACTTAAAGAACTAGAATAAAATTCTGAGGACAGCTATACAGAACCTTTGGGAAAGAGAAAAGAAAAACATCCATGCTATTAATTCCCAAGGCTAAAGGTTAGTTTAGGATAACAGAAGAAAAATAGGAGCAAACACGGTTTAACCCAGTAGAAACTTCCATCGAGCTAATCTTCTATGGAAAAACTTTTGGTCTGCTAGAACATTGTGCTCCCAATCTCCTAGAATAAAAAGTTTTCCCCTGCCTACCTGGTGGCCTGGTTCATCCAGTTCCCGCTCCAGATCTTCGAGGAGAGTGACAGCCTCTTCAGCGCTCTCTGGGCTGTGCTCCTGCACCCAGGCCTGGAGCTCCTGGGGCAGGATGGTCAGGAACTGCTCCAGCACCAGCAGCTCCAGGATCTGCTCCTTGGTGTGGATCTCAGGCCTCAGCCACTCGCAGCACAGCACACGGAGTTGGCTCAGGGCCTCCCGGGGCCCAGGAGTGTCATGGTACCCAAATTGCCGAAAGCGCTGGCGGAACATCTCCAGGCTAGGAAGGCATTTCCCTTTCTCTTCTTCTTCAGCTTTCACAATCACTGGCCCCATCTGCTCCTGTGGAGGCCTTGGGCTGAAAACAGTGGCCATGCCCAGCACCTTGGTCATAATATGAACTCCAAAACAGCCTCACTAAAGATGGGACTCTGTGCAGCAGGAATATTGGTTCCTTTGGGTTTCTGGTTCTTTGAAGGCCACGCGCTTAACCTAAGAAGACATAGTTACCATAAAATTATCAAAAAGACGACTGCCTTTTGTTTTAATTTTCATGACCTTACACTACGCATAAGAAATTATGAAAATTATGGCCACCATAGAACTATCATGTAAGAGTGACTGTTTGGAATCACCTCAGCATATCCTACTTCGATTTTACTCTGTCTCTACTCTCCTAAAAAGTACAGTGTGGCACAATTTTAAGATTAACTTTGCTTTAAATCCTGTTTCAAGATCTCACAACTATAGATATCCTGGAAGGCTGAGATTTCAACAAGTTATCTGCGGGCTAGACATCATCTGTTTAAACCTAAGCCATTCAGCTTGAGCATTAAAAATTTACTAGTCAAATGACTGAGCTTGTCAGTGTCAAAATGGTGGCATTTACTAGTCTATTTAAAAATAATTGAGTACAGGTCAGGCATGGTGGCTCACGCCTATAATCCAAGCACACTCTGGGAGGCCAAGATGGGTGGATTGCCTGAGTTTAGGAGTTTGAGACCAGCATGAGCAAGAGCGAGACCCCATCTCTAAAAAAAGATAGCTGAGTGTTGTGCACCTATAATCCCAGCTACTTGGGAAACTGAGGCAGGATTGCTTGAGCCTGCTGCGAGCTATGACACTACAGCACTCCATTGAGGGGGACAAAGTGAAACTCTGTCTCAAAAAAAAAAAAAAAATTGAGTATACTTAGTGATGTAATTTTGAGCTTCACTTGGCCCATTGAATTAGAGCATCCTGAAGTTTTTAAATGTCCTTTATCTTTTTACAGAAAGGCAGGTGTAACACAGACAGATTAGACTAAAAGTAGCATATACCCTTATAGAGGCATTTATTTTGATAAGATATGTGTTTTGTTGAGAAGAAATTGACAAGAAAAATATTAAATCAAAATAAATGACACAAGCAGTCAGGAGTGGTGGTCCAAGCTTATAACCCTAGCACTTTGGGAGGTTGAGGCGAGACAATTACTTGAGGAAAGGAGTTCAAGACCAGCCTGAACAACATAGTGAGACTCCGTCTCTATAAAAATTTTTTAAAAAAGTTAGCTGGGGGGTGGCGCCTGTGGCTCAGTCAGTAGGGTGCCGGCCCCATATACCGCGGGTGGCAGGTTCATACCCGGCCCCGGCCAAACTGCAACCAAAAAAATAGCCGGGCGTTGTGGTGCACGCCTGTAGTCCCAGCTACTCGGGAGGCTGAGGCAAGAGAATCGCTTAAGCCCAGGAGTTGGAGGTTGCTGTGAGCTGTGTGAGGCCACGGCACTCTACCGAGGGCCATAAAGTGAGACTCTGTCTCTACAAAAAAAAAAAAAAAAGTTAGCTGGGGGGGCCACGCCTGTGGCTCAAAGGAGTAGGGCGCTGGCCCCATATGCTGGAGGTGATGGGTTCAAACTCAGCCCTGGCCAAAAACTGCAAAAAAAAATAAATAAATAAAAATAAAAAGTTAGGGCTGTGTGGTTGCTTGTACTTACAGTCTCATCTACTCAGGAGGCTGAGGCAAAAAATGTTTAAAAGTATTTTATTTATTATTTTTTTGAGACAGAATCTCACTTTGTTGCCTTGAGTAGAGTGCTGTAGTGTCGCAGCTCAAGGCAACCTCAAACACTTGGGCTTACGCAATGCTCTTCCCGCAGCCTCCCAAGTAGTTGGAACTATAGGAGCCCGCCACAATACCTGGCTATCTTTTGTTGTTGTTGTAGTTGTCATTGTTGTTTAGCAGGCCCAGGCTGATTTTGAACCCACCAGCCCCAGTGCATGTAGCCAGTGCCCTAACTGCTGAGCTATGGGCATGCCCCAAAAGTATTTCTTTTAAATTTTCAATTTTCTAACTCTTTTGGTCAGTTAATACATTAAAATACCAAAACATATAAACATAATTACTTCTATTTTCTTCATTTGCCAAAAAAGTGAAGTCAATTCATTCAACCTTTACTGATCATCTGCCCCAGGCTTGGTGCCAGGGCTGCAGTGAAGAATGAAACAGACACACCCCCACCCTCATGCAGCTCTCAAATTGGTGGGAGAGATGGAAAACTAATGAGCAAGCAGACAACATAATCAGTCTATCATTACTAGAAAGCCTCATTAAATGTACTCTGAAAGAAAAAGACATACGTTAGTCTTACATACTTGTGACTGGCCTTCTGAGCATGTTTTCAAACTTTAAGCCCCACCTTTCATGTTACATAGTATTCTACACTGGAGTTGGATAATCTAGAGCTAGAAAATTCTTGTAGTCTCAGTAAAGAAAAACGGATAAAAAATCTACAGGCGAGAAGAACAGTGGTTTATACTTTGAGAGAGTGAGGCCGGCCAGAGGATCACTAGGGGCCAGGAGTTCATCTCTACAAAAAATTGCATGGTGGCACACACCTATGGTTCTGGTTGGTTGGAAGACTGAATCACTTGATCCCAGGATGTGGAGGCTGCAGTGAATTATAATAATACCACTGCACTCCAGCAGTCTGGGTGCAAAACAAAAAATCTATATAGATATTTGTTACATTGGTAACAATAGTAAAGACCATAGCCAGGTGTTGTGGCGGGTGCCTGTAGTCCCAGCTACTTGGGAGGCTGAGGCAAGGGAATCACCTAAGCCCAGGAGTTGGAGGCTGCTGTGAGCTGTGTGACGCCACGGCACTCTACCAAGGGCGATAAAGTGAGACTCTGTCTCTACCAAAAAAAAAAAAAATTAAAGACCATAAAAAGGATCTATACGTGGCTTATAAAAACTGAAGATCAGCAAATAAGAGTTGTAGACAATCTAAATCTAAGGCAGGAGCTAGGCATGGTGGCACATGCCTTTGATCCCAGACACTTGGGAGGCCAAGGCGGGGGGATTGCATGAGCTCAGTAGTTTGAGACCAGCCTGAGCAAAAGCAAGACCCTGGTCTTCACTAAAAATAAAAAAATTAGTCAGGTGTCGTGGTAGGTGCCTGTAGTCCCAGCTACTTAGGAGAGTGAGGTAAGAGGTCTGCTCAAGCCCAAGAGAGTTTGAGGTTGCTGTGAACTATGATGCCACCCATGGCACTCTACCCAGGGTCACAGAGTGAGATTCTGTCTCAAAAAACTAAAACCAATCATTCTTTGGTCAAATAAATCTGCACCCAGTATACTAATGGAAAGTCCAAGTTTAGGAATATTTGAAAACTGAACCAGCGGAAGAGCAATGTCATCTAATTTTCTAAAATAAAGGCATGAGCACCAAAGGATAAAACAAGAAATTAGTAGAGGTAATAGTGCTGGAGAGCATTCCTTAGAAATATTTAAAAGGGACTATCTGAGTGGTAGGGATTAACTTAACGCAACTGTTAACAAAATTTCATACCCTATCCAGAGGACACCCCAACAACAGTAAAGAAACCTGTTTGGGCCACTTGGCTTATGTAATCTAGCCTAGGAAACTTAGCAAAACACTAGGGGTTACACAGTACCCAGCCACATCAAGCAGAAAGCATCACATAGCAGTCTAACATCCACGTGGGATATATTCTAAGAACCTGGTGAATCCAAATTCACAGATGCCACTATGGCTAGCACATGACTGCCTCCACAAAATACGTACAGTCACAATTACAAAAGAAAAAGTTTCCCTAGATGTTGTTGCTGGCAAGTTGGCTGGGTCAGCTCCCCAGCTAAGCCATTATCCTGGCATATCAGTTTTGCAGTGCACACAATTCAAATGCACAGTGCAGCAAGACCACAAATGAGTAGAGGGCTAGGTGCATGGGTCCCTTCCTCCACGCTGCACTTACTCTCTTTGGTGATTTCATCCAGTTGCGTGGCGCTAATAACTGTCTGTATACTTACAACTGCCCAACCTGTACCTCCAATCTGGACCTCCTTTCCTTCTGAACTCCAGACTCATACAACCAACTACCCACTTGACGTTGCCACCTGGATGTCTAATAGGTGTCTCCAGCTTAAAATGTCTAAAATGAAACGCCATGAAGGCTACGTTGAACAGTTTGATGAGAATATTTCAGATTGCACATGAAACCAGCACATTGTACCCTTTGATTGCCCTAATGTACACAGCTATGATTTAACAATAAAAAAAATAGAAATAAAATAAAATAAAATGTCTAAAATGGAATTTCCCATCTTTCCCCCAATGCTGCTCATCTCAGTCAATGGCAACTCCACTGTTCTGTTTACTTGGACCAAAAACCTGGAGTCACCCTTGACTCCTCTTTCACATTCTACATACAAACCAGAAGGAAATCTTGTTAGTTTTATTTAGAGTTCAACCATATCTTGCTACCTCCCACACTATTGCCTCAGTCTGTCATCTTTGGCCTAAAGCACTGCAATGGCCTAACTGCTCCCTTCAGTCTATTTGCAACACAGTAGCCAGAGCGAGCCTGCTAAAATACAAGGGAGGGTAGGCGCGGCAGCTCATGTCTGTAACCCTAGCATTTAGGGAGGCTGAGGCAGGAAGATGGCTTGAGGTCAGAAGTTTGACACTAGCCTGGGCAACATAGTGAGACCCTGTTTGTATAAAAAAAAAAAAAAATTAGCTGGGTGTGGCGGTGTGTGCCTGCTATTCCAGCTACTCAGGAGGCTGAGGCAAGAGGATCACTTGAGCCCAGGAATTTGAGGTTGCTGTGAGCTATCATGAGCCACTGCACTTCAGCCTGAGCAACAGAACAAGACCCTGTCTCAAACAAAACAAAAATCCCCAAGTCAGACGCCATCACTCCTCCGCTCACACCCTTTAGGGCTTCTTGCTTCACAGAGGAAAAGCCAAAGTTACCACAATAGCTAAAAGAGCCTCACATGATCTCAGCCCTATTACCTCTGACCTCATCTTGTACTTCTCCTCCTCCTCTTCATTCCAGCCCCCCCACACACACACACTGTGCCTTGAATATGAAGGGTGGGGGACACACTCCCACTTCATAGCCTTTGCACGTGCTGTTTCCTTTGCCTAACTCCCCTCCTCCAGACTCCATATACCTCACTCTCACCTTCTTCAGGTCTGTACTCAGAAGTTACCACAGAGACATCCTGGGTCACCTGTTTTAAATCGCATACTACCCTTTCTCACCCTAGAACTCTTGAGCCCCTTCTCTGCTCTTTTTCTCCACATCACTTATCATTCTACAATATACTATATACATACACACTGTATGTTCTACTTTTTTTTTTTTTAGACTATTTCCTTTGATGGGGCGCAGGTGGCTCATGCCTGTAATCCCAGCACTCTGGGAGGCTGAGGCGGGTGGAGTGCTTGAGCTCAGGAGCTCAAGACCAGACTGATCAAGAGTGAGATCCTGTCTCTAAAAAATTGCCAGATATTGTGGTGGGCACCTGTAGTCCCAGCCATTTGGGTGGTTGAAGAAAGAGGATACCTTGAGCCCAGAAGTTTGAGGTTGCTGTGAGCTATGATGCCATAGCACTCTACTGGGGGCAATAAAGATTCTTATCTCAAAACAAAACAAACCACCAAAAAACTTTCTTTGCTTGAGTATCAACTCTGGAGGGCAGGGTCTGTTTTGTGTGCTGCTCTATTCCAAATGTCTGTAACACCCCCGGCATCTTGCAGGTGCTCAATTAATGGAAAGAATGTGTATAGATCTCTGAGGTTCCTGTAAAGTAGTCAAAACTGTGAAAACAGGTTTAAGAAAAATATTATCAATACAAATTCAATACTGACACCAATATTACAAATTTAAGCATTTAACAAAAATATGGTAGTATAAACTCATGTTTAGCTTTATACAGATACAGTTGAACACAGAATTAGCTAAGTGTGTATATATGGTGTAGTGCACACATACATATTTCCTAGCTTTGTTTGCAGTGAAGACCTGAAAGCAAAGACATCCAGTAGCAATCAGCCCATCCAGTTCTCAGTTCTTGGTTTCTAAATAATGTTCTGCAATGAAAAGAACCAAAAACATAGAAAAGTGGCTGATTCTTGGCTGGAAAATAGATATTC
This sequence comes from Nycticebus coucang, assembly GCF_027406575.1. Lineage (NCBI taxonomy): Eukaryota > Metazoa > Chordata > Mammalia > Primates > Lorisidae > Nycticebus > Nycticebus coucang. The sequence goes on along the minus strand of NC_069791.1, from coordinate 70,310,442 downwards.
TGGCTGGAGAATAGATGAGCCTGGAGCATTTTACAGTGCCAGAAAGTTTCCAAAAAAACAAAATGATGGGGGCATGTCAAAGGGACACAGAAGCCAACCTTAGAGAAGAAGAGACAAATCTGCACACAAGAATTTTAAATAATTTCTGTAGATACTCCCCCCACAAGGAGGTGGAGCTTAATTCCTTGCATTTTAAGTGTGGGGTGCACTTACGACTTGCTTTCAAAGGGTTTCATGGAAAGAGGTGGCAGGAAAGTAACTAGAGTGCAAAATCTGATAACCACTACCTCCCGAGGCAACCAAGGTTAAGATCATCAGTGGTGGGGCGGTGCCTGTGGCTCAAGGAGTAGGGTGCCGGTCCCATATGCCAGAGGTGGCGGGTTCAAACCCTGCCCCGGCCAAAAAAAAAAAAAAGATCATCAGTGGTAAGTCATGTTCATGGCACCTACCCTGACATATGATGGGCACTTTACCTCTGCGTCTGCCTTCCCAAAAGCCCCAGACCCTAATCTAACCAAGAAATATACATCAGACAAATATATATTCTTCTCCAAAATATCTGACCAGTAACTTCCTAAACTGTCAAGGTCATCAGATATAAGGAAAGAGTGCAAAGTTGTCACTGACTAGAGGACACTAAGTAGACACGAAGACTGATGTAATACGGTGTCCTAAATGGGATCCCAGAACAGAAAAAGGACATTAGAGAAAAATTAGCGAAATCTGAATATACTGTGAAACTTAATTACAATGTACCAATATTAGTTCCTTACTTGTGACAAATAAACAGTAATGTAAGGTGGTAACAGTAAGGGAAACTGGGTGAGAAGTGTATGAGAACTTACTGTATTATCTTTGTGGTCTTCTATAATCTAAAACTATTCTAAAAGAAAATGTTTACTTAAATAAAAAATTATGGGGGATTGGAGAGAAAAAAAGCAGCTTTGGTTAATGCTGTTTCATTATGGAGGGTTGCTAAGGAGAAATATAGCTGTTAATGTCAATAACATTAATGATTTTAAAGCAGATTCTTAGACTTAACTGGACATTTAAAAAGTTATGAAGCCCTTTTCTGATTATTTTTAAAAAATAGGTGCCTGCCTTTTCTCTAGGTAGGAGCAACAACAGTAACCTTTTCCAACAACTTTCAGAACATTGGCCTATTAAAAAGTTTCTGGCAAATCTGTTTTAAATGTAACACAAAGCCTATTATTAAAGTCAACCAAATACTTTTAGCTTTTAACTAGCTGACAATATTATGATAGTATCTCCTTGTCCTTTGAAATCACACAGGCCATCTTCCTGTTTGGCAATTTTATCTCTGAAGGCAGAGGTTTAAAATACACCCTTTAATATCTTTGAATGCAAACAAAGTCACAACCCGGCCTCTGCCTCACCATTCATTCTCATCATTCCCCTTCTCATTCTCTATGCTCCATCAATCCCCAATACTTGTGGCAAGCTTCTATTTGTCTTTCAAGTGTCTGTTTAGCAATTAATCCAAGAAAAAAGATGCTTAACTTTATTTTTAAGAAAAAAATGCAAATGAAAGCTACAACAAAATGATTGCATGCATCAAATTCATCAGGTTTAAAAAATTTGATAATACACTATCTTGACATTTTTTTCATTCCTGACACCAGGAATTTCACATTGTTGTCTAAAGGTTCCTATAGGAATGCTCTCCAAGCCTTGGCTTCTGAATTTTTTGATAGAAAACCAAAGGCTTCATAACAAACTCACATTGTCTTCAGACAGGGGATTGCCTTTTTTTTTTTTTTTTGAGACAGAGTCGCTGTTGGTAGAGTGCTGTGGCTTATTGCTCACATCAACCTCAAACTCATGGGCTCAAGAGATCCTCTTGCCTCAGCCTCCTGAGTAGCTGGGACTACAGGCACCCACAGCAACGCTTGGCTATTTTTAGAGGTGAGGTCTCCCTCTAGCTCAGTCTGGTCTAAAACTCCTGAGCTCAGGCAATTCACCAGCCTTGGGCTCCCAGAGTGCTAGGATTACAGGGTGAGCCACTGGAACCTGCCTAGTGATTTATTTTTTAAAAGCTATCTAAAATATTTAGCTCAAGAGGCCCATCAATGTTCATAGTCAATAGCAGGCCTTTGTTTTGTTCCCAGCCTCCCGCCCTTAATGGCAATTTTCCAAAATTCACAGGCCCTAAATCCATTCTGGAACAAGAGGCATAAACAAAATCAAATTATCAGCTTGGGGCCTGTCGCTCAAGTGGCTAAGGCACCAGCCACATACACCAGAGCTGGCGGGTTGGAATCCAGCCTTGGCCTGCCAAACAACAACAGCTACAACCAAAAAATGGCCGGGCCTTGTGGCGGGTGCCTGTAGTCCCAGCTACCTGGGAGGCTGAGGTAAGAGAATCGCTTAAGCCCAGGAGTTGGAGGCTGCTGTGAGCTGTGATGCCACAGCACTCTATCCAGGGTGACAGATTGAGGCTCTGTCTCAAAAAACAAACAAACAAACAAACAAACAAAAAAAATCAAATCATCATAGATTCTAACAATTGAACAGCACTTATTAACCAGTACTAGAATGCCTTTAATATTTCTCTCTCTCACTGAAACTCCCAGGCATGCAAATTAGAAGCACTAATTATTGAAGCACCAAATTCTACTGTTGGATGGTTTTACTTCTTACAAGGTCTTCTTTATGCTGAACCAAATTCTGCACCACTTCAAAGATCTTAGCTTGGTCCTAGACTCACACTCACTTTCTCCATAGTAGCTTTCAATATTTGAAAACAAGCGTCTTGCACAGTTCAACGGGTGAGCTTCCAAGTACCTCACCCACCAAATCACCCTTCTCTTGACACTCTATAAATGGTTTTCTAAAAATGTGTTTCTATAGCCGGGCGTTGTGGCGGGCGCCTGTAGTCCCAGCTACTCGGGAGGCTGAGGCAAGAGAATCGCGTAAGCCCAAGAGTTAGAGGTTGCTGTGAACCGTGTGACGCCACGGCACTCTACCGAGGGCGGTACAGTGAGACTCTGTCTCTACAAAAAAAAAAAAAAAAAAAAATGTGTTTCTAAACTTGAGCAGATCCCTGTTACATTTATGCCTTCTAACATTAACAAAGCCCGGGGGGGACTAGTAACTCCCTTAGACTGGACACTATCCAAGATCTCTACTGAGGTTCCCACTCGCTGGGAGCATCTTCCCATCTATCGGCCTCCAGTTAAGACCCCTGCTTTAGAGAAAAAGGGAAAAAAAGCGGCCACGGTCAGATTGATAGACGTGTCGTCTTAGGCAGCGCACAGAAACTCTTCTGGAACGCCATAGAGACAAGGTTTCATTTGTTGAAGCCCTGGGTGGAGCAAAAAGGCTTTCCAGGGAGTCGGCGCCTCCACCAGCTGGGGCTGAGGCTGGGCGGGGCAGAAGGGCTTGTTCCCACATCCCTCCTATACCGGTCTAGGGGCGTCCCTGAGGCCATAAATGCTAAGCCCGCTCCTTCCTTCCCAACCTTCCAGCCAAGGCCCCCCTCTTCCACGCGCCACGCTAACCGGGTGCCAGCAGGATCACCGTGAGTCAGAACAGCCCCAGGAGCCGGGAGAACACACCACGCACCACGGGACGGCGGGACCGGAAGTGCGTCATAGTCCCGCCCGCGGAGGGGCTTGTGGGGCTGCGGCGGCCCCTCTAGGAAGTCTGCAGGTCATTTTGCATCTCGATGTCTCTGGCCTCGCTGGCAGCTGAGACAAGTCTGAGAGAAGATGTCTGGTCCCCCAAGGTGAACGGTCCCAGACCTCGCCTCTGTTTTTACCAAAGATGATCGGTTCTCCCTCCCCGCTCCGAAGCCACGGGACTGGGGGCAAGCGAGGGGGGCGGCCACCTCAGTTCAGCTCGTGGACTTCCAGTTCACTTGTGTACCCCCCGGCCCATCACCTCGTGAGAACTGGGTACAGGTTTGTGGACATGGAGCCCACTCTTGGCCCGTAAAGCCAGAGATTCGGGTTATGGTGACAGTTATCTGAGTATACGTGCGCACTTGAGGGTCCTCAGCTTCCTGGGCAGAAATCCCAGGGGCTGAGCTTCTGCTGAAGGAGCAGAACTGATGAAATCTCTGGGTGCTCTTGCTCAGCTGCAGGGTTCCAGACTCAAGATTCTGTGTTTTGGGTGCCTGTTTCACCCACTCCGGTCCTCAGTGAGTTTGGTCCTGCAAAACTCACACATGATGAAAGACAGCAACATGCCTGCACAGGGAATTCCCTGTCTAAATGCATATAAATTTATACATGATATCATTTTCCCCTGATGTTTTCTGGGATCATTTTTGAAGTTTATTGTCAAAGACATACAAAAATAGAGAAAATGACATAATACTCCTCGTATCCACTGGCCAACTTCAACAATTATCACTTGTCAAGCTTTTCATTCATTCTCCCATGCACTTCCCACTGGATTATTTTGAAGCAAACCCCAGACAAAATTATCATTTTTCTAAGATGATTATTATTATTGTTTCCTAACATGACAGTCTTCCTCTATCACCTAGGCTGGAGTGCAGTGGTGTCATCATAGCTCACTGCAACCTCAAACTCCTGGGCTCAAGTGATTCTCTTGCCTCAGACTCCTGAGTAGCTGGGACTAAAGGTGTGCACCACCATGCTCTGCTAATATGTTTCTATTATTACTGGAGACAAGGTCCACCTCTTTCTTAGGATGGTGCTTTTAATGGATCCTTCTACCTTGGCCTCCCAGAGTACTAGGATTATAGGTGTGAGCCACAGGACCAGGACTTAAGATTTTTTTGTTTGTTTGTTTAGAGACAGAGTGTCATTTTATTGCCCTCGGTAGAGTGCCGTGGTGTCACAGCTCACAGCAACCTCCCAACTCCTGGGCTTAGGCAATTCTCTTGCCTCAGCCTCCCAAGTAGCTGGGACTACAGGCGGCCATCACAATGCCTGGCCTATTTTTTTGTTTGCAGTTTGGCAGGGCCAGGTTTGAACCCGCTATCCTCGGTATATGGGGCTGGCGCCCTACCCATGAGCCACAAGTGCTGCCCAAGATGTTTTTAATGAGGCCATTCTTTCTGCACTAGTCAGATGTTTAAGGTCTGAGGCCTGGGTCCACATGTTAAGGAGAGCTTTCACAAGCCAATGGTCATCAAGAAAAGAGCAAATTTAAAGGTGTGAGGCTTGGACACTGCTATACAAGCTAAGAGAACCTGAGAATTTTTCCTTAGGAGAAGACAAGGGGAGATTGAAAGATACCCAGAGATAGTTTTCAAATGTGTGTAAGGTGTCATTTGAAAAGGGAGTTTGTCTTATGGGCTCCCAGAAGGTAGGATGAAACCAATGAATAGAAATGATGGAAAAGTTCAATAGAAGGGAAAATTTTCTATTAGACTTTCTCAAAAGGGATGTTCTCTGTATCATCTCATGCTGTTTTGAAAAATGGGAGAGTAGGCTGGGCGTGGTGGTTCCTGCCTGTAATCCTAGCACTCTGGGAAGCTGAGGCAGGTGGATTGCTTGAGCTCACGCGTGAGACAAGCCTGAGAAAAAGTGAGACCCCATCTCTACTAAAAATAGAAAAACTGAGGCACAAGGATATTTGAACCTGAGTTGGAGGTTGCTGTGAGCTATGATGCCACAGCAATCTATCCAGGGCAATAGCTTGAGACTCTCTGTCTCTCTCTCTCTGTCTCTCTCTCTCACACACACACACACACACACACACACACACACACACACACACACACACACCCCTTTCCATCTGGCGGCAGCCATCAGGTGAGCCAAGATGGGTGCATACAAGTACATCCAGGAGCTGTGGAGGAAGAAGCTGATGTGATGTGCTTTTTTCTGAGGGTCCACTGCTGGCCAGTTCTCCTTGCTCCACAGGGCTCCCCGCCCCACCCGGCCTGATAAAGTGCTCAGACTGGGACACAAGGCTAAGCAAGATTATGTCATATACAGGATTTGTGTGCACCGTGGTGGGCCGCAAACACCCAGTTCCTAAGGGTGCAACCTATGGCAAGCCTGTGCATCATGGTGTTAACCAGCTAAAGTTTGCTCGAAGCCTTCAGTCTGTTCCTGAGGAGCAAGCTGGACACCACTGTGGGGCTGTAAGAGTCCTGAATTCTTACTGGGTTGGTGAAGATTCGATGTACAAATTTTTTGAGGTTATCCTTATTGATCCATTCCATAAAGCTAACAGAAGAAATCCTGACACCCAGTGGATCACCAAACCAGTCCACAAGCACAGGGAGATGCGTGGGCTGACATCTGCAGGCCGGAAGAGCCGTGGCCTTGGAAAGGGCCATAAGTTCTACCACACTATTGGTGGTTCTCGCCGTGCAGCTTGGAGAAGACACAATACTCTCCAGCTCAACCATTACCACTAATATAAGTAAGGTTTGTAAAATTCATAACCTAATAAACAATTTAGGACAGTAAAAAAAAAATAAAAAAATGAGAGAGCACAGAGGACAGTAAGGTTGGGAGTTCTGCACAATGAATTGAGCTGGGCAACCTTCAGTGTCTCCTGCGCACAGCTTGCCCCGTAACCCTGTTACTTTTTCCCTTGCTTTCCAACATTTACAACATTTATTTACCATTACCATTCGTCACACAGCTCCTTTGAGTACTTATTAATACTATGGGCTAGGTACTGTGGTAAGCATTTGGTTTTAGTTCTTTACTGCTGTATAAAAAACTACCCCAAAAGTTAGTGCCTTGGCTGGGCACAGTGACTCATGCCTGTAACCCCAGCACTTTGGGAGACTGAGGTAGGAGGATCCCAGCACTTTGGGAGGATGAGGTAGGAGGATTGCTTGAGCCCAGGAGTCTAAGGTTGCAGTGACCTGTGATGATGCCACTTTACTCTATCCCGGGCAACAGAGTTAAACTCTGTCTCAAAAAAGAGACAAAAAGGAACCAAAACAAAACAACCCCATAATGCCTTAAACATAACAATTTAACATTTTTCACACAATCTCACAAATTTGCGGGCTGGCTGGGTTGTTCTGCTTCCTGTAGTGTTAACTGAGGAGCCAGGATGGATGGCAGTTGGTGCTGGCCCCCAGAATAGACCTCAGCTGGGGATGTTGGCCTGGGGCCTTGGTTCTCCTTCATGTGAATCTCTTTGCTTGGATGCTTGGGCTTCTTTGTGGCATTCCCCAAAAGGAATAAGAGGTGAAAGTGGAACTTGTAGATGTCTTCAGGCCCAGCCTTGGAAGTTACATAGCATAATTTGTACCATATTTGGTTTGTGAAACAGGTTACTGGATCAGAATCAAGGGGAGGAAAAACACCCTCTATCTCTTGGTCACATTACAAGACTATGTGAGAGATAATGATATGAGCATTTTTTGTTTTTTTGAGACAGTGTCTCACTTTATCATCCTCAGTAGAGTGCTATGGTGTCATAACTCACAGTAACCTCAGACTCTTGGGTGCAAGTGATCCTCTTGCTTCAGCTTCCCAAGTAGCTGGGACTATAGGAGCCCGCCACAATGCCCGGCTATTTTTTTTTTTTTTTTTTTGCAGTTTTTGGCAGAGGCTGGGTTTGAACCTGCCACCTCCAGCATATGGGGCTAGTGCCCTACCCCTTTGAGCCACAGGTGCTGCCCAATGCCCGGCTATTTTTAGGACGGGGTCTCACTCTGGCTCAGGCTTGTCTCAAACTCGTGAATTTAGGTAATCCACCTGCCTCGGCCTCCTAGAGTGCTAGGATTACAGGCATGAGCCATTGTGTTGGGTGTTATGACCATCTTGGGAAGCAATCTACTACTCTTGGTGCAAAAATAATTGCGGTTTTGGACCATGATTTTTAAATCATTGTAACTATGTTCAAACACATCTTGTTGCCAACAAATATAAATTTATTTCTTCTTGTTAAAATCAGTGGTTCAGGATTTGACAAACTCTTGGAAAGCATTTTCTGAATCCTGCTGGTTGTGGAAGCGTTTTCCCTGCAAAAAGTTGGTGAGATGCTTGAAAAAGTGGTCGTCAGTTGGTGAGAGGTCAGGTGAATATGATGGATGAGGCAAAACTTCATAGCCTAATTCGTTCAACCTTTGAAACATTGGTTGTGCAATGTCTGGTGGGGTGTTGTCAGGAAAAAGAACTTGGCCCTTTCTGTTGACCAGTGCCGGCTGCAGGTGTTGCGATTTTTGGTGCATCTCATTGATTTGCTGAGCAGAATTCTCTGATGTAATGGTTTTTCTGGAATTCGGAGAGCTGTAGTGGATCAGACTGGCAGCAGACCACTAAATAGTGACCATAACTTTTTATTGGTGTAAGTTTGGATTTGGAATGTGCTTTGGAGATTCCTCTTGGTCCAGTCACTGAACTGGTTGTTACCAGTTTTATGAAATCCACTTTTCATCACACATCACAGTCCAATTGAGAAATGGTTCATTGTTTTTGTGTAGAATAGGACATTTGAAAATGATAATTGTTCTGATTTTCAATCAGCTCATGAGACACCCATTTATTGAGCTTTTTCACCTTTCCAATTTGCTTCAAATGCTGACTGACCATAGTAGAGTGGTCAACGTTGAGTTCTTCAGCAACTTCTCACGTAGTTGTCAGTGGATCCAGCTTTGATAATTACTCTCAGTTGGTTGTTGTCAACTCCTGATGGATGGTCACTACATTCCTCATCTTCAAGGCTTTGCAAAACTTCTTGAACCCACCACTATTTTGTGCATGCGTTAACAGTTCTGGGCCAATTATGCCATTGATGCTGTGAGTTGTCTCCACTGCTTGACGACCCATTTTGAACTTAAATAAGAAAATCGCTTGAATTTGTCTAACATTTCCCTCGTCCAAAATAAATATAAAATAAACAGCAAGTAATAAGTCATTAGCAAAAAAAAAGAAGAAATGCACATTAAGATGATGTATAGGCTTGGCGCCTGTAGCTCAGTGAGTAGGGCGCCAGCCACATACACCGAGGCTGGCGGGTTCGAGCCCAGCCCAGGTCTGCTAAACAACGACAACTGCAACAAAAAAATAAGCTCGGCACCTGTAGCTCAAGCAGCTAAGGCGCCAGCCACATACACCAGAGCTGGCTGGTTCAAATCCAGCCCGGTCCTGCCAAACAACGATGACAACTACAAACAAAAAATAGCCGTGCCTTGTGGTAGGCTCCTGTAGTCCCAGCTACTTGGGAGGCTGAAGCAAGAGAATCACTTAAGCCCAGGAGTTGGAGGTTGATGTGAGCTGTGATGCCACCGCACTCTACCCAGGGCAACAGCTTGAGGCTCTGTCTCAAAAAAATAGCCGGGCATTGTGGTGGGCGCCTATAGTCCCAGCTACTCAGGAGGCTGAGGCAAGAGAAGTGCTTAAGCCCAAGAGTTTGAAGTTGCTGTGAGCTGTGACGCCACTGCACTCTACCAAGGGTGACATAATGAGACTGTCTCAATAAAATAAAATAAAATAAAATGATGAATAACATAAACACATTTATTTAAGAATGTACTCCATTTTTTTTGTTTTGTTTGTTTTTTATTGTTGGGTATTCATTGAGGGTACAAGAAACCAAGTTACACTGATTGCATTTGTTAGGTAAAGTCCCTCTTACAATTGTGTCTTGCCCCCCAAAGATGTGGCACACACTAGGACCCCACCTTCTCCCTCCTTCCCACTCTCTGCTCTTCCTTTCCCCATCCCTCCCTCCTTCTTTCTCTCTCTGCTCTCCTCTTCCCCTATCCACATTGTGTCCTTAATTGTCCTCATATCAAAATTGAGTACATAGGAATCATGCTTCTCCATTCTTGTGATGCTTTACTAAGAATGATGTGTTCCACTTCCATCCAGGTTAATACAAAGGCTGTAAAGTCTCCATTTTTTTTAATGGCTGAATAGTATTCCATGGTGTACATATACCACAGCTTGTTAATTCATTCCTGGGTTGGTGGGCATTTAGGCTGTTTCCACATTTTGGCGATTGTAAATTGAGCTGCAATAAACAGTCTAGTGCAAGTGTCCATATGATAAAAGGGGTTTTTTCCTCTTGGTAGTTGCCCAGTAATGGGATTGCAGGATCAAGTGGGAGGTCTATCTTGAGTTCTTTGAGGTTCTTCATAATTCCTTCAAAAAAGGTTGTATTAGTTTGCAGTCCCACCAGCAGTGTAAAAGTGTTCCCATCATCTGCAGTTTTGAGATTTTGTGATGTGGGCCATTCTCACTGGGGTTAGATGGTATCTCAGGGTTGTTTTGATTTGCATTTCTCTAATAAATAGGGATGATGAGCACTTTTTCATATGTTAGCCATTCATCTGTCTTCTTTAGAGAAGGTTCTATTCATGTCTCTTGCACATTAATATATGGGATTGTTGGCTTTTTTCACATGGGTTAATTTGAGTTCTCTATAGATCCTAGTTACCAAACTTTTGTTTGATTCAAAGTATGCAAATATCCTTTCCCATTGTGTAGGTTGTCTATTTGCTTTGGTGGTTGTCTCCTTAGCTGTACAGAAGCTTTTCAGTTTAATGAAGTCCCATTTGTTTATTTTTTTTGTTGCAATTGCCATGGCAGTCTTCTTCATGAAGTCTTTTCCCAGGCCAATATCTTCCAGTGTTTTTCCTATGCTTTCTTTGAGGATTTTTATTGTTTCCTGCCTTAAATTTAAGTCCTTTATTCATCTTGAATCAATTTTTGTGAGTGGGGCAAGGTGTGGGTCCAGTTTCAGTCTTTTACATGTGGATATCCAGTTCTCCCAACACCATTTATTGAATAGGGAATCTTTCCCCCAAGGTATGTTCTTGTTTGGTTTATCAAAGATTAGGTGGTTGTAAGATGTTAGTTACATTTCCTGGTTTTCTATTCAATTCCAAATGTCTATGTCTCTATTTTTGTGCCAGTACTATGCTGTCTTGACCACTATGGCTTTGTAGTACAGCCTAAAATCTGGTATGGTGATGCCCCCAGCTTTATTTTTATTACTAAGAACTGCGTTAGCTGTATGGGTTTTTTTCTGGTCTATACAAAACACAGAATCATTTTTTCCAAATCTTGGAAGTACGATGTTGGTATTTTAATAGGAATGGCATTGAATCGGTAGATTGCTTTGGGAAGTATAGACTTTTTTTTTTTTTTGTAGAGACAGAGTCTCACTTTATTGCCCTTGGTAGAGTGCTGTGCCATGACAGCTCCAGCAACCCCAAGTTCCTGGGCTCAGGCGATTCTCCTGCCTCAGCCTCCCCAGGAGCTGGGACCACAGGCGCCCGCCACAACACCTGGCTATTTTTTGTTGCAGTTTGGCCGGGGTCGGGTTCGAACCCACCACCCTCGGTATATGGGGTTGGCACCCTACTCACTGAGCCACAGGTGCTGCCCAGGAAGTATAGACATTTTAACAATGTTGATTCTTCCCAGCCATGAGCATGGTATGTTCTTCCATTTGTTAATATCCTCCGCTATTTCCTTTCTTAGGATTTTGTAATTTTCTTTTTTTTTTTTTTTGGCCGGGGCTGGGTTTGAACCCACCACCTCCGGCATATGGGACCAGCGCCCTACTCCTTGAGCCACAGGCGCCACCCAGGATTTTGTAATTTTCTTTATAGAGGTCCTTCACCTCCTTTGTTACGTATATTCCTAGGTATTTCATTTTCTTTGAAACTATGGTGAAGGGAGTTGTGTCCTTTTTTTTTTCTTTTTGGTTTTTTGGCCGGGGCTGGGTTTGAACCCGCCACCTCCGGCATATGGGACCAGCGCCCTACTCCTTGAGCCACAGGCGCCGCCCAGGGAGTTGTGTCCTTAATTAGCCTCTCATCTTGACTGTTATTGGTGTATACAAAGGCAACTGACTTGTGGACATTGATTTTATATCCCGAGACATTCTTTTTTTTTTTTTTTTTTTTGAGACAGAGCCTCAAGCTGTCACCCTGGGCATCACAGCTCACAGCAATCTCCAACTCCTGGGCTCAAGCGACTGTTTTGCCTCTGCCTCCCAAGTAGCTGGGATTACAGGCACCCGCCACAATGCCTGTTTATATTTTTGGTTGCAGCCGTCATTGTTGTTTGGCGGGCCAGGCTGGATTTGAACCCGCCAGCTCAGGTGTATGTGGCTGGCTCCTTAGCCGCTTGAGCCACAGGCATCGAACCCATTACTGTATTTTTTGATGACTTCCAGGAGTCTTGTGGTTTGAGTCTTTGGGGTTTTCTAAGTATAAGATCATGTCATCAGCAAAGAGGGAGAGTTTGACCTCCTCTGCTCCCATTTGGATTCGCTTATTTCCTTGTCTTGCCTAATTGTATTGGCTAGAAATTCCAGCACTATGTTGAATAGTAATGGTGACAGAGGACAACTTTGTCTGGTTCCAGTTCTAAGAGGAAAAGCTTTCAGTTTTACTCCATTCAGTAAAATATTAGCTGTGGGTTTGTCATAGGTAGCTTCAATCAGTTTCAGAAATGTGCCACCTATGCCTATCTCTTCAGTGTTCTAACTAGAAAAGGATGCTGAATTTTAAGCTTTTTCTGCATCTATTGAGAGGATCATATGGTCTTTATTTTTGCTTCTGTTAATATGGTGAATAACATTTATGGACTTGCGTATGTTAAACAGCCTTACATCCCTGGAATGAAACCTACTTGATCATGATGTATAACTTTTTTGATGATAAGCTGTAATCTATTGGCTAGGATTTTGTTGAGAATTTTTGCATCTATATTCATTAGTGAAATTGGTCTGAAATTCTCCTTTTTGGTTGGGTCTTTTTCTGGTTTTGGTATCAGGGTGATGTTTGCTTTGTAGAATGTGTTGGGGAAGATTCCTTCTTCCTCAATTTTTTGGAATAATTTCTGCAGTACAGGAAAAAGTTCTTCCTTGAAGGTTTGACAGAGTTCTGGTGTGAAGCCATCTGGACCAGGGCATTTTTTGTTGGAAGCTTTTTTTTTTTTTTTTTTTTAAATTGTTGGGGATTCATTGAGGGTACAATAAGCCAGGTTACACTGATTGCATTTGTTAGGTAAAGTCTTTCTTGCAATCATGTCTTGCCCCCCAAAGGTGTGGCACACACCAAGGCCCCACCCACCTCCCTCCTTCCCTCTCTCTGCTCTTCCTTTCCCCACCCCTCCCTCCTTCTTTCTCTCTCCGCTCTCCCCTTCCCCCACCCTCACCGTGACATTGTCATTAATTGTTCTCATATCAAAATTGAGTACATAGGATTCATGCTTCTCCATTCTTGTGATGCTTTACTAAGAATATTGTCTTCCACTTCCATCCATGTTAATACGAAGGATGTAAAGTCTCCATTTTTTTAAATGGCTGAATAGTATTCCATGTTATACATATACCACAGCTTTTTAATCCATTCCTGAGTTGGTGGGCATTTAGGCTGTTTCCACATTTTGGTGATTGTAAGTTGAGCTGCAATAAACAGTCTAGTACAAGTGTCCTTATGATAAAAGGATTTTTTTTCCTTCTGGGTAGATGCCCAGTAATGGGATTGCAGGATCAAATGGGAGGTCTAGCTTGAGTGCTTTGAGGTTTCTCCGTACTTCCCTGCTGGAAGCTTTTTTATTGTTTCCTTAATCTCAGTGCTTGAAATTGGTCTGTTCAGGAGCTCTATTTCTTCCTGGCTAAGTCTAGGGAGAGGGTGTGATTCCAAATATTGATCTATTTCCTTCACATTGTCAAATTTCTGGACATAGAGTTTCTGGTAGTATTCAGAGATGATCTCTTGTATATCTGTGGCATCAGTAGGTTTATCTATTTTATTTATTCTTTCAAAAAACCAACTCGTTGTTTCATTAATTTTCTGAATGATTCTTTTGTTTTCAATTTCATTGATCTCTGCTTTAATTTTGGATATTTCTTTTCTTCTACTGGGTTTAAGCTTAGATTGTTCTTCTTTTTCCAATTCCATAAGATGGCTTGTGAGTTTGTTGATGTGCTCTCTTTCTGTTTTTTGAATGTAGGCATCTAAAGTAATAAATTTTCCTCTCAAAACTGCAGTATCCCACAGGTTTTGGTAGCTTGTGTCTTCATTGTTGTTATGCTCAAGGAAGTTAATGATTTCCTATTTTTTTTCTTCCTGCACCCAACTATCATTCAACAGAAGGTTGTTTAATTTCCATGCCTTTGTGTGGAGTTGAACGATTTTGTTGGAGTTGAGTTCCACCTTTAGTGCCTTGTGGTCTGAGAAGATACAAGGTAAAATTTCAATTCTTTTGATTTCATTGAGGTCTGTTTTATGTCCTAGGATATGATCAATTTTGGAGAATGTTCCATGGGGTCAATGAGAAGAATGTATATTCTTTATCTTTGGGATAGAGTGTTCTATATGCGTCTATCAAGCACAGTTGTTCTAGGGTCTAATTTAAGTCCCTTATATCTTTGTTTAATTTCTGTTTAGAGTATCTGTCCAGCTCTGTAAGAGGAGCATTAAAGTCCTCTGTTATTATGGTATTATAGGCTATCATAGTGCTGGGACTGAATAAGATCTGGTTCAAGAATCTGGGAGCATTTAAATTGGGTGCATAAATATTTAGAATTGAAATGTCTTCTTGTTGTATTTTTCCCTTGACCAATATAAAGTGACTATCTTTGTCCTTTTTGACTTTAGTTGCTTTAAATACACATGTATCTGAAAATAAGATTGCAACTTCTCTTTTCTTCCGAATTCCATTTGCCTGAAAAATTGTCTTCCAACCCTTGATTGTCTTCCAACCCTTCCATTTCCTGCAGACTGCAAATGGATGGCTTGTGTTTTTTAAATCTTTTTTTTTTTTTTTGCAGTTTCTGGCTGGGGCTGGGTTTGAACCTACCACCTCCGGCATATGGGGCTAGCGCCCTATTCCTTTGAGCCACAGGTGCTGTCCAGCTTGTGTTTTTTAATCCAGTCAGCTAATCTCTGCCTCTTCAGTGGGGAATTCAAGCCATTAACATAATTGATAAGTGTGGTAGTGTTCTATTCATCTTATTTTGTGAGAGTCCATTGCTTAGTTTTACCTTTTGCGTCAGTGTGGAAGTTAGGTTCTGTCCTTTAATTGCTGAGTTCTTACTTTGCTGTTGATCCATTGTGATGGTCAGTGTGTAGAACAGGTTGAAATATTTCCTGTAGAGCTGGTCTTGTGGCAAATTTCCTCAATGTTTGTATATCAGTAAATGATTTGATTTCTCTGTCAATTTTAAAGCTTAGCTTAGCAGGGTATAGAATTCTGGGCTGGAAATTGTTCTGTTTAGGTAGATTAAAGGCAGATGACTATTGTCTTCTTGCTTGGAAAGTTTCATTAGAGAAGTCTGCAGTCACTCTGATGGGTCTGCCCCTGTAGCTCAACTGGCACTTACTCCTGGCAGCTTGAAGAATCTTTTCTTTTGTCTTGACTTTGGGTTCATGACAATGTGTCTTGGAGAAACTCAGAGTTGAGGTGAACCTGGGGCCCGATATTTCTCTGAAAGGAGTTTGTCAGAATCTTTTGTGATATTTGGGAAATTTTCATTTATAATATTCTGTAGTATGGCTTCCATTCCCCTGGGGCATTCGTCTTCCCCTTCTGGGATACCTATAACTTGTCTGTTTGAATGCTTCATAAAGTCCCATAATTCTGTCAGTGAACGTTCTGCTTTCTCTTTCTTCTTTTCTGCCTCTTTAACTATCTGAGTTACCTCAAGAGCTATGTCCTCTACCTCTGAGATTCTTTCTTCTGCATGGTCTAATCTGTTGTTGATACTTTCTATTGCATCTTTAAGTTCCCTAATTGACTGCTTCAGTTCCTTCAGCTCTGCTATATCCTTTCTATATTCTTCATATTGTTTATCTCTTATTTGATTCAGTTTTTGGATTTCCTTTTGGTTATTTTCCAGTTTATCAGCAGTTTCCTTCATTGTTTCCATCATTTCCTTCATTGTTTTTATCATCTGTATTCTAAATTCCCTTTCTGTCATTTCTAACATTTCTTTATAGTGGAATCCTCTTCAGTAGCTACCTCATGGTCCCTTGGAGGGGTTACTCTGGACTGGTTTTTCATGTTGCCAGGATTTTTCTGCTGATTCTTCATCATGAGTGATTTCTTTTATCCTTTCTATATTCTTCATATTGTTCATCTCTTGTTTGATTCTGTTTTTGGATTTCCCTTTGGTTATTTTTCACTTTCTCAGCAATTTCCTTCATTGTTTTGATCATCTGAATTTTAAATTCCCCTTCAGTAATTTCCAACATTTCTTTTTAGGTGGAATCCTCTCCTGTAGCTACTTCACGGTCCCTTGAAGGGGTTGCTCTGGACTGATATTTCATGTTGCCAGGATTTTTCTGCTGATTCTTCTTTATGAGTGATTTCTTGTCTCTGTTTCCTTGCCCTAATTTTCCTTTCACTTCCTCTTCCTCTTTAAGTTGCTGTGCCTTTGGGCTAGGGTTTCCATGAGTCCCAGTGTGCCAAAACTGGTCTTTGTGGCCCTGAGGCCTAAGGCTGCAAGGCATCTCAATCCTCACCTTTAGGCTGCTCAGTCACTAGATTACTCCCTCAGTCACTAGATTACTCCCTCCTGCTCGATCCTTGCTTTGCGACTCTGAGAGTGGAGCTTGCTGGGGCAGTTCTCCCACAATGGCTTGATGTGGCCCACAGCCAAACACTATTTGCTCCATTTGGCTTAGTGCCTCAGTCTGGGTCCCTAGGCAATGCTTAAAGTCCTCCACACTCTTGCCCAAGTTCTCCCAAGGTAGTTCAACCGAGTGCCAAGTCCAAAAACACCAAAACAGCTCACAGGTAAGGCCTTTCCAGTTTGCAATCTCACTGCTGCTGTACTTACAGCTGCCAGTGGGATTAGACCAAATGAATACACGCAACCACTTGCCAGTTTTCCACTCCTTTTGTCCTTCTCATGGGGTCCAAAAGTCTCTCACTGACTCCCTGTGTCCCCAAAGGGATGTTTATGGGCAGATCCCACCAACTAGAGAGGCCTGGAGTCTTGTCTCCCCAGACTCACAGTGCCAGTTGCAAGGAAGCTATTACTCGGCCACCATCTTGGATAATCTCAGAATGTACTCCAGTATTAAACAGTAAATTTGAACAATACAAAAACTGTAACCTACTATTTATCTTCATTGTCTTGATCCTATGAAATATCATAATCCCTAGTATATTAAAATCTCCATTTTATAGATCAAGAAATGTGGCCTTGGGAAATTAACTTTTCCAATACCACACCATTGATAAGTGAGAGAGTCAAGATCCAAATTTGGCTCACTTTTCCCCAAAGCCTGTGCTCTTAGGTACCATACTTAGTCTCAGTTAAACTGGGGAAAGAAGGAATGGGAAATGGGAACAGGATCACTGGGGAAAAGGAAGAACTCAGAAACTTGTGCAAACTCCATGACCCACACTCATGTCAATACTTTGGTGGCAGTCCATCCAGGCTTAGTCAAAGGGTCTTCTGGATCCTCCTTGCTCATTCTCGGCATTATTTATTTTTGCTGCCATAAGTATGTTTGGCCAGTAGAGGGTAATCAAACCTTGATTTCTCTGATGGCTGAGCTATTATAACTGTCTACACTTCCCTTTTTTCTTCTTGGAAGGAGTTCACTTTGGTGGTCTGACAATTAAATTCATGAACTCATCCTAGAACAAGTACTTCCCCCTTGGGAAGCTATGCACTGATGCCAGTGCCTAGTCTACCAATTTTGGAACTTTTTCTGGAATGGCCATCAGAACACTTACTGTCCTGAATGTCATCAAAATATCTTTTTTTTTTCTTTCTTTCTTTCTTTGTTTTTTGAGATGGAGTCATACCTGGTCACTCTGGGTAGAGTGTTGTGGCATCATAGCTCACAGCAACCTCAAACTCTTCGGCCCAACCGATCCTCTTGCCTCACCCTTCCAAGTAGCTGAGACTACAGGTGCTTGCCACACCTGGCTATTTCTTGAGAGAGGTTCTCACTCTTGCTCAGTTTGGTCTCGAACTCCTGAGCTCAGGCAATTCTCCCACCTTGGCCTCCCAAAGTGCTAGGATTACAGGCTTGAGCCACTGCACCTGGCAAAATGTCTTCTTTTAATATTTCCTTTATTTTTGGGTAAAGAAAAGTCATTGGGGCCAGGTCAGGTGAGTAAGGAGGGTGTTCCACTACAGTTATTTTTATTTATTTATTTATTTAGAGAAAGAATCTCACTTTGTCGCCCTTGGTAGAGTGGTGTGGCATCATAGGTCACAGCAACCTCAAACTCTTGGGCCCAAGTGATCTTCTTGCCTCAGCCTCCCAAGTAGCTGGGACTACAGGTGCCTGCCACAACATTCTGGCTATTTTTGTTAAATTAAATGATAGCTGCATACATTAATGTAATCATGGGGTACAATATCCTGGTTTTATATACAATTTGAAATACTTTCATCAAACTGGTTAACAGCCTTCACAACATTTTCTTAGTTTTTGTATTCAGACATTTATATTCTACATTTAGTAAATTTCACATGTATCCTTGTAAGATGCACCGTAGGTGTGGTCCCACTGATTACCCTCACTCCACCCACCCTCCTCCCTTCCCTCCCCTCCCTATCCCTTTTCCCCATATTCTTGGGCTATAATTGGGTCACATGAAAGCCATAAATTAGTTTCATAGTAGGGCTGAGTACATTGGATACTTTTTCTTCCATTCTTGACATACTTTACATATTCAAGAAGAATATGTTCCACCTCCATCCATGTAAACATGAAAGAGGTAGTCTCCATCTTTCTTTAAGGCCGTGTAATATTCCATGGTGAACATATACTATAATTTATTAATCCATTCATGGGTTGATGGGCACTTGGGCTTCTTCCATAACTTAGCAATTATGAATTGGGCTGCAATAAACATTCTGGTACAAATATCTTTGTTATAATGTGATTTTTGGTCTTCTGGGTATATACCTAGTAGAGGAATTGTAGGATCAAATGGCAGGTCTGTTTTTAGATCTCTAAGTGTTCTCCAAACATCTTTCCAAAAGGAACGTATTAGTTTACATTCCCACCAGCAGTGTAGAAGTGTTCCCTTTTCTCCATATCCAGGGCAACATCTCTGGTTTTGGGATTTTGTTATGTGGGCTACTCTAACTGGGGTTAGGTGATATCTCAAAGTAGTTTTGATTTGCATTTCTCTGATGATTAAGGATGGTAAGCCTTTTTTCATATATCTGTAGGCCATGCACCTGTCTTCTCCAGAGAAGTTTCTCTTCAAGTCCCTTGCCCAGCCTGCGATGGGATCACTTGTTCTTTTCTTGCTAATATGTTTGAGTTCCCTGTGGATTCTGGTTATTAAACTTTTGTCAGAGACATAACCTGCAAATATCTTCTCCCATTCTGAGGGATGTCTGCTTGCTTTACTTACTGTGTTCTCGGCTGTGCAGAAGCTTTTTAGTTTGATTAGGTCCCAGGAATGTATTGTTGGTGTTGCTTCAATTGCCCAGGGGGTCTTCCTCATAAAATATTTGCCCAGGCCAATTTCTTCAAGTGTTTCTCCTGCACTTTCTTCTAGTATTTTTATAGTTTCATATCTTAAATTTAAATATTTAATCCAGTAAGAGTCTATCTTAGTTAATGGTGAAAGGTGTGGGTCCAGTTTCAGTCTTCCACAGATCACCAGACAGTTCACCCAGCATCATTTGTTCAATAGGGAATCTTTTCCCCAGTGAATTTTTTTTTTTTTTAAATAGAGACAGAGTCTCGCTTTATCGCCCTTAGTAGAGTGTGGTGGCATCACAGCTCACAACAACCTCCAACTCCTGGGCTAAGGAGATTCTCTTGCCTCAGCCTCCCAAGTAGCTGGGACTACAGGTGTCCACCACAATACCCGGCTATTTTTTTGTTGCAATTTTGCCAGGGCTGGGTTTGAACCTGCCATCCTTGGTGTATGGAGCTGGTGCCCTACCCACTGAGCCACAGGTGCTGCCCCTCACTGAAAGTTTTTAATTGGCTTATCAAAGCTCAAATAATGGTAAGTAGCTGGGTTCATCTCTTGGTTCTCTATTCTGTTCCATACATCTACCTCTCTGTTTTTGTGCCAGTACCAGGCTATTTTGATCACTATTGATTTATAGTATAGTCTGATGTCTGGTAGCCTGATTCCTCCTGCTTTGTTTTTATTTCTGAGTGATGTCTTGGCTATTCAAGGATTTTTTCTGATTCCATATAAAATGAAGTATTATTTTTTTGAGATCTTTAAAGTATGACAGTGAAGCTTTATTAGGAATTGCATTAAAATTGTATATTGCTTTGGGTAGTATGGACATTTTAACAATATTGATTACTCCCAGTCATGAGCATGGTATGTTTTTCCATTTAACATCTTCAGCTATTTCTTTTCTTAGAGTTTCATAGTTCTCCTTATAGAGATCTTCACGTCCTTTGTTAGGTAGACTTCCAAATAGTTCATCTTCTTTGGCATGACTGTGAATGGAATAGAGTCCTTGACTGTTTTTTCAGCATGACTATTCTTGGTATATATAAAGGCTACAGATTTTTGTGTGTTGATTTTGTAACCTGAGACACTGCTGTATTCCTTGATCACTTCTAAGTTTTGTAGTAGAATCCCTGGTATTTTCCAGATATACAATCATATCATCTGTGAAGAGTGAAATTTTGATCTGTTCTGACCCTATGTGGATACCTTTGATCTCCTTTTCTTGCCTAATTGTGATGGCTAAAACTTTCATTAGAATGTTAAAGAGCAGTGGAGACAATGGGCAACCTTACCTGGTTCCTGATCTGAGTGGAAATGATTTCAATTCAACTCCATTCAATACGATATTGGCTATGGGTTTGCTGTAGATGGCCTCTATTGTTTAAGAAATGTCCCTTCTTAGCCTGGCGTTGTGGTGAGTACCTGTAGTCCCAGCTACTCGGGAGGCTGAGACAAGAGAATCACCTAAGCACAGGAGTTGGAGTTTGCTGTGAGCTGTGTGACACCATGGCACTCTACTGAGGGTGATAAAGTGAGACTCTGTCTCTACAAAAAACAAACAAACAAGAAGAAATGTCCCTTCTATACCAATTTTCTTAAGTGTTCTGATCATGAAAGGATGCTGAGTATTATCAAAAGCTTTTTCTGCATCAATTGAAAGAATCGTATGGTCTTTGTTTTTTAATTTGTTTATGTGAGTTGTTTGTAATTTGTTTATGAATTATATTCATAGATTTATATATATTGAACCAGCCTAGAGACCCTGGGATAAAACCCACTTGGTGATGGTGTTTGATGTGTTGCTGGATTCTGTTTTCTGTTGAATATTTTTGCATCATTATTCATTAGTGATATTGGTCTATAATTTTCTTTTCTTGTTGGGTCTTTTCCTGGTTTGGGGATCAAGGTGATGTTTGCTTCATAGAATGTGTTGCGTAGTATTCCTCCTTTTTCTATATTTTGAAAAAGGTTGAGTAATATAGGTACTACCCTGTTTCCCCGAAAATAAGACAGTGTCTTATTTTAAGGTGTGCTCCCAAAGACATGCTAGGTCTTATTTTCAGGGGACATCTTATCTTTCCTGTAAGTAGGTCTTATTTTCAGAGGATGTCTTATTTTTGGGAAAACAGGGTAGTTCCTCTTTAAAGGTTTGGTTGAATTCTGATGTGAAGCCATCTTGTCCTGGGCTTTTCTTTTTAGGGAGATTTTGTATAATTGATGCTATGTCAGAACTTGATTTTGGCCTGTTCAACATTTCCACTTCATTCTGGCTAAGTCTAGGAAGGTGGAGCACTTCCAAGTATTGGTCTATTTCCTTCAGATTTTTGTATTTCTGAGAATAGAGTTTCTTGTAATATTCGTTAAGGATTTTTTGAATTTCTGAGGTGTCTGTTGTTATTTCGTCTTTACCATTTCCACTTGATGAAATTAGAGATTTTACTCTTTCTTTTCCTGGTTAGTTTAGCCAAAGATTTATCTATTTTATTGACCTTTTCAAAAAAACAACTGTTTGATTTATTGATCTGTTGTACAATCCTTTTATTTTGGTTATTTCTTTTCTTTTTTTCTGCTGGGTTTGGGATAGGAATGTTCTTCCTTTTCCAGTTGCTTGAGATGTCCCATTTAGTTGTTAACTTCCTCTCTTTCCATTCTCTTGAGGAAGGCTTGCAGTGGTATAAATTTCCCTCTTAGGACTGCCTTTGCGGTATCCCAGACGTTCTGATAATTTGTGTCTTCATTATCATTTTGTTCCAAAAATTTGGTAATTTTCTTCCTTTTTTTTTTGATTCAGAGCCTCAAGCTGTCACCCTGGGTAGAGTGCCGTGGGATCACAGCTCACAGCAATCTCCAACTCGTGGGCTCAAGCAAGTCTCCTGCCTCCCAACTATCTGGGACTACAGGTGCCTGCCATAATGCCCAGCTATTTTTTGGTTGCAGCCATCATTGTTGTTTGGCAGGCCCAGGCTGGATTTAAACCCACCAGCTCAGGTGTATGTGGCTGGCACCTTAGCCACTTAGCCACTTGAGCCACAAGCATGGGAGCCAGTAATTTCCTTCTTAATCTCATCTATGACCCAGCTATTATTCAGCATAAGGTTATTTAGTTTCCATGTTTTTGTATCAGTATGCAGATTCCTGTTGTTACTGAGTTCAACTTTTATTCCATGATGGTCCAAGAAGATGCAAGGAATAATTTCTATTCTTTTAAATTTGCTGAGGTTAGACTTGTGACCTAAGACGTGATCAATTTTGGAGTATGTTCCATGGGGGTGATGAGAAGGATGTGTATTCAGTTTTGTTAGGATGAAATGTTCTGTAGATGTCTGTTAAATCCAACTGTTGAATGGTTAAGTTTAAGTCTAAAATTTCTTTGCTTAGCTTTTTATTGGAGTATCCAACACTGCCAAAGGAGTGTTAAAATCTCTGACTATTATGGTGCTGGAGGAAATCAAGTTGCTCATGTCTGTTAGAATCTGTCTTATAAATTGAGGCACATTCTGGTTGGGTGCATAAATTTTAATAATTGAAATCTCATCATGTTGAGTGTTACCCTTAACAAATATGAAGTGACCATCCTTATCTTTCCTTACTTTTGTTGGTTTAAAACCTATTGTTTCTGTAAATAAAATCGCAACACCTGCTTTTTTTTAAACAGTCTTCAAAATGTATCATCAACCCCACTGTAAAATATTGCACATGATATTCAGTCTTTTCATTTTGTCTACTGGAGAAACAAAAAAGAAAAACCTATTGCTGTTGATACACTAGATTAAGTCTAACTTGCAAGTACAATGCCCAAGGCACATACTCATTGCAGTTTAAGCAAGGCCCAAATAGCAGGAATCAGGTGCTGAAGGGAACCATGAGGAAGAACATCATCTCAGTCACAAATGTTCGAGTTCACAGGGACTGGTCTGGCATGTACAATACAGGTGGGGAGCTGATGCTACTTGAAGGACTTTGGAAGTGTGCATCAAAGGAGCTCAGTGTAATCCCAATCACAGTATCATTCTGGGGCTCTTCACCTTTTAAAAAATTATCATCTTCATCTTCTATCATCTCCTTTTTAATGGGTTTCTTAAACTCCCGAAGCTCTTCAGCACTCATGTATTCTCATATCTGATAGATAGGATCAATGAATTTCTTTGACCTCTTAAGCACACAAGGATCAAATGGAAGGAAGGTTTCAAGGGGGTTCGTAGGGGTTTGCACTGAGTCTTCACCAGCTGTATTTCTAATAACTGGTAGCATCTAGTGATGGTTCCCCTCAATGATAGCATAGCAGAAGACCAGCTGATATTTATTTGTGATAGCAGCAAAAAAGTTAACCACCAAAAGTAGGCAAATCTTTAGAGGATTTAGCTGACTCATCACAATACGTCCAAAATTTAGACTTTGAAGATAACTTCAAATCTTCTTTTAGATTTCTGCTTAAGAGCTGCTTGTGTCTAAAAACCAAAGTGTAGAACACCACCTGACAGGCTGAATAAAATGGTCCATGGAGAGCAACATCACAAAATCCCTTTGTTCCTGAATCCTGTTATTAAGGTATATGTGCAGCCAATTAACCAAAAGATCAAGGCATGATTTTAAAGTAATAAGAGGAATAAATTTAGCTCTTGCCAAAAAGCTTCCAATATAATTTGCAGCAGCTCGCCTGATGATGGCAGGGTTATTCGGATCCTGTAAGTTTTTCCAGAGATGTTCCAAAAATGCTTCTGCAAATCCCAATTTGAAGCTACAGAGGTAAAACATGAAAAACTGTACATGGTAGGAGGCATGGGTGGGCAACAGGATTTTGTCAAAGATGTTTATTACATCTTGATATAAATCCTTAGTTTTGTTATTATCAATCTTACCATCTGTGTAGCACACATCCTTAATGTAGGATAAAAGCAGTGACAGTAGGAGGTCCAGGCGTTTACCTGTAGGATGTACCATCTCATCAGGCCGTTCAGGATCACCCTTTGTTTCATGTTCAGTTTCTTCATCTTCATCCATATTAAACAATCCTTCTGTGGAATCTGTCCCAACACAAGTCTGAGTGGCTGTTGCCTCAGCATCTTCAATATCCTGCCTGGATGCACTCACATCCAACTTGAGTAGCCTTTCAATAATAAGCTCCAATTTCATGCCTCAAGGTTGGAAAATATACACTAATTCTTAGCAAATTGTGAACGTAACATTCCAATATTCTCTCCGATTTTCAAATGAATGGAAATTTTCCCACCAGTATTGGCATAAGAAACCATGATATCAATGGGAAATATCTTGCTATTATTTGCAAGGCTCTGTGACATGTGTCAAAATTTGCAAGAAGGCTCTCATCTTCATCATCAGAATCTGAAACATCTGCATCACATTCCTTAATGATCACTCGAGGAGGTACAAAATGGGAATCAATCATGCTAAGACAAGGTCTTTGCTGATATAAGATTACCAAGAAAAGCCAAATATTCCTCCACCACTGTTTGACTTTTTTTCAACCAAGGCAACCTCAACTGTTCAAAGTCTTTTGTCAAGGACATGATAGAAGAGTGGAATTCTAGCAGCCAGTTAAGGATCTGGTCATCCTTTATGTCTGGATCTGACAACTGATTCTTCAACAACTCCAAATCATTTGTCTCACCCTTTTTGTACTTCAGCAAGACTTCTGTCACAGTTCCACCAAATCGAACAGTTTTCCTTGGGGGGAATTGAAAAAATTATCCTCTAATACAAGCATATCTGAAATCCTCTCTGACTTCATTTGAAATTCTACAGCCAGTGTCCTTTCTGTTATTCAAACTTACCAAGCTGGTTCTCATTTCACTGGCTGTTCATTCTATCAGAAACACTCTTTCCCTAGATCTGTACATAGTTGGGTTCTTGTCTCCACTCAGGTTGAAGCTCAAATGTCTGCAACACCTGCTTTTTTCTGATTTCCATTTGCCTAAAATATAGATGACCATCACTTCATCCTGAGTTTATATTTATCTTTAAAGGTAAGATGAGATTCTTGTATGCAGCAGATATCTGGCCTGAGTTTTTGTATCCAGTCAGCCAACCTATTCCTCTTTAGAGGACAATTTAAGCCATTCACATTAATTGTAAATATTGATAAGCCTGGTAGAATTTTGGGTATCGAGTTTTTCAAAAGTCCAGTGGACATTTTTAATCCTTTCGTCACTGTGGAAGTTGGAATTTGATCAAAAGTTTCAGCTGTCTCTCCCCTTCTGTTTCCAGTTTTTCCAGGATATATTCATCACTCTTCACACAGCTGCTTACCCTCTTCATGTTTCCGCAGGCCCCTACCTCCAACTTGGTCCCACTCTAGCTATTTTTAGAGACGGGGTCTTGCTCTGGCTCAGGGTGGTCTCGAACCTATGAGCTCAGATGGTCCGACTGCCTTGGCCTCCCAAGTGTTAGCATTACAGGCTTGAGCCACTGAGCCCAGCCCCAGTTATTTGTTTACTTGCTAAAACCTCACTTACAGACAGTGCTGTGTGAACTGTTGCATTGTCGTGATGCAAAAGCCTCGAGTTGGTGAAAGGTTCAATTTGTGTTCATCTAATCTTTTCAAATAGCCTTTTTAGAACTTCCAAATAGTAAACTTGGTGAACTGTTTATCCAGTCAGTATAAATTCATAATGAAAATCCCTCTGCTATGAAAAAAGGTTAGTGACACTGTTTGGAGTCTTGATTTAGAATGATGGCATTTTTTTGGTCATTGAGTATTGGCTGACCTCCACTGTGTACTTTGACATTTTGTCTCAGGGTCATTTGGTACACCCATGTTTCATCACCAGTGATCACATGGTCCAAAATATCGTTTTCCCTCTCCACAAGGTCTTGGGAAACTTTGACTCTTCTTTGCTTTTGTTCATCAGTGAGCCACTTCTGGACCATTTTTACACACACCTTTCTCATGCCAAGATTTTCATTTAGGATTTTCCTGTTTCTCTATTGATGTTTACTTGGTCTGCTATGTTTCTCACAGTCAGTTGATTATTTTGATGCACAATTTGATTAATTTTTATAATATTTTCATCAGTTCTGCTTGATACTGGCTGCCCTGACCTCTCTTCATCAGTGATGCTTCCTCTCCCCTCAGAAAAATGTTTAATCCATATGTACACTGCTATTTTCTTCATGGCATTATCCACATAAACTTGGACTAGTGTGTTCCTCATTTTTCTTCCACTCTTGCCAAGTTTAACAAGGAATGTATGTTTCTTCATTGCTCTAATTCAAGCTCTGACTTTCTGGAGATGGCATACAAAAACACACAACACTATAATGAATGTCACTCAGCAAGATACCGCCACACTTCCACAAGACACAGCTGTGAGACACCAAGGTTATGAAACCATATCGAGTTCTTTGTAAAATGTTACCAATATAATGGTGGCAAGTTCACAAACTTAATTCTTAGACCTTGTATAGCATGTTGGAGAGCTGCAAAGACATTTGCTAAAGAAAATGAATAAAAGTGGAGTGGTATAGTTAGACAATTGTTAAAGAAAAAAATTGTTCAATGATACTTGTTAAAGCACAGTGAGGAAGACTTTATTCCGGATCATCATGATAGATATAGGAACCATTGCAATGGAGTCTTGTAGTGGAGGAGAGAGATTCAATCCTGAATATAACATGGAAAACTGGGAATTTATAGCCAAGGAGCAGAGTGGGGGTCGATAGATGGAAAAGTACCAAGAGGAAACAGTCTAATTAAACCAACCTAATGGGATTCTTGCTGACGGCAGGCTAGGGTGATCAGACAACACCTGGGGGATGGTGGTGGAAGAGAAACCTAATCAGATCTTACGAGTGTAAAGCAGTGATTTTCAACCAGTGTGCCATGAAAAATTTTTTCTTATTTTAAAATTTTAGATGAATATGAGGGTACAATTAGGTTACAATGTGTATGTTTGTTAAAGCCTCTACTGTAGTTATGTCCCACATGCAGGACGTGTGCCATATACCCCTACATTGTGCCCATTAGGTGGGAGCACACCAATCCCCCTCTCTTCTCCTCCCTCCCCCCAGCTTGAATTGAATTGAGTTTTTCTCTTGTATGGGCATGTATTGGTTTGTCTACTGGCTTCATATTAGTGTCAAGTACATTGGATACTTGTTTTTCTATTCTTGTGATACTTTATTATGAAAGCATGTGTTTCAACTCCATCCAGATTAAGACAAAAGATTTATAATCTCCATATTTTTATGGCTGAATAATATTCCATGATATAAATGTATCAGCGTTTATTATTCCATTCCTGGGTTGATAGGCATTTGGTTGTTTCCACATCTTGGTGATTGTAAATCGAGTTGCAATAAACAATCATGCAAATGTCCTTATGATAAAATGATTTTCTTTTTTCTACTGGGTAGATGCCTAGTAATGGATTGTGGGATCAAATAGAAGGTCTATTTTGAGCTCCTTGAGGATTTTCCATACTTCTTTCCAAAGAAGCTGTATTAGTTGGCAGTTCCACCAACAGTGCAAAAGTGTTCCCTTCTCTCTACAACTGCACTAGCATCTGCAGCTTTGGGACTTTGTGATGTGAGCTATTCTCACTGGAGTTAGGTGATATCTCAGGGTGGTTTTGATTTGCAATTCTCTGGTAATTAGGGATGTGCCACAAAAATTTTTACAGATCTGGTGTGGTGCCTGTGGCTCAAAGGAGTAGGGCGCCAGCCCCATATACTGGAGATGGCGAGTTCAAACCTGGCTCTGGCCCAAAACTGCAAAAAGAAAAAAAAAATTTTTTTTTTACAGATTATTAAATTACTTTTGAAAGAAGTTCAGAGCTCATTAAATATATATACATATTTACTTTTTTTTGATCAACATAATCTAAGTGTACCACAGCAGTTTAACTATAGGTTCAAGTGTGCCATGAGATTAAAAAAAGGTTATAAAACATTGGTGTAAAGGGAAATAAAAATCTTAAGAGTCCCCCGCTCCCCAACTCCTATGCAAAAGGAAAAGTCAAGCCTAGAGTCTGAGTCACACAACACCTTCTTCCTTCCACGTGGACAGCTGTTACTAACATTATGTATCAGCCAGATTCCAAGGCAAGTTAAAAGGCCTCATCTACAAGGACTTTCCTACAGATCATTCATAATAATATTCCTTTCTGGCTCCCCATAAGCAAGGACATGCAAATTGTAACTTTAGCTCTGCAGGTTAAGTCTAGCTACTAAAACTAAAATCTGTTTAATTCCACACTAATAATGTTGATTCTAAGTTTATCTTCCCAGGTGTAGAACAGAAACAAGCCAGAATTCAAATATTCTTCCACCTACCCAGGGACATTTATACAACTGATGGTTTCTTTACTCCCCTTTTCTAACATTCCCCTTATCTTTTTTTTTTTTTTATTTCAGTTTGCTTGTTCATTCTTTCTCGTTTGAAGTTTTTTTTTACTGTGCTTGCTTTGGCGATTCTCTTTTCCTTTGCCTCCCCAGTAGCTGGGATTACAGACGCCCACCGCAACATCCGGCTATTTTTGATGTTACTAGAGATGGGGTTTCACTCTGGCTCACTGCTGCTCATACGGGTCTCAAACCTCCGAGCTCAGGCAATCCACCTGCCTTGAACCTCCGAGCTCAGGCAATCCACCTGCCTCAGCCTCACACAGTGCTAGGATTACAGGCGTTAGCCACCATACCCGCCCCATTCCCCTTATCTTATGTAAAATATGGATTTCCTGGGCCTCACAAGAATGTAACCATTTGTCTCATTGCCTGCCTCCCTCCTTTTTTCTTTCTGTATGCCCTATCCTCTTTAAAAACTAAGTTCCCAAATCCTGCTTTGGAAAAACA
This sequence comes from Nycticebus coucang, assembly GCF_027406575.1. Taxonomy (NCBI): domain Eukaryota; kingdom Metazoa; phylum Chordata; class Mammalia; order Primates; family Lorisidae; genus Nycticebus; species Nycticebus coucang. The sequence goes on along the minus strand of NC_069791.1, from coordinate 70,281,289 downwards.
TCATAGATCCATCTGTGGCCTGTGTTTTTCCCAGGTGTGTCCTCAAATTTTGGCTTAATAAATCTCCTTTGATTGAGATCTTTCCCTCAGTAACTTAATTTGTGTTGTCAAAGGTGATATGGAAGGGGAGTTCTTGCTACACTAACTTAGCAGGGTTTTTTGCTTAAAATGGATTTTACAAGGAAATGCACAGATGGATCTAGTAGAAGATTTAGAAGCTTAACTGAAGTTTGGCCAAGCAAGGAATCTTTGTCCTAATACTATGCCTTAGGGCCAGAGTTCTGTTGCTAGTCAGCTTTTGGAGTTTTGGATATCTGGAAAATGGGCCATAAGAATACCTGCTCTGACAACTTTAAAGCATTGGGAGAAAGATTGAACTGTAACATGTGAGAGTAAATTAGCTTGGTGAAGGAAATATTCACAAATAGTAAGGGATTTTTTTTTTTTTTAGAGACAGAGTCTCACTTTGTCGCCCTCGGTAGAGTGCTGTGGCATCACAGCTCCCAGCAACCTCCAGCTCTTGGGCTTAGGCAATTCTCTTGCCTCAGCCTCCCGACTAGCTGGGACTACAGATGCCTGCCACGATGCCCAGCTATTTTTTGTTGCAGTTTGGCCGGGGCTGGGTTCAAACCTGCCACCCTCGGTATATGGGGCTGGCACCCTACTCACTGAACCATAGGCACTGCCCTCGTAAGAGATTCTTAATCCTTAAAACTCTTAGATACAATATTATTTCTGATCTCCTCTCTGGCTTAAAATCAGTTTCCTAGGGTTAGGTGTGACTCACCTGTCACAGACTCTTTTTATGTTCTGACCTTCCTGGAGAGGGCCACCTGTCATCATCACATCTTTATCATTCTTAACACCTAGGATGTGGCCTGATACTGTTTGCTGAAAGGGTTTAGTTCTACTTATTGGAATCATGCAGAATAGATCAAATCCCTCGTCTAACATGACAGGCCCAGATTTTTGATGGCAAAGACTGTGGTCTTTGGTGAGTTTTTTCTTGATTGTATTCATGAGGTGGTTTTGAAACCATCAACCCTATCACTGTCCTTTTACCATGCTGGGGTTGGTCTGTTCTTTCAAAACATGGAGCCTAGGACTCAATGCAGGGCACAGTTGACAGCTAAGCTAGATAGGGTAGAGTCAGCCTATCACCTCCCATATTCAAGAATCTGAAATGGAGCCTGGGCTGAAGACAGGAGACCTAAAGGGAGGGATGGCAACTACTGTAAAGGGCTAAAGGTAGTCTGGAACAAGCAATTTCCATTACTCCAAGGGAATTTGCTTCCTTGGAGGACTTGGGATTGCAAATCAACTGATTGAGGCAGGTAAGAACTGGCAAGGCATTTGGGCAACTGGAAACAATCACAGAAGCCATTTTCAATGCTGGCCCCAATATCCAGGACTGAAATGGGATTAGAGCCTGGGTTCCCAATTTTCATAAAGACCTGGTTTAAAGGTTGTATGTTTTAGGGATTCATGATACGAAGGATACTGTTAGAATGTTTCACTTAAAAAGAGGAGACTTTCGGGCGGCGCCTGTGGCTCAGTCGGTAAGACGCCGGCCCCATATACCGAGGGTGGCGGGTTCAATACCCGGCCCCGGCCGAACTGCAACAAAAAAATAGCCGGGCGTTGTGGTGGGCGCCTGTAGTCCCAGCTACTTGGGAGGCTGAGGCAAGAGAATGGCTGAGGCAAGAGAATCGCTTAAGCCCAGGAGTTGGAGGTTGCTGTGAGCTGTGTGAGGCCACGGCACTCTACCGAGGGCCATAAAGTGAGACTCTGTCTCTACAAAAAAAAAAAAAGAGACTTTCATAAGGGTCAAATGAATATTCAAGAGAAAAGAGAGGCCGAAGGAGGATATAATAGTTAAAACTTTTTGATACTTCAACCAGGCACTCTTGTAGCTGCTTCACATGTATTAGTTCATTTAATAACTCGATGTCCATTTTACCGATGAAGAAACTAGCACATTCAAAGAAACTTACCCGAAGTCATACACCTAGTATGTGGTAGATGAAGGATGTTAACACTAGACAAACTGGCCTCCGGGCCTGCACACTTAGCTATTATGCTATGCTGATTCACGACCTTAACTGTGGGGTCTTGTTAGTGATGGATGAAGATGGGTGTGTCAGGGTTTTATTTGTGGGTCACAGTTCGTTATTATTTTTTTGAAATAGTGTCTTATTTTGTCACCCTGGTAGAGAGTGCTGTAGCATCACAGTTCACAGCAACCTCAAAGTCTTGGGCTTAAGCAATTCTTTTTACTCAGTCTCCCAAATAGCAGGGACTACAGGCACCTGCCACAATGCCTGGCTATTTTTAGAGATGAGGTCTTGCTCTGGCTCAGGCTGGTCTAGAAATTGTGAGCTCAGGCAATCCACCCACCTCGGTCTCCCAGAGTGCTAGGATTACAGGCATGAGCCACCGTGCCCGGCCCCCCAGTTTTTAACTTTGAAATTATGTTTTCTTTACTCCAAACATGTGCATTTAGAGAACCAAGGATGACAGAAAACAAACACGAATATTGCCACCTAGAGATGATTTATTGTTTTACCATGACCCAGAAGAGAAACATAGAGAGAATATTACAAATCCCCACGACTTTCTCCCCAGCCTCACTACTCTAACATTTGTCAAGATGCCGCTGGCCTCCTAAGATGGACCACTGACTATAAATGTCCATTAATTTTATTTTGCTGCCATTTCTTTTATGATTGAAATTTTAGACCTCAAGGCTTCAAATTATTTTCAATAGGAGTTCCCTAACTTAAAAAAAACCCCACTTTTCCAATAAGATTCCATTATTTATTGAAAGACTTTCTAGAAATGTTAATGAGGATTTTAAATGGACAAATTCAATGTAAAAATCACTTATTGTACATCTACCAATCATCTGGACTCTTCAGAGCCTAGGAAAATGAAAAATGTAAGTTACTTAAGAGCAATAACTTAATTCTGTGGGCATACAAAGACAAGTAGGTTTCTTGTTTTGGTTTAATTTATTTTTAACAAAGACACTGGGAACTGATAAAACAGTACAGGTTGTTTTATCCAGTCTACAAATAAACAAGACAATGCCTGAGTTAGCTCTCTATATAGATTTAGGTTTATGTTGACCTGGTTGTAATCTATATTAACTAAAAGTTAATAAAAATACATATGCTCATTTTAAAATAATTACTGATTTTGCTTGAATATCCCACCCCTTCCCCCTAAACTCATATATTTTTAGGACGGTATTTTTCTGCATAATCACAATCTGCCTCCTCCCACCCCACCCCCCTCACATATGTTTTCAAATAACCCCTGCTACCAGCAGAAGCATCTCTACATCTAACATGCTTTGTCCTTGCTAGGGCAGACTAAAAACTTTAAAAAGCAGCTGGATGCTGTATCCTGGTCTAGGTGAGGGAAAGGCAAGTGAGCACTAACCCCAACACCCCCCCCCCCCCCAGTCTCCCCTATCTCACTCCTCAGGCCTCCTAACTACTCTTCCCCAGCCTAGAGGGGCTGTTTATAACTCTCTTCCCACTTCTGCTTCCTAACACACCTAACCTTGTCAGGAGACTAAATGATAGACAGCAATTCAGGGTCGTTGCAGCTGCCTGGTCCCTTTGGTTTTAGGACCAAAGGAACTTAAAACTCAAACCTAAAACTGGAATGAAATCCAAGTTCTAATACCACCTTTCAATCACAGATCTCATTCTCTGTATCTTAAAATCATGAACAGCCTCATTGTTTAATGAGTGCTTGCTGAAGGGAGAACATTTAAAGACCAACGAATTTCCTGATTACTGAGTCATTTGGAGTCATGATTCTTTAGTAAATGGAGGTGAGAATCTCAAAGATAAAAATCACAGCAGACCGTGGTTTAGAGGTCTACGTAACACCCACTCTTTCCCTGTCACTGTTTTGGGGTAACAGAAAAAACATGAGATTGGTGGTGTTCACTATTAAATGGAACCAGACAAAATGAAATTATGTTCTCAGGTTAAGACATTCTGTATTATGGGATGTCAAAATATTTCCCAGACTTTTGTTTGACCTGCAGAATTGGAGATGGCTTACCTCCCTATAACTTCAAGTTTGTTTCACAAAGCTTTTGAAAAGTAAAACAAATAATTTCATCTTCAGATATAATAAAAAATTAATCTGAATAGCAAAATAAGTAACTGCTTTTAAATGTACAGTAGTGTATCCATTCTAAAAACGAAACCTAAACCTACATTAGGAAAAATTTTCAAATAATGCATTTTATTAAATTCTCCAGTAGTAGTTGAAATAAAAATCTACCTAATTTCTATGAAATGATCTACTGTATAAATTAAGTGGTGTAGTACCACTTAATTTTCTTTTCTCTCATTCTATATCTCACTTAAAAATCTGCAGACCTTCATTTGATTTCCCTGATGGGAATCCCCAGCCCCTCATAAATATTTCTAAGAAGTTGCTCAGAGTGGGACACACAAAAATATGGCTCCTCTGGCAAGTATTGCTGTCACTGTTTGACTATATTTCTATACTTTACTCCAATTTTTACATAAAATCTTCCATGAGGATGGCAGGATAAACCTGGTTAGCTGGCTTTGGATAAGCAGATCAGCATGACTACTTAGAATAAAAGTGACCAACTCTAGGATAAAAATTAAAAACAAAAATCTTTCACAGGTATGAAGCTTCAACCCTATTTTCCAATGATCACAAATCCAGGGGGGAAAAGTGGAGCAGGAAAGGTACACAGGAAGCACAGCCAAAAGGAGTACTGCAAAATGCTTCTCAAGCCTTATCAGATAAGCTTACTACAATCCACAGTTGATGGAGCTGTGCCTCTTTCTTGGAAAAGCCCATCTTGGCATTTCCCTGTCCCAAATTTCCTAGGCATAAAATTAAAGAGTTAGTACACTTCCTACTCTTAACTCATGGAGAAGACCCTCCTTCCCCCACCGACAAGAGAATCCATTCCCTTTCCTTGCAAAGGTGACCTGCAGCTCAAAGGTCAACTTCTCAGTTTTGAAAATTCAAGCTGCAGACATTTATAGTAGTTGTTCCATTTTAGTGCCCCATTAGCCTGTTTGTCCTCACAAATTTACCAATCTTTTCTCTTGATTTGATAAGCACCAAACTATGAAGCTTTTCCCCACATTTCCCCCTTCTCAGTTCTGTGAACTTTTTGTCTATAACCACATTAATTTCTTCACTACTCACTCCAAAAATTTGCTCTTTTGGAGTGATGTGTTCTGTCAAATAGATTAAAATAAAATACATCATCTGCTTACAGGTAATATACAGAACAATTGGAGCTGGCGGTACAAAACACAGACTGACATTATGGTCATATAAAATATATAGAAGTACTCAACATTAATAGTTTTTGTAAGAAGTTGTACATTTTGCTTTTTTTTATTTTTTAGCATTTCCCCACATTTTTTCCTTCGGTAGATCCTCTGGAGTTAAGACTGAGCTCCCTCTGCACTGTTTCTCAAATACATCATATGACTGGAACATCCTGATGGAATTCATTTTCTGTCCAAAGCAATGAATGCTATACATGAAAGTTCTCCTCACATAAAATATTAATAAAGTTTATTTACAGTGTAAGCTTTCTGATGCTAAGGGCTGAGATGTGATTAAAAGCTTTGCCATATTTATCACATTCAAGAGGTTCCTTTCTGGAATAAATTCTCTGATGTAAGATGTGAATTGTCCCATATATCAAACATCTCAATCTTTCTACATATATTTAGCACAGTTTTACTTTTATGCCTTTAAGTGCCTTACATATCAAGATGTCTCTTATCTCTATATTCTCAGGTTTTAGCCTTGCAGGCAGGAGTAGAAACAAATACCCCACAATTTGAAGAATTTTACTTCTTTTCCTGGCAAGGGTAAGGTATGTATTTTTAAAAAACTCTTCCAAAATGTCCACTAGGTCAACTAGCATGTTAATGATTAACTACAGAGTTCTTAAACTGTTAACAGACTTCAGCCAGTCAAGAACTTTTGGAATGACTATGGTGAGCCCTAAAATGTTCCAAGTGTTTTTGACCATGACCTAATTACACTTTGCATTAGGCATCTGATAAATGAAATGCAATGCAAATGGTTAAAAAAAACTGTTGTGGCCTGTTTTCCTCAGAAAACACATCTTCAAATAGTTGTTCAAGGAGTGAATCTGCTGAAGATATGAAGCAGCCCCAGTGGCTATCCAACAAAGTAAGATGTCCCAAGAAAATGGGAATTAAATGCGGGGCTCAGGTTGTATTTAACTTTCACATAAAAATAAAATTAAAAAAAAAAAAAAAAGATGGCCAAATCTCATCAGCATGTAGTTGTGGCTAAAAAAGAGGCCAGTCTGAAACAAACCAAAGTCAAAAGTCATTTCCCTCTTTAAAAAGCCAGAGCTTGGATGGGAGACTTGCGCTATGCACTTCACTTTTTGTTGCTTTCAAGTGGGCAAAAGCCCTTGCTCAAAAGCACTATTTTCTATGTAACCATCACTGTGGCTCACCCTTTGAAGAAAGTCCTTAAAGCACTTCTACATCCATTTTTCTATGAAAGTTACTTAGCTATACTCTTCCCGAGTATCTCTTGGGTTTTTCTTCACTTGAATGGGTAGAAATATTCTGGTGACCAGTTAACTTACTGTTTAAAGTTTTCCCAGGCAACACTGATGAAACTGCTTAGAAGCTATAGAGAAGTTGTGCTTGGTCCAACTAATAAAGCCAGAGAGGCCAAAGACTGACTGCTTGCAGAATTTTAGTTTGGTCTGGAGCTGAGGCCACATTTGTCCTCACCTCATTGGCTCTGCATTAAAACCATGCGTTTCACGGACTTTAGCTGTTGGCTGGTAAACAACTGATGAGTGACAGTTTTAGTACTGTTTCTGAAGAGAAGTCTTGAACTGTTTGTGGGGTTCTCCCTTTATGGGGGTGGTCACACTGACACTCTTCAGGTTTATTCTTAGTCTGTTTCTAAGTTTCTATAGGGCTGTCCACACACATTTGAATGCTCTCATTAGTTATCATTACCCAAGTCCTTGATGGCTACCTACATAGCCCATAATACTTGGGTATCTTGTATGTGTGAAACAATCTCCGTCATCAGCTTTTAGGTAGCCAATTGTATCTTCCTGCACATCTGATGAGAAAGATTAGTTTCAGAACCTCACTTCAGTCTTTAGTGATGAGAAACAGAAAAGACACTGTGTACTGTGACTGATAAAACTGTCCACGTCTTAGTACACTGTTGAATGTCTCAGGACAACAAAATATGTTTAGTAATTGCCAGCTAATGATGACTAATGCTTTTGCAAAGTTTCTGGAAAAGTGTAGAAAAAAAATACTCCTTACAACTTTCCCTTTCCTGAAAAGCAGCAAAAGTCACATCTTCTGAACTCTTACTAAATTCCAAGTGATTCAGAAAGTGCCCAAGTCATCATATTGTTCAGCAGGTGACTGAAGAGAATTCTGGCTAAGATTTTTGTCTTAGAAAGATGTCAAGAAATTGACCTTAGTCAGTGTTCATTTTTCTTCTTTAAGATGACAACAGCAGAGTCATTTCTGACATTCCATGGTATTTACTTACTGATCCAGGTTTACAAAGTCTGGGTAGGTGGCTAACCAGCGCCTTTCATTTATATTTGGGACAAAAATAATATCAGACCCTAGAGGTTTAGCATATTGTGTGGCTCTGAATATCCTCTTTTAAAAGTTGGGCCAGGCTACTCACCATTTATTGGGCTTTATCATAATGTAAAAGTCCTGCTAGAAGTCAGTCATAATGAGTGCCTCTTACATGTTTAGCGCTACCTCCAGTGCTGTGCTGTCAGAGATAGAAATATAACCCTTGACAATTGAAGCATCTCTTTTGGAGGGATAAAAACTTCATACATGAAACAGTGATTAAAAGACAGTATACAATCAAGTGCTAATTTGTGGAGAAATGCTTTTAGGAGTGCTCTAGTGCTTTAGGGATTTCAAAAAAGGAGAGAAGTGTTTTGAATCGTTGTTGCCATTTCAGTAGAACTGATTTCAGCGATGAGGATAGAACCATCTACATTTGTTGTAGTCCTTTGGAAGTGTAGACTGGTGCACGTACCCTCTCTTCCCGGAAGAGATAGAAATCTTTGGTTTGATACTGATTAGCACAGTCCTAGATTTCTATAGCTTTGGTAGGCTACCAGTGATTATATATAAAACTTATTGTATATATAACTAGCTTAAGCAGCATGTCTCAATGTAGTTTTTGTTTTAACTGTCCCTCTTCTTTGAGAAATAAGCAAGATGTTGGCCAAGTAGGGCTTACTTGCAGCAAGCAGCTTCTTAACCTCAGATGCAAGGAGCCAATCTCAATTTTTCAATTACACGCTGTGGTTGCTGAGAGTCTAATAGTGCCTTAAAGGTATCCTCATTACTGAAAAGCTGGATATTTTACTATGCGTGTGCTTTTATCTTGTGTGAAAGTATCATGTAGACTACCCATGTGACTAGCTTTTCCCTGCAGGTACTGTGTGGAAGAATTGCCTGCTCAGACTATACAAAGGCAGAACACTGCTGATGTAACTATGAGGATACTTAAGTATGATTAAAAAAAAAAATCTGTTGAGGCTGTTTTATTTCCCTCCATGGGCACACATCTCTGAATAATTTAGAAACAAAAGGGGGAATGGCAGATGACAAATTCTTGTTTTACACACAACTTTTCAGGAATGCTCCAAATGCATCAAGGGAGGCTGGGCTGTACTCAGAGGCTCTCTCTCTGGCATGGATTCTGTGATGAAGAGTGAGGGTCGAGCTCCGGGTAAAGGCCTTGCCACATTTAGTGCACTTATAAGGCTTTTCTCGAGTGTGAATTCTCCGATGCAAAATAAGGTATGAGTTTCGGTTGAAAGCTTTTCCACATTCACTACATTCGTAGGGTTTCTCCCCCGTGTGGATTCTCTGATGTTTAGTGAGGTCTGAGCTCTGGCTGAAGGCCTTCCCACACTCATTACATTCATAAGGTTTTTCTCCAGAGTGGATGCGCTGATGTAAGATAAGATTTGAACTATGACTGAAGGCTTTGCCACACTCATTACATTCATGAGGTTTCTCTCCTGTGTGGATTCTCTGATGTAGGACAAGGTTTGAGTTAAGACTGAAGGCTTTCCCACACTCACTACATTCATAGGGCTTTTCTCCAGTGTGGATTATTTTATGGCGAATAAGGCTTGAACTTCTTGTGAAGCATTTACCACATTCATCACATCTGTGAGACTTTGTTCCCATCGGAACTTCTTCAGGGGTAGTAAAGTTTGAACTCAGACTGAAACTTCTTCCCAATCCTTTACCCTTCTCCCTCGGACCTCTCTCTCCTGTGGTGGTTTTTTTTTCCTTGACCGTGGCTGGCCCTGAATTCTTCTTTTCTTTTCCAGTTTTCTCCTCAGGGTTTTTCTGCTGCTTTTCTATTTTGCCGTGCTGGTCACGTTTCTCTCCAAACTCCTTTTGGAATCTCCCTGCTGTCTCCCCATGTGATGTATCTTCTGCATTCTCAGCCTTTGAGGTTGACTCCTCATTTTCATTCCTGCTTTCACAACCTGATACAATAAACAAAAAATTCAAATAGCACCTTCTTCTTTTGAATATGTAAGTTAATCAGGTGTCATATTTTCTAGGAAGCTTCTACAAGCCTGCAAAACGACTTCACAGTATTAATCCAAGAATCAATAGGAGAAAAACAGAAGAAAAAATGGGACAAAAGGGAATAGAGTTAGAAAATAACTAGCAGTAGAAATAAATAAATAGCAGTAGAAAGAAGAGGGAATGACGGGAGCATGGGGAAAGGGTGGGAATAAGCACACCCACTGAGAATGAGCTCAGGGAAGGAATCAGTCAAGGAAGAAGGGAAGGGATAAGGAATTAAGGGACTTTAGAGGCTACACTTCTATTACTTGATCATATTTAAACACATTTAAAAAATCATGTTTCATTTCTACAAAATGTTCAAAAAAAAGGGAACAAGTCTTTGTTAAAAATGGTTAGTAGTATTAGCTGAAAGAAATATAGTTTAAAAAAGAGAAGCAGATACGCCTATAATTTTGTATTTTATATATTAACAAGCTGAGGATTAATGGGCAAAACAAGAAACTTGCTTTGAACCTGGCAGGGTACAGAGACTTTCAGACACATGAAATAGTTTCTTCCACCAGAAAAAGCTGCACAGAGCTGACCATGTTGAAGTAAGAGATGAGCAGTGAAGAAGTTGGTTGGAGCATTAGTAAACATAAAACCTTCACCAACTGACAACCAAGAATAACTGAGAACAGAAAAGAAACTAAGGGCGGCTCCTGTGGCTCAGTGAGTAGGGCGCTGGCCCCATATACCAAGCATGGCGGGTTCAAACCCAGCCCCGGTCAAATTGCAACAAAAAAACAGCTGGGCATAGTGGCGGGCACCTGTAATCCCAGCTACTAGGGAGGCTGAGGCAAAAGAATTGCCTAAGCCCAAGAGCTGGAGGTTGCCGTGAGCTGTGATGCCATAGCACTCTACTGAGGGTGACAAAGTGAGATTGTCTCTAAAAAAGAAAAAAAAAGAAAGAAAAGAAAATGAAGATAATTCTGGAGATAGCTTATGAAGGAGATAACAGAAGAAAACGAAACCTTACAAATATAGAGCTAAATAGATTAAAACATTGGAATTTAATTTTTATTGTACACTGCTATCTTCTGTGTGGCACTTTGCTTTTAAGTTAAGATTAAAAATTATTCAATAGTTGTATTATGCAAATACATGTCTTGTACGTTTTATATCTTTTTTTTAATACATATATATGTTTTATATTTATCTAGGAAAACATCCAGAGTACACCAACTCTATTTACTGGGCTTTAGGACACCTTTTATAAGAGGGTCTACACAAAGAGGCCCCAGAATGCAATGATTGAGGAAGCTCAATAATAAGCCAATTCTTTATTTTTGGATGAAATCACCACAAATACTGAACCAGTTATAAGAAAAAAAGACACTGAGGCTGGGCACGGTGGCTCATAACTGTAATCCCAGCACTCTGGGAGGCTGAGGCGGGCAGATGGCCTGAGCTCATGAGTTCAAGATCAGCCTGACCTAGAGCAAGACCCTGTCTCTAAAAATAGCTGGGTATTGTGGCTGGTGCCTGTAGACCCAGCTACTTGGGCACCTGAGGCAAGAGAATTGCTTGAGCCTAAGAGTTTGAGGTTGCTATGATCTATGATACCACAGCACTGTATCAGGGGCAACAACAACAACAACAACAACAAAAAATTAAAAAAAAAAAAGGAAATTGGTTCGCTTCTTTTGATTTCTAAGCCAAGGTCCTTGATTATCTGGGCAGTTCCCAGACTATTCTCAGTGTTTTTTAAAGTTACTGGTATGGGTAACACTCAGCTCATAAACATGGGCCGGTTCTTTCGCTTAATAGTCATCTGGCACAAAGACCAAGTACCAAGAGAAACTATAAACCCCATTCACAGCTACAATTCAAGACAAAACTTGCTGTAGACTTCCCTATTACTGTGTTTATTTGAGGGCTTCTTTGTGGTACTGTCTCCTAGGGGTTAAGATCTAGCAGAGACAAATGTTAATTCTGTCAACTATTTTAGCTTATCTCTCCTGGCTGATGCCTCTTCAACTTTTTACTACACTCCAAGGACCCAAAGCTCTTCCCAGACGACCATCATTAGGTTTAAAAACTAGGATCCTGTTCACAAGGGACTCCAGGCACAAACTTGTGGAATTACAAAGAGCTGTCCCTGAGCAGCACTCAGGATGCAAGAAGACAAAAAGCCCAAGGAAGGATGCTTGGTAGTTTCAGGAACGTGGTCTGGGGATAATGGGTTAAGATTAGACAGATGATTAGTTCCTTTGGCCTTCTCTAACCCATGGGGAGAGGAATAGAATCCTCCCAGGTAGCTGAGTGGTTGAAGATGTGAGGAGTTTATTTCTGATCTCGAAGAGCAAAAACTAAGCCAGGTGTTGTGGTGGGCGCCTGCAGTCCCAGTTACTCAGGAGGCTGAGGCAAGAGAATCCCTTAAGCCCAGGAGTTTGAGGTTGCTGTGAGCTATGATACCATCACACTCCACCAAGGGTGACAAAGTGAGAGATTCTATCTAAAAAAAAGAGCAAAAACTATGAAGAGATAAAAGATCCATGTAGAATCAGGGTCACAGAACCATGCTTTTGGAGTTAAAGGAACACAATGTTTTATTTGGTCTGAAGAAAGGGGATTAGCAGCAGTCCTAAATCCTTATCAATACTCAACTGAATCCATTAGAGATCCCCTAACTAACAAAGACATAAAACAATCATGGCAGACAATAAGCCTGCAGCAGTCTTACCCTGGGAAAACACGTTCCCATAATTCTCCTGTCTGTTGTCCCTATTGGGGTTCCTCCGAGCCAGGTTCTGACACCCCCATTCCTCCAGGATGAGGGACACAGCCATGTCCTCAATCTTCACCATTGCCTGAAATAACAGGAGATCCCAATGCTCAGTTTCCCCCAAACTCAGGGCTAATCCCACTGCCCAAACCTGAGTCAGAGACACAGCTGACTGCACAGATACAGGGTGCTGGGGAAGTAAAGGTGACCAGAGCCTGAAGGGTAGAGGGATGGTTAGTGGTGGACACTACATGGGGTTGGGGGAATGGCCTGTGTGAAGACTGCCAAGAGAGCTCCAGGAAGATACAAGGGACTTAGGAGGGTGGGGGCCCACAGCTCACCTGGGAATCTGCCGTGAGCAGTGCAGATGCCATCGCCGGGTCTCTGGGACTTCCCTCACAAGGAGGGGCAGGAGCATGGGTGGCAGGGAGAGCTGAGGGAGGAGAAAGGAGCTGTAAGTAAATCAGCTCTGTTCAAAGGGTCCAGGGCATTCTCCTTCTTGCACAAGCATGTTCATTATTCAACAGTTAACTACCAAACAGAGAACTCCAGAGAAAAAAGAGAGAACAGAGCCTTGGTTTTCCCAAGGCCTCTGCTCTTTAACAGGAGTCACAAGAAATCCTAAAACGGCCTTCAAAATCACCTGGTCCATCCTTTTATTTTAAAGGAGGGAAATCATGTTCCTGAGAAGGCAAATAACTTCCCTAACATCACTCAGTTAAGAATGGCAAAGCCAGGTCTAGAAGCCAGCTTCCCATGCTCAGCTATAGAAGTGGGTAACAGTCAAGTCATGACTCAAGTCAGGTTCCTCCAGCCAAAAGAACAAGAAATGAGAATTCCATTTATGTCTACGCTTGTGAAAATGCAACACAGTTTTATAATCTTTAGTAGTAATATCTAAAAAGGCAGGGAAGGAAGGGGTCTTCTTACTTCTGGGTAAGTTTCTGCCATTTTTTGTCCCTCAGCTTTTCTCCTTCATTTGGCCACAATAAATACACACTTTTGATAAAATACATACATGGTTCATTACAAGTAGTATATAAAGGTATGGGTTGATACTAACATAATAAAAAAATAACATATCACATGATCACACTAATTGCAAAGAATTACAAAAATTTTAAACTGTACAACTAAATCCCTCTCCCTCTTCATACCAAGTTAACAATTTCAATTTTTACTTTTCTGCTGTACATTGGGAAGAATAAGAGTTGTCTTGGGCTATAAGTATACAAACATTAATGAAAGTTGATGAGCAAAAGAAAAGGTCTGTGTATACTTTTTTGCAATATCTGACACCAAAGATAAGCCAACTAGTCCTCAGATAATTTGCAAATGGACCATGGCTGCAGGATGGACACCCCTGAAAGCAAATGCACAAAAAGATCAAGTACCTATTATTATTTTTTTAGAGATGGGGTCTTACTGTGTTGCCCAGGCTAGAATGCAGTGGTGTGATCATAGCTTACTGTAATTTCAAACTCCTGGGCACAAGTGATCCTCCACCTCAGCTTCCCAAGTAGCCGGGACTATAGGCACCACCATGTCTGGCTAATTTTGAAATTTTTGTACAGACAGGGTTCAGCTATGTTGCCCAGGCTGGTCTTGAACTCCTGCCCTCTAGTGATCTTCCTGCTTTCACCCCTGTAAAGTGCTGGGATTACAGGCATCAGCCACCTCACTTGGCCCAAGTACCTAATTTTTTTTTTTTTTTGAGACAGAGTCTTACTTTGTCGCCCTTGGTAGAGTGCCATGGCATCACAGCTCAGAGCATCCTTAAACTCTTGGGCTTTTTTTTCTTCTTTTATTAAATCATAGCTGTGTACATTAATGCAATCATGGGGTACAATGTGCTGGTACTATATACAATTTGAAATATTTTCATCGAACTGATTAACATACCCTTCAACAGCATTTTCTTAGTTATTGTGTTAAGACATTTATATTCTACATTTAGTACATTTCACATGTACCCTTATAAGAAACTCTAGGGCTTTAAGAGATTCTCTTGCTTCAGTCTCCCAAATAGCTGGGACTACAGGCACCCACCACAATGCCTGGCTATTTTTTTGTTGTAATTGTCATTGTTGTTTAGCAGGCACAGGCTGGGTTTGAACCGCCTGCCTCAGTGTATGTGGCCGATACCCCTAACCACTGGGCTACGAGCGCTACCTAATTTTTTAAGTTTCTGAGAGTTAGGAAACACTCTGGAAGATGAACAGGACAAAAAGGAAACTAAGAATTAACGTATATGCCTCAATTCACTAAAAAACTGTTTGCTACATTACAACTTTATGTACCAGGGTCTCTAACACTGTTATTCTGGCATCCCAAAGATCTAATTTGGTGCCTAAGATCGTGAATATCCTCCCCAATTTCCTGATGTGACTCCTGCTCAGAGTGTGGAAAAAACCCACAAGCCCTAGAACAACATAAACAGAGGTTGCGTTAAATAGCATAGCATCGTTTCACATGAGCTTCTCCAGCATGTGTCTGCTAGCTGTCATTCAGGATGCTTGGAAGAGAGAATGGTTCCTTAAGCTCCATGATCTAATATTTCTGCAGTAAATGTCATCATAAACAAATCCACAGCAATGGGTGGGTGCAGTGGCTCAGGCCACTGAGAAGACTGTGAAAGGCCAGGAGTTTGAGATCAGCCCGGGCAACACAGTGAGACTTGTTTCTACAAAAAACAAACAAAAAACCCCAAACAAAACAAAATCAACTCTTTTTCTCATCATGTCCCATTTCGGTCAATGACGGTTGTCCTCTAAGATGACAATGGAGCTGAAAAATTCCTATTGTCTAGTAACATCATGGTAGTACAATGCATTACTCCTATGTTTGTGGCGATGCTGGTATAAACAAATTCACTGCACTGCCAGCTGTATGAAAGTCTAGCACATACAATTATGTACAGAATGGAATACTTGATAATGATAATAAGGAACAATGTTACTGATTTAAGTATTTGCTATACTATACTATATATACTTTTATTGTCATTTTAAAATGTACAATCTTGTAATTATTTAAAAAAATTTTAAAGTTCATAAAGTAAAAAAGTATACAGTAAGGTAGATAATTTATTATTAAAGAAAGAAAAATGCTTTAAAAAACATTTAGTGTAGGCCAGGTGTAGTTGCTTATGCCTATATTCCTATCACTCTGGGAGGCCGAGGTGGGCAGATCACTTTTAGCTCAGGAGTCCGAGATCAGCCTGAGCAAAGGTGAAACCCATGTCTACTAAAAATAGAAAAACTAACTGGACATTGTGGCAAGTGCCTATAGTCCCCGCTACTTGGGAAGCTGAGGCAAGGGGACTGCCTGAGCCCAAGAGTTTGAGACTGGTATGAGCTAAGACGCCATGGCATTCTACCCAGGGCACCAAGTGAGACTCTGTCTCAAAAAAACCCCCTAAACAACAAAAAACCCAACAATTTAGTGTAGCCTGCTTAGTGTATAGTGTTTATAAAGTCTACAGTAGTGAACAATAATATCCTAGGCCCTCACCTTCAATACTCATCAATTCACTCAGACTCACCCAATGTCTAGTCCCATAAGCTCCATTCATGGTAAATGCCCTATGCAGTTATACCATTTTTTACCTTTTATATGGTTTTTCTTGTTCCTTTTCCGTGTTGAGATATGTTTGGATACACAAATAACACTGTTATAACTGCCTACAGTATTCAGTACTATAACCTGCTGTGCAGGTTTATAGCCTAGGAACAATAGGCAATACCATGTAGCATAGGTGTGCAGTAGGCTTTACCATGTAAGTCTGTGTAAAGTATGCACTGATGTTCCTAGGATGATCAACCAAGGATACATTTCCCAGAATGTATCCCTGTCATTAAATAATGTATGACTATACTTTTAGCATTTCATTGTTTTTACTGACATTCTATGCACCTACTTTGATTTTTAAATTAGATAAAGATACTGTATCTTTCTCTCAAAGGGAAAAAAAGCAACACTGATATATATATATATATATATTTTTTTTTTTTAAGACAGAGTCTCATTCTGTGGCCCTGGGTAGGAGGCCATGGCATCATAGCTCATAGCAACCTCAAACGCTTGATCTCAAGTGATCCTTCTGCCTCAGCCTTCCAAGTAGCTGGAACTACAGGTGCCTGCCACAACACATGCCTATTTTTAGGGACAAGGTCTTGCTCTTGCTCAGGTTGGTCTTGAACTCCTGAGCTCAAGCAATTTACTGGCTCCCAGAGTACTAGGCTTACAGGAGTGAGCTACCACACCTGGCTTTCAATACTCATTTTTATCTATATGACCCTGAACTGATTTTTTTCTCACGTCCCTCAAACCCCACAAAAAGTTTCTCCATTCTTTTCTCACTGCTTGAAATTTTTGAAGATAACCTACGAAAGAGTGATGCTATACAATATTTTTATATATTTTAAATAAAATGGATCTTTACAAAGATTTATGATCCCTTTAAATATAATTTAAAATATTAAGAGTGCTTTAGGCAGGCGCCTGTGGCTCAAGGAGTAGGGTGCCGGCCCCATATACCGGGGGTGGCTGGTTTGAGCCCGGCCCCAGCCAAAATGCAACAATAATAATAATAATAAAAATAAAATAAATCTTAGGGGGCGGCGCCTGTGGCTCAGTCGGTAAGGCGCCGGCCCCATATACCGAGGGTGGTGGGTTCAAACCTGGCCCCGGCCAAACTGCAACCAAAAAGTAGCTGGGCGCTGTGGTGGGCGCCTGTAGTCCCAGCTACTCGGGAGGCTGAGGCAAGAGAATCGCTTAAGCCCAGGAGTTGGAGGTTGCTGTGAGCTGTGTGAGGCCACCGCACTCTACCGAGGGCCATAAAGTGAGACTCTGTCTCTACAAAAAAATAAATAAATAAATAAATCTTAGGAAGAAAAAAAAAAAAAGAAGAAAAGAGTGCTTTAAAACCTAGGCTGGAAATAGTATCTGCTCCCAATACTTTCCCATTAAAAATGTGCCAGGTATCTGCAATGCTAACAATTCAATAAATAATGTTCACTAAGTGCATTGTGCACAGTTCATTTTCCTCCTTAGTAATATCATTTAACTCCTGAGATTGGTCTGTAAATTACATTTTCCCTAATTACATATACACAACCTCTGTAAGTTGATCACCCAAGGGACTGTAACAAACTGGTCAACGTAGGAGGTGGTCAGCATAAGGAACTAGCTCTATTATACTGATATGTGATGCACATCCAGTCATGAAAATTAGGTCAATGTAGGAGGTGGTCAACTATAGAAGTACTGCTGTATTTAGTAATAATGATAATAGTGTATAATAACAAAAACAAGTATGTTCCTTTATTACAGGCACTCAGCAATATAGAGAGGGCCCTCACAGCCTGAATAAATTTAGTTCTTCTCCCCCCAAATGAAACCTTGCTTCTTACCCCGTGATTGTAAAAGGCGGGGTTTCCGAGATGAATGTTTGAAATGGGACTGGGTGGTCTCATGATGAAGATCAAAGCTCGAGGACTCCTGAACTGGATCCAGAGGTACCATCCCCCTTGCGAGCATCTCAGGTCCATGAACTTGACCTGGGACCTGAAGACAAACGTTGGGTTTGTGGGTAAATCACTTTTAAAATAGGTATTAAAATATTCAAGAAAAGACCATAAGTATGCCAGCAGATGCAGGGAGAAGCCAGACTTACTTTTTAATATCTAGAAAGAGCAGGCAGAAAAACCACAAGGATTACTATTGTTAACCCTAGCTTTAAATCAGTTAACTTTCACCTCATATTACCTGCTGTCCCGACAAATCAAGCTCCAAGTCTTCTAGAAGGGTCACAGCCTCCTCTCCACTATCTGGGCGGTATTCCTGCAGCCAGACTTGGAGCTCCTTGGGCAGAATGGAAAGGAACTGCTCCAGTACCAGCAGCTCTAGGATCTGCTCCTTTGTATTTATTTCTGGTCGCAGCCACTGATGACAAAGTTCCTTCAGTCGACTCAGAGCCTCTCGAGGCCCAAAAGTGTTCTGGTAACAGAAGCGCCTGAAACGTTGGCGGAATATTTCTGGGTCTGGGGGAGGTGTCTCCTGCAGGCTGGAATCTTGTCCCCACATGTGTTCTTCCTCATCCTCCTCTTCTACCTTCACTATTACAATACCATCCTTTTCCTGTGCAGCCTGGGGGGACAGACCTGTGGCTTCCCTTGATTCAGCAGTCATCTTTCAGGCTCAGGGAACTGACTTGATCCAAACAGGGTCTGTGTTCAATTTTCAGTCCTAGGAGATGTATTATGATGTCTCTTTCTGTACTATTCCTGAAGTATTAAAAAAAGTTATTAGTACATACAGAGTGGCTTGTGCTAATTCTTCATACTAGACTACACGTTAAGGCATTGAAAATACTTCTGAAGGACAGAGGAAAAAACAACTGTAAAGCTGTACTATCTCCACTGTCACTTCTTTTTTTTTTTTGGTATATTAAATGTGGCTTAATTTCTCTTGCTTTTTTTTTTTTTTTTTGAAACAGAGTCTCAAGCTCAAGACAGAGACACACCCGGTTGCCCTGGGTAGAATGCCATGGCATCATAGCTCACAGCAACCTCAAACTCTTGGGCTCTACCAATCCTCTTCTCTCATTTTTTAATTTTAATTTTATTTTTTTGAGACAGAGTCTTACTTTGTCACCCTGGGTAGAGTGCTGTGGTATCACAGCTCACAGCAACCTCAAACTCTTGAGCTTAAGCAATTCTTTTGCCTCAACCTCCCAAATAGCATAGGCTTCCACCACAATGCTTGGATATTTTTTTAGAGATGGGGTCTTGCTCTGGCTCAGGCTGGTCTCGAACCAGTGAGCTCAAGCAATCCACCTGCCTCAGCCTCCCAGAGTGCTAGGATTATAGACAATAAAAGGCAAAGCCACTGAGTCTGGCTTCACTGTCACTTAAGTTAAGGTTTGCAAACAGAAACCTCAACCAGCGAACTCCACCCTGATGGTGTTCGCCTGGTGCCACAGCAACTCACCTTCAAGTGGACAGCAGATTATGAATGCAGCACTGATAGTGCTTAGCCCAGTGAGAGCTGAATGCTAGCAGGGTACCAGGCTTAAAGCAGTACCTACACAATTTTCTTTTGTCCTCACCACAACCCTAGCAAGTAAGCAAAATGGTTAGTGTCATTTTTCAGATAACATGAAATGAGGCATATGTTTGCTCAGTAGTAGGTGGCCACCTAGAGGAGTCAATAACAAAGTCAAATTTGAAGCCTTGGTATTTGCTAATCCATCATCTAGCTATTTTTATCATTTTTAAGGGTGCCTTGGTCAGTCAAAAACTGGGGTTTCCAAATACAAGATGATCGGCTAGCAATACAGAAAGAAAATATCAGAATGTCTCTATTTTAAAAGCAAAAGGGAGGTGTGTGGTGGCTTGCGCCAATAATCCTAGCACTCTGGGAGGTCGAGACGGGTGGACTGCTTGAGCTCGCAAGTTTGAGACCAGCCTGAGCAAAAAGTGAGACCTTATCTCTACTAAAAAAACTGAGGCAAGAGGATCGCTTGAGCACAAGAGTTGGAGGTTGCTATGAGCTATGATGCCATGGCACTCTACCCAGGACGACAGCTTGAGACTTTGTCTCAAAAAAAAAAATAAAATAAAATAAAAAATAAATAAATAAATAAATAAAAGGCAAAGAAATTAAGCCACATTTAACATACCAATTGACACTAACACCCTCATTTATTCTAAATGTTGAACTGTTACAGCCTTTTGTCCCCAAACCCCAGGGCTGCCAAGGTGCCCTCACTTGCTTTTTCACTTTATTTATTCTTCTAAAGACCAAGGGTCTTACTCTGTCACCCAGGCTGGAGAGCAGTGGTATCATCACAGCTCACTGCAATCTTGGACTCCTGGGCTCTACCTTACTCACTTACATGAAATGACATATTTTTAAAATCTACCTTTAACTACTCATACTTTCAGAAAAGAAATAAGCAGTTTTAAAGATTTCCGTAGAGAAAATACAATTAGAGGAAATACCAATGATGCCAACACAAGTGAAAAACAAGTAAATGGTACAGCTGAAGCTCCTCTCTAGAACAAGGTCTTAGCTAGATTTGGAGTTAAAGACCAATTTTAATCTAAATCAAACAAAGTTACCAATGGGTGAAAAAGCAGCTGCTTTAAGAAAATGTGATGAAAGAATAATTATGAGAATGTATGTATGAAATTTTTACACTGTTATGTAATTTTTTTTTTGTTTTTGAGACAGAGTCTTGCTCTGTTGCCCAGGCTAGAGTGCTATGGCATCATAGCTCACAGCAACAGCAAACTCTTGGGCTTGAGCAATCCCTTTGCTGCAGCCTCCCCAAATAGCTGGGACTACAGGCATGTGTCAGTACACCAGGCTAGTTGGTTTATTTTTCTATTTTTGATAGAGATGGGGTATCATTCTTGTTAAACTGGTCTCAAACTCCTGAGCTCAAGCAATCTACCTGTCTTAACCTCCCATAGTGCTAGGATTATAGGCATGAGACGCCACGCCAGACTTCATTGTTATATAAGTTTAACTGTCAAAATGATACCAAGTATCCTGGAAAAACCTTTTTATGTTCCCATTTTAAAAACTTGGGATATTTTCTAACCTGTTTAAAAATTTTTCAAACGAAGAATTTTAGTGGGTCTTAAGCATGTTTATTAAAAATATAATATACTACCTTTTCTGATGAGTTTTATAAGAACAAGTGATTTAAAGTTGTGGAAGATAAAAATATGTTCTGAATTTTTTTTTTTTTTTTGAGACAGAGTCTCATTATGTCACCCTAGGGTAGAGTGCCGTAGCTTCACAGCTCACAGCAACCTCAAACTCTTGGGCTTCAGCAATTCTCTTGCCTCAGCCTCCCAAGTAGCTGGGCCTACAGACTCCCCACAACGCTGGCTATTTTTGGGTCATAGTTGTCAGTTAATTGGCAGGCCGGGGCTGGATTCAAACCTGCCAGCTCTGGTGTATGTGCCTGGCACCCTAGCCGCTGAACCAAATATATTCTGCATTTTTTTTTTTTTTTTTGTGACAGAGCCTCAAGCTGTCACCCTGGGTAGAGTGCTATGGCATCACAGCTCATAGCAATCTCCAACTCCTGGGCTCAAGCGATTCTCCTGCCTCTGCCTCCCAAGTAGCTGGGACTACAGGCGCCTGCCAGAACGCCCAGCTATTTTTTGGTTGCAGCCGTCATTGTTTGGCAGGCCCAGGCTGGATTCGAACCCGCCAGCTCAGGTGTATGTGGCTGGCGCCTCAGCCGCTTGAGCCACAGGCGCCAAGCCTATATTCTGCATTTTAACAACAGAAGTTTAGCATGGTTGGTGAATAGGACCAGTCATGAGTTACAAAGCATAAATAATGATGCAGTTACTTCGTCTTTGTGACATTATATTTTTCACATCTATGGCCATCAAAACTTAGCATCAAACTGAAGTTTTAGAAATAGATCATTCAATTGCTTTACCATAATGAGTTAAGTCAAAAGTTTTAAACTCACAAAGCATTTTTAATTACATGGCTCTCCCTAAAAGCAACTTACTAATAATTTTAAGATTAGCTTAAAATAGCACATGTAGTTTTTGTCTTACTACAAAAAACATTGATAGTAGTACATGTATATCAGTGTAACCTGGCTTATTGTACCCTCAATGAATCCCCAACAATAAAAAAAAAAAAATAGTACATGTATATAATTAAAAAAATATATATGTAGTTATTTTTCCTGACAGGAATGTATGACCAAAAAGGTCTGGAGTAGACCATTTTACTTACAAAGATTATAATTTTATTTTATTTTTTTCATTTTTATTTATTTATTTGGTAAAGGTGCCATGACATCACAGCTCACAGCAAGCTCAAACTCTTGGGCTTAAGCGATTCTCTTGCCTCACCCTCCTGATTAGCTGGGACTACAGGTGCCCACCACAACACCTGGCTATTTTTTGGTTGTAGTTGTCATTGTTGTAAACATTATGATTTTAATCTGAGATTTACCACAAGACTAGTTTTTCTACCTGATTTTTTTGTCCTTACTGAAAACTAGAAATCCTTTTTAAAGTATGTCTATAATAATAATGAACGCTACAGTTGAGTTGGCCCTTCACATCTGTGGGTTTTGTATCCTTGGACTCAATGAATCATGAATTGAAAATATTCAAGGAAAAAAATTAAAAAATAACAACAGAAAATAATACAAATGGGCCAGGTGTGGTGGCTCATGCCTATAATTCTAGCACTCTGGGAGGCTGGGTCCCACGGATTGCCTGAGCTCAAGAGTTGCCTAAGCAAAAAACAAGACCCCATCTCTCTTTTTTTTTGTAGAGATAGAGTCTCACTGTACCACCCTCGGGTAGAGTGCCGTGGCGTCACACGGCTCACAGCAACCTCTAACTCTTGGGCTTACGTGATTCTCTTGCCTCAGCCTCCCGAGCAGCTGGGACTACAGGCGCCCGCCACAAAGCCCGGCTATGTTTTTGTTGCAGTTTGGCCGGGGCTGGGTTTGAACCTGCCACCCTCGGCATATGGGGCCGGCGCCCAAGACCCCATCTCTTTTTTTTTTTGTAGAGACAGAGTCTCACCTTACCGCCTTCAGTAGAGTGCCATGATGTACACAGGACTCACAGCAACCTCTGGCTCTTGGGCTTCCGGGATTCTCCTGCCTCAGCCTCCCAAGCAGCTGGGATTACGGGCGCCCGCCACAATGCCCAGCTATTTTTTGGTTGCAGTTCAGCCGGGGCTGGGTTTGAACCCACCACCCTTGGTATATGGGGCTGGCACCTTACTCACTGAGCCACAGGCACCACCCAAGACCCCATCTCTTAAAAAAAAAAATAGTTGGGTGTGGTGGGCGCCTACAGTCCCAGCTACTCAGGAGCCTGAGGCAAGAGAATCACGTGAGCCCAAGAATCTGAGATTGCTGTGAGCTATGATACCTTGACACTCTACCTAGGATGACAGAGTGAGCCTCTGTCTCAAAAAAATAAACATAAAAATACAGTATAACAATTATTTACATAGCAGTTACACTGTATCTAGGGATGACTTAAAGTATAAGAAAACCTCTGTAAGTTGACAATCCAAGGGACTGTAACAAACTGGTCAACATAGGAGTGGTCAATATAAGGAAGTAGGCTTACTGTATAGGCCAGACATGTGGTAGATGTCTGGCCTATGAAAATTAGGTCAAATTAAGGAGGTGGTGAATAAGGGGAGGTGATCAACTATGGAGGTTCCACTGTATATGGGAGGATATGTGTAGGTTACATGCAACTACTACCCCATTTTATATCAGAGACTTGGTCATCTGTGGATTTTCGTATGGGGGTGGTGGTGTACATGTCCTGGAATCAATCCCCTGTGGACACAAAAAGACAACTGTACATTTACAAGAGGCTTTCTCCATAAAAGTGAAGAAAACCTGGGAATTAAATCATTTCTCCAATGATTCTAAACTGGTGAAGCACTATTGTAAACTATCTTCTAACTCTGCTGGGATATATATACTTGGTTTTTCAACTTCAGATCAGCTTTAACTCTGAATTTCTCACCACAATTTTTCCATTTCCTGCATATCTACAACATGCAAGATGTCCTATAAGACTGAGGGGAATTAAAAGATAAGAAACAATTCTGACCTTCGCACAAACCATTATAGTACAAAGCAGAATGTTCTAAGGAGGTTTCAACACAAGTGCAAGAGGAGCCCTAAGAGGTAACAGAAGGACCAACAAGGGAGCTTCTAGGAGAGGCCTCCCTGGAGCTGGGGAATTGAGAATAGACAGGACTGCTACAGAAGAGGAGGGGCTAATCTGCCTCGGGCAAGCTTCTTCTCAACTAGAGGTTAGTTTCTCTAAGCCTTTTTCATTCTGAAAAGCGCAAAGACTGTATATTTTCCTAATATGCTTCCCACCCTACTTTCCATCACCCTAATTTGGGCACTCTTATCTCCTGCCTTGACTAGCTCTATAAGCCCCATGTAGTTTCTCTAGTTCCAATACACACAACAGACCAAGGCCAGCACAGTATTGCAGAAGTGTGCTTCTGATCATTCGCTCCTGCCCTTCACTGTCAGTGAACCCCTGATAGCATTCCAGAGCTTCTGACCACATACTCTAACCTACTTTTCCAGTCTGACTTCCCACTAATTTTTTTTTAGTATTGCTTTCCTCTATTTCAGCCTATCTGGCTCATGAATGTTCCCCAAGCATGAACCATGATTCTTCATCTTCACCTCTTTGCTTTCTTACCATATCAACTTTATTGGCTAAAACAAAAAATTTTTTTTTTTTTTTTTTTTTTTGCAGTTTTTGGCCAGAGCCAGGTTTGAACCTGCCACCTCTGGTATATGAGGCCGGCGCCCTACTCCTTTGAGCCACAGGCACCACCCTATTGGTCAAATTTTTACTCACCCTTTAAGATGCACAAACCTCTCCTGATATCCCAAGTTAAATAAGGTTTTTATTTTTTTTTTAAATAGAGACAGTGTCTCACTTTATTGCCCTCAGTAGAGTGCCATAGCATCACAGCTCATAGCAACCTCTAACTCCTGGGCATAGGTGATTCTCTTGCCTCAGCCTCCCGAGTAGCTGGGACTACAGATGCCTGCCACAAAGCCCAGTTATTTTTTTTTGTTGTTGTTGTTGCAATTTGGCTGGGGCCGGTTTGAACTCGCCACCCTTGGTATATGGGGCCAGTGCCCTACTCACTGAGCCACAGGTGCCATCTTCTATGGCCTTTGGATTCAGATATTCTAGTAATAACTCAATCACTCAGGTTCAAAACCTCCCTTTCTGTTTGATTTCCTTCTCTCTCTCTTTTTTTTTTTTTTGAGACAGTCTCATTATGTTGCCCCCGTGGTAGAGTGCCATGGTGTCACAGCTAACAACAACCTCAAACTCTTGGGCTTAAGTGATTCTCTTGCCTCAACCTCCCAAGGAGCTAGAATTTAGGTGCCTGCCACAAAGCCAGGCTATTTTTTTGTTGCAGCTGTCATTGTTGTTTTAGCTGGCCCAGGCCAGGTTCCAACCCGCCAGCCCTGGTATATGTGGCTGGCTCCCTACCCACTGAGCTATGGGTGCCACTGATTCCCTTCTCCTTATAAGCATGCTCTCCAAGCACCAGGGAGAAGTAATTCTTTGCTTACATTTATTTTTTGATCTAATCCCATTTAGTCCAGCTTTCTATCCTCCACTCTTCAGATTAATCTTCTTACAACTCTATAGCTCTGCAATCAATACCTTACAGTGCCTCTTCCTAATTTCCCATCAAGCTTCATTTCCCAGCAACTCTGCCCACACCACGAGCCTTCTCCATTCACTAAAAGGGGTCTAATCAGTATTTCCTACATACGCCATGCATTTTGACTCAATGCCTGACATTTCCTCTCTATTCTTGCTTCTTCAAATCCTACTTATACTTCAAAACTAAGATGGCACTTGCCTCTTATCGCTGTTCAAGAACCCTCAAACATGTCTAACAGTAAGAGCTGACATTTATTCAGTGCTTTCCAGCTACCAGGTACCATATTAAGCACTTCATTTGAGCACACAATTATCTTGGGAAGCCATTATCATCTAACTTAATAATGAAAGAACTGAGGTTTACTGCCATTACATAACCCACAGCAAGTAAACGGCAGAGCCAGGATTTGAAATTAAGTCTGTTACTCCTCAGTTCAAGTTCTTTAGCCATTATACCAAATTTATCTTGTACCCAACATGCGGGGTTAGTAGGGGCTTTAATGTACATACAGATTCTTTCTAAAATGAAGGCCTATGAAGAATGACCAATCTGGAAAGGGCCTCATCTACCATGTACTCTTTTCATCACAGGGCTATTATGTGACTGAAGCCTTTCCAGGAAAAGGGAAGAGACAGCAGGAGATACAAGTGGTGAATGTCTATAACTGGAGTCCCCAATCCTTGTGCCACAGACTGGTGGTCTATGGCCTGTTGTGAACTGGGTTGCAGAGCAGGACGTGGGCTAATGAGTAAAGCTTCATCTTGTAGTTACATCTGCTCGCCATTAATATCACCACCACCTCTAAGCTCTGCTTCCTGACAGATCATTGGTGGCATTAGATTCTCACAGGAGTGGGAACCCTACTATAACCTGTGTATGTAAGGAATCTAGGTTGCCCATCTTTTTTTTTTTTTTTTTTTTGAGTCAGAGTCTCAAGCTGTCACCCTGGGTAGAGTCCTGTAGCGTCATAGTTCACAGCAACTTCCAGCTTGGGCTCAAGTGACCTTCTTGCCTCAGTTTTTCTATTTTTAGTAGAGATGGGGTCTTTTGCTCAGGCTGGTCTTGAATTCACGAACTCAAGCAATCCATCTGCCTCAGCCTCCCAGAGTGCTATGATTATAGGTGTGAGCCACTGCACCTGGCCTAGGTTGTCCATTCTTTATGAGAATCTAATGCCTGATGATTTGAGGTGGAGCTGAGGTGGTAATGTTAGTGCTGGGAACAGTCGCAAATACAGATTATTATTAGCAGAGAGGTTTGACTGCATAGAGACCATAATAACTGCTTTCAGACTTACTACATACTCCCCTCAACCCTGCTCCACGGAAAAATTATTTTCCATTAAACTGGTCCCTGGTGTCAAAAAGGTTGGAGATGACTGGTCTGTAACATTACTAGGTAGATCCTTCAGAGTAGCCAACCAGAATTAATATGGTAGCTAGCCTAGCCATCAGGAACCTCCACTTACGTGAAATTTTATCCTGTCTCAGCTATGGAACAGGGGACTCTCTGGGTCAGTGAGAATCAACAGGAAGGGGCTTTTAGGAGAAGTGTGCCCAAAAGGCCAAAGACAAGGGCATGGACACATTCCCTCTGCCTCCTACTGGGACAGGTCCCCTTCCCTACCCTCAGAATTTTTCTGCTCCTACTCTGGGCCAGAGAAGAAGCACAATAGCAGCAAAAGGACTGGGTTTTATTTTAGGTTACTCAGATGATCTGAGCATATAATCTTCTCTCCTCTCTCTAAAGGCCCTAATGATCTCCCTGAAGCTTTTACTATGTAATTTCTCATGATATTTCTTACTCTGTAATTTGGTTTTTCTTTTTTTTTGAGACAGAGTTTCATTATGTTTCCCTCGGTAGAGTGCTATGGCATCACAGCTCACAGCAACCTCCAAATCTTGGGCTTTGCACGGTCTTGAAAGTTTAAATAATCTGCCTGTCTATTCCCATTTTTTAACAGAGCTATAAAATATTTTCATACAAATTGCCTCAGCCTCCCAAGTAGCTGGGACTGCAGGCGCTCACCACAATGCCCAGCTATCTTTTTTTGTTTGTTTGTTTGTAGTTGTCATTGTTTGGCAGGCCTGGGCTGGGTTCGAACCCACTAGCTCTGGTGTATGTGGCTGGCGCCCTAGCCACTGAACTACAGGCACCCAGCCTGTAATTTGGTTTTTCTTTCCTTCTTCCTCAACTAGACTATTGTTAAAGGTATGCTTCTTTGTATTTGTTAGACCACTTAGCATGATTCCTTGCAATGATTAGTTTTTAAAAAGTAATTGACTAAATTTACAATGTTACTGTTTTTTTTGTCCATTCCTTCTGTACTCAATTTTGTCCTCACATCTGTCCCACCAGCTACTTGGAAGAGTTTCATGTTTAGTGTTAAAACTGCCACACCACTTACTAGCTGATCACCTTGTGGGCAAGTGAACCTCTCTATGTATCAGTTTTCTCATTTGTATAATGGGAATAAAAAATGATATTTACCTCACAGAGCTGCTGTAAGTAGTAAATGGCTTAACACATATAAAGCACTTGAAATAGTGGCATTAAGTTAGCACTAGAGAATGTTTGAATTTTTTCAATAATCTTAAGAGATGTACCTGTACATTCCAATATTCAGCCTGTTTATAAGATTACAAACAGTGGGAGAAATCCTATAACAGTGAGAGCAGCATAGGCCATCACAACTGAATTCTAGCTTCCCATAAATAAATTACATATTCTTAGTGAGTTATTTACCTTCTCTGAGACTCAATATTCTTATCAGTCAAGGGGCTGGGGGGAGGTTCTAAACAATAGGAAACTACATCTGGGGTCTGACATACCATCAACTTTAGAAAAGATTACTTCTAGCATCCATGGATACCCTCAATTCTCACCAAGGATAAATATAAATGATTTTCTTAGAGACAGGGCTTGAAGTTACAAGCTCAGTATATTTCAAAGGTTGTTGTCTAAACAGCCCAGTATTTTTTTTCCAGCCCATCATTTTTTGCAGGGCACAGTC
This sequence comes from Nycticebus coucang, assembly GCF_027406575.1. Classification (NCBI taxonomy): domain Eukaryota; kingdom Metazoa; phylum Chordata; class Mammalia; order Primates; family Lorisidae; genus Nycticebus; species Nycticebus coucang. Next base: position 70,252,629 of record NC_069791.1, on the reverse strand, counting down.
TTGAAAGTTTAAATAATCTGCCTCTATTCCCATTTTTTAACAAAGCTATAAAATATTTTAATACAAAAAAACTACCTCAAAAAGCAGCTAGCTAACCCCCAAATATTGATACTACCACAGAATGAAAAGGTAAGATTTAATGTACCGTTACTCTGTATTTAGATGCAATATAAAACATTAGAAAAATTTTAAATCCTTAGATCAAACACTATCAGCAAAAAACTACAGTGTTAAGTAACTATCTTCCGTGTTGGTATCCTAAGATTGGTGGAAACTGCCTAAAATAACGAACAAGAATCTTGCATAATAATTCAGAGAGGATACCAACCTGGAGAAACATTGTGGGGCAAATCTTCATTATGGTTCTCTATGTAATAAAGCTATTTCTCCACATCTGGCCAGCATACACAGTAACACAGCTTTGTTGGAGGTGGTTACAACGAATTCTCCACAATTCAATTCAACAACCTCCAATCCGCCTAGCACTGGCCTGTACAATAAATGCTTTCTTTGGTCCCAGGCCATGTAACAGCCACTCTCTATAATGAAAGTATCTTATTGTGTATTGGAGGCACTGCAGGAAAGGGAGGGAGGAAGGGGGAGTGTCAGGCTAAACTGCAGTTGAATTTTTCAATTACACCGACTAAATCATTTCCAAGTTGAAAGGGGCTTTGGAGAAAATCTAGTCAATTTTATCGATCACAAAACTGAAAATTGGTGAAGTGTCTTGTCTTATCCAAGGTCACTCCGCTAATCAGTCTCCTAATGGCCCAGTGCAATTTCTACAAATTTCCTTCACTACTCAGAACTGAAAAATCCACCTAATCTCCCAGATAGCTCATTTTAAAATGGCCCTGAAAACATTCCATAAAGCTGAAAAATAGGGAGGTGTATATCATCCCTACTAGATTTGGTTCACTCTTTATCCACCATGACCAGGCTTCAAGTACTCTTCAGTCACTGCTCAGTGGTGGGAGAGGGGTTAGGAAAAGCAGGTGAATCTGGAAACGTTTGCTACACCTCAAAATGTGTCCATCTCTCGGCCTTCCGCATTTTTCACCTCCAGGTCCTCAAGGACCCAGAAAAAAACCTCTCACCACAATCAATGCAAATGGCGACGCCGGGAGAGCAAAAAACAAACAAAAACAAAAACAACAACAAAAAAAAAAAATCGAAGAGTGGTCAGTTCACTCGCGACCCCTTTCTCGGAAACGTCAAACCACGATGACGACACTGCAGGCGACAGCTTCTCCCTAGGTCTCCGAGCACCCCAGGCCACTGTAACCCTTGCCCCCTCCCTGCCTGGACCCGGGGGTGGGGCGGGGACGTCTCTATGGGAGACAGCGTTTCCTGGGGTCCGGTCCTAGGCAAGGACACCGACACTCTTTGCACTCCTCGGGGACCGCTGGGAGGGGGGCCCCGGGGCAGCAGCTGCAGCGCCCACCCTCGCGCGCACACCCTTGCGGCGCCGCCCGCCCATCCCAGAGGTCGGCCCCAAGTCTCACCGTGAGCCCCGGGAGCGACCTGGGGGCGCTGGGCAAGAAAGGGGAGCTGACTTTGGGGCTCAGGCCGGCCGAAGGGCACCGCACACCGACCTAGGCCCTCCGACGCCTCCACACAGACACAATGACTCACAAAGGCCGGAAGTGTGTCAGCATCTCGCCTTCCGGGACTGCGCTGCATTTAAGGGTCCTCTCTAGGATCACGGGAGGACTTTGCATCTCGGTTACCGAGTCACAGGGCCCGGGCCCTTGCCCCTTAGGCGGTCAGTCCTCCGGCTTTGAGGTTCCAGCCCTTGTCCGCTCCCAGACGACGGGGTAGAGGAATTCACACTTTCCCTGACACAAACAGACTCTCCAGCTCAGACACTAGTCCATGTGAGAATTCGATTTTTCCTGTCTTTGCCATCTCGGGCTGTCCTCTTAGTAATTACAGTAATTATCAAGCAATAATAATACTTAGTAATTGTATGTCTCTGACAGAAGAACTGAGACAAGGGTGTAGATGAGGAAAATCAAAGTGGAGCTAGGGATAGCTGATTTCACAAAGCTGTTGTGGTGCCCTGGAGATGTACGCCAATCGAGTGGGTGGTATTTTCAAATACTTGCCCTGTGCGCAAGGGACGGCTTTTCACAAGTAAGCTAATTTAGAAGGTTGTGTGTTTTGCTCATGTGGCACATGCTATTATAGCAGTTTAAAAGGAGTTGTTAGAGTAATAACAGACACTTTTGCCTTCCAGGTGCTTTCACAGCCTACCACAATTACAACTTTCACCGTTGCAGGAATAAGGATCCACAGGCTTTAATGGTTGTGACTTTCTTCTACTGTCTCAAGATAAGTCCATGGGAGAGACTGAAGTGGTAGCTTGGTTGCATGACTGATACTGCTTGGGAGATTTATTTGATAAAAAATGCTTGAAATCTAAAAAGCTATTACAATATCATTACAGGAAACTTGCAAAATGGAGAAAAATAATTATCTAAAATTCCTCCGCCCTGACCCAAACCCAACTATGACAGCTTTAATTTATTATATATATATATATATATATATAATTTTTTGAGACAGAGTCTCACTGTGTCACCCTGGGTGGAGTGCCCTGGCTTCATAGCTCACAGCAACCTCAAACTCTCAAGCCATTCTCTTGCCTCAGCCTCCCAAGTAGCTGGGACTACAGGCGCCGGCCACAACGCCCGGCTATTTTTAGAGACAGGGTCTCCCTCTGCCTCAGGTTGGTCTCCAACCATGAGCTCAGGCTATTCACCTGCCTCAGCCTCCCAGAGTGCTAGGATTATAGGCGTGAGCCCCTGCGCTGGGCTTATTCATGCCATTTAAAATATTGTTCAAAACTAGTATTGGAGAGGTCACATTCTTACTATGTGAACACTTTTTGGACCCTCGCTGACTGCATCAAGTATGGGTGTGTGATGGCACCACAGCTAGTACGTCTGCTAACCAGTAGAACTAGGGAGTGGCCTTGCCTGCGAGCTCTGATTACAAGAACAGCAGTGACTAATTGAAGCAATGAGGTTCTCTTTCTTGGGGAGTTTAGATGTGAGACACCCAGAGACAACAGGGGGTCAAGCAGAAAATAGTGACAAAAGCCATCAGGTGATAGAAACCAGGAGGCGGTGAAAGGAAGTCACCAGTAAGCAGAGGCTTACGTGTGTAGAGAGAAAAAACAAACAGCTATGGCAACGAAGACGGTAAGGGGCTGGCACAGCACCATGGCAAAGCACACAGAAGGGAGCCTGGGCACCTAGTACTAAGGATGCACAGTTTAATGAGGGGTCAGTCCGAATAACCTTCAGGCCTCAAACAACGTTTTATTCTCTGCATTGCTTGACTTAGCTACAGATGCCATTATGCCCTGTCTCCCTACTTCCCTGAATGTCCTTAGAATAAATCCCTTGCCAACAAAGGAATCTAACTTTGTTCATTGCCTCCTAAAGAAGCCCAACATAATAACTGATGTGAAATCATGTGTACTGCTTAAAAACACATATTAACAGTTAAATTTTGCTAAACAGAATGGATACTTATCATTTTAATAACTACAGTATTCCAATGAGTGTCATTTCTAGACCTGTAGAATTTCTGATAGTTTTTCCTGAATTTTTCCCACAACGGATTTGGTGTGGTGTGCAGGATACTTATAAATCATTTCCATACCTGTGGAAAAGCAGTGTGGTAGGGAGGATGAGAGATGGACTCTGAATGCCGAGCCCTGGCCTGTACATTTCTAGCTGAGTGGTCACAGGTAGGTTTCTTATCTCTACTAGGCCAGATCCATTTAATCTATGAAATGGGTATAATTAAAATATCTATCTTTTAGAGTGGTTGTGAGAGTCAAATGCAATAATCTTTGTCAATTGCTTCTCCAACTAAAAAGGGTCACAGAAATGTTATTGGAAAATCCAGAAGAAGAATAAGTGCACTTAAGAATAATGAGGAAAAAAAAAAGACAGATTTACAGTAATCACTTGCTGCTTGCTTATGCATTTGTACCCAAGATTTTTTTTTTTTCTTTAAGAGATGGAGTCTTACTCTGTAGTCCATGCTGGAGTGCAGTGGTGCAATCATAGCTCACTGCAACCTTGAACTCCCAGACTCAAGCAATTCTCTTATTCTCTTGCCTTGGCCTCCCAAAATTCTGGGATTACAGGTGTGAGCCATAGCACCAGCCCATCTTTTCTTACTTCTATATGCAGCATGTATTTCTTGGCTCACAGCCTATTCCTTCATCTTCAAAACACAACAGCAGAGCATGCCCAGATCTCTCTCTCTCTCTGACCTTTGCTTCTGTCTTCATGTCTTCTCTGACTCTGAGCCTCCTGCCTCCCATTTATAAGGGCCTCTGTGATTACATTGAGCCCACCTGGGTAATCCAGGACAATCACTCTATCTCAAAAGTTTTTGACTGAATCTGCAGTCCTTCTTACTGGAAAAGTAACACATTCACAGACTTCAGGTTTAGGACTTGGATGTCTTCCGTGTACCTGTGTATGTGTGTGTGTGTGTGCATGTGTGTGCAGGGGTGGTTATTCTGCTACCAGAGCTTCAAACCCTGCCTGCTGGCTGTTTGTCCAACTCCTAAAACCTGGCAACTATGAACTCACACTCCCAGGCCACACTTATGGCTGCTACAGCCACAACCACTGCTTTGCCACCAGCTGTCACTACCAGTGTAGCTGTTGCTGGTCCGCTACCCTAGCAGGAAATGATACCAGAATCACCCATTGTCAAACACAGCCAGAAAGTGTAATTTACAAGGCCCTGGAATTCTTCCAGAACAGAATGCCACACATAAGGGAGAGAGTTCAACCGTGAGCTGAGATGCACTGGTCAGATAACCAGCAAAGTCCATTGCTTGGGTGTCTCAGCATTCATTCTTACCCTTTCATCTAGACTTAACTTCCACACACAACAACAATAACAATGTCATGCTCTTCCTTAAGATACAGTAGCAATCCTTCATACAAATGAAATGCTTTGGCACTTTTTTGCCAAATCCTATTAATCACTGTATCCACTAGTAGATGGTATAAATTGTTTTCTAGTCTAGTTCCAAGTTCATCTGTACAGTCTGTAACCTAAAATCTAGTTATAAGTTAACCATTCCTGCTGAAAAATTAACAATATTCTTTCTATAAAACAATAGGGGAAACAGAGAGGGACAAGGAATGATTACTGAATATCTAGAAATATATAAATATACATATAAATATGAAATATATACAAATAAGGAAGAAAATATACCTGGTTGCTACAGGTCTTGTTTCTACAGGGTTATGTGTTGAGGCAATTGGCAACCAATCTGGAAAACATAAAACTTTAGATGAGTACTTTATACTTATGTCAAAATAAATTCCACTTGGATTAAAAGTCTAAGTGTAAAGTATAAAACTATTTGAGTAACAGGAGAATAAAAGCTGTAACTATTTATACACGCTGGGGAGAACGGGGAATTATTAAACTTGGTACCTGATGGATGGGTTTGTGGGGTTATCTTCCCAGAAAACAAGGTAAATTTTTAAGTTAAAATCCTCTTCTTTTAAGGAACCATTCCCTATTCCCACCATGGACATGTGGTTTGAACAGGAGATGTCATCTCCTCATGTGAAACCCCTCTCCTTCCCATCTTGGCCACAGTGGATGGTCTAGGTGAGTTCCTGATTCAAGCTGGGCTAGTCACTTCTCTGCCACCAATGTAAGTCACCTTGAGATTCTTTGAGTCTCTCTCTGTTCATGAAACCAAGGACATGTGTGTTCTGGCCCTGCCTTTGGAGATGATTCTAGTCTTCTGAATATAGTCATAGTGAGAAAATAAAGGTATCAAGGAGAGAAAAGCAAATTGGTGATGCTTGTCCCTGTTTCTTGTAATGCTATAACATAACCCTGTCCTTTCTGGTCATGGTGGTTAATTCTCATTTTTGCTTGAGATGATTATTATTATTATTATTATTATTATTATTATTGAGGCAGAGTCTCACTCTTTTGCCTGGGCGAGACTGCAGTGGTATCATCATAATTCACTGCGACCTCATACTACTGGGATCAAGTGATCCTACTGTCTCAGCCTTCAAAAATGCTGAGACTACAGATACCTATCACCATACCCAGATACTTTTTTATTTTTTATTTTTAGAGACAGAGTCTTGCTCATTCTTAGTTGGGTCTCGAACTCCTGGCCTTAAGCAATCCTCTTTCCTTGGACTCCCAGAGTGCTAGGATTATAGGTTTGAGCCACCTTGCCTGGCCACCTAAGCTTATTTCAGCTTAATTTCAATCACAACACAAAGTTTCAATTCAAATAATACCAGAAACAGAAACCATAAAAAAGACTAGGTTTTAAAACTAAAGTGTATTTAAAACCAGTTTTTAAAAAGAAAACAATACCTGCTAGGTGTGGTGGCTCATGCCTATAATCCTAGAACTCTGGGAGGCCGAGGCAGGTGGATCGCTTGAGCTCAGGAGTTCAAGACCAGCCTGAGCAAGAGCAAGACTTTGTCTCTAAAAAAAAAAAAGATAGCCAGGCATAGTGGCAGGCGCCTATAGTCCCAACTACTCAGGAAGCTGAGGCAAGACAATCACTTCAGCCCAAGAGTTTGAGGTTGCTATGAGCTGTGATGCCATGGCACTCTACCCAGGGTGACAAAGTGAGACTCTGTCTCAAAATAAACAAAACAAAACAAAACAAAACAAAAAAAAACAAAACAAAACAATACCACATAAAATAATTAAATTACAAAATTAATCACTAAATTAAAAGACTAGTGAAAAGACTTTGCTGCATACTTGATGGATGGTTTGGGCTCTTTTCCATCATTTTCCCAAGGTGGCTGCTACAGCTCTAATCATCTCCTCCTCATATAACCATATCTAGAGGATGTAAAGGGGCCTGGGCTATCTTCTGTCTTGTGTTTCTTTTTAAGAGCAAGTAAAAATCCTGTGACTCCCCTTCAGCCTCCATTGTCGGTAGATCCTCATTATCTCTTTAGGAAGAACAGCATCACATGCCCATGCCAAGAATCATTAATGCATAGAGAATAAAATTACCATGATTGGCTGAGACTTATGAAGATTCACTACCAGGGATGTGCTACCTGGGAGCTGTATGGAAGGTGGGAATCTAAACGAAATCAGGGCTTTGCCAGAGGCAGAAAAGCATACTCAGATGAGCAGGACTAGGTGCAAGGATTTAAGTGGACTAACCAACATGTACCAGACAAGTATCTAGAGTGTTCTTCTCTGAGATATAGCCTATTCCATGGAATAGCTTGAGAGTCTGGCTTAGCCACTCTTAAACTTGACCATATACTAGGCATTGTGTACTTATCAGCATACAAATTCAAGTGGAGTGAAGCTGGGTTCAAGTCTCAGCTTGACCACTAATAATCTCTCTAAACCGCAGTTTCTTCATCTGTAAAATGGTGATTATTAATAACTGGTAATTATTGGTAATGGTGACAATTATGCTAATCTCTTAAGTCTTTGTGATTGTTAAATTACATAATGTGTCTAAATGCATAGCAAAGTGCTTGACCCAGTAAATACTCATGTGACCTACCATTATGATCATTATTGTTATTCCTATCATAATCTTAATTAGAGAGGAAATGATGAAGCATACATTCATATGGGAAAAAGAAAACAATAAACTTGTAAATAAATAAGATTTTACAGTTCCATAGTGTTATGAGAAAAACAACACATTTTTGTGCATCATCGTTAAAGACATCTCTGATTATTTCCTAAAGACAGAGTCTAAGAAATGAGATTGCTGGCTCTGCAAATAGGCAGAGGGACTACAGGAAATAGTGTTGGTAACCCCAGCATTCTAGATCTGCAAACAAGATAGGCTGATGAGATCAGGTGGCATGCAGCCAAGAGTTTTGAAAGAGCTCAAAGGTGAAAGTGTTGAAAGATCATGAAACATAATGATTTCCCATTACAAAAAGAATCAGTGCTTAAACATTGGCAGGTTACCATTTACCATTACAAAAAGAGTGCTTAACCATTGGCCGATTGCCCAGAGAAAATAAGAGTATCTGAAGAACACCAGAGAAGCTGTGAGTTCTCCTGTTTTACTTCTCTGTGGAGAAAACTGGTAGAGTTAACACTGCAGGGAAGGGTCCCTGACTGTTTGACTGACACTATGCATGAGGGGCCTTGTGGTGTGTGCTTCCTCATGTGGAAAAGTGAGCTGTGCCCACCAGGCTTGTCTAAAGATACGTCATTAAGGGCATAGCCCCATCTAGGCTTCTGTGGACCATAATGCTTCCCTGGAGAAGTATTTCTGTATTAAATTGCAGAGGTAGCCACCACTTCACCCAATACTGAGTGACTACTTTCCTTGGAACTTGTACATAATGGAATCTTCTTCATCTACTCACAACTGTCTCTCTTGGCCTCTAGGTTTTCCTTAATAGGCAAAATTAACCTTAAGGGTGGAAAAACCTTAGTATGGTTTTCCTCCAGCTTCCTGTCGAGGTCACTGAGGCTTGGAAAGGGATGGAGCAGGCTCTGCTAATCTATAGATTTATTTCCACATACAAATTCTTCCTCATCACAGTGCTGATAATGAAAGGGAAATGTTCAGAATGGGTAGTTGAAAAAGTCTCACAGGAAAAAGCAAAGGCCCTTTGTAGGAAACTAAGGAATGTGTTCCATTATCCTTAAAAGACAAAGACTCAATTTTCTTTCCCACAGGTGAACCATCTTCAAGGACATTATGAGGAAAGATTTTGTCTGTGGGTAGGAAGCAGAGTTGGCCAATGACCACTATAAAATGTCAATAAGAGAGGAGATTCAGGATAGAAGGGAAAGTGACAGTCTCTAAATACATGTAGCTTGTAGCTCCAAGTGAACACAGAACAAAACTCCTACCCCTCCAGCCAGACTATGTCATCTACTTCCTGAAGTAGCCCCAAGATGGTGCCTGCACTTGGTTCTGGATAGAAGTAACTTTGGTTACTTGACAAATATAATCACTTTTTGGGAAAGTTTTCAATTCAGAAGTATTCATACATGAAATCATTTTATTTTTCACCTGTCACCCCCCCCCCAGTATTTTTTAGCCTTTTGGTTCCCCAGGTAACATAGTTTTAAATGGCACCTGAAGAAGATTTCATATTTCCTAGTTACTTTCAGTTAAGATCTTCCCATTTTAAAACCCTAGTCTTACATCTGATAAAAAGTGCCCTCTTTTCCTGGGTTTTCTTCTTTACTGTTGGCTGCAGCTGTAGCTGGGGCATCTGTCATGGGAAGAGGTGTGTGGTGTACTCCTTGGTTCCTCCCTCCCCTCCCTGGACTGGTGGGAGTGAGTGATTTGCCTCTAGGAGACCATGCCCCCTCTATTTTCCTATGAGTAGCTGCAGTTTCTCTGGTGTATTGGGCAGAGTGAAGTAAGGGAGATGGTGAAGAGTTTCTTATTTAACTGTCTGAGAGACTGTCCTCTCAGTTAGTTGTTAACTGCATCCCTTGGTAACACAATGGTTTAGATACTTAGGCTTCAAAACAAATTGCCCCATAATTTAGTGCGTTAAAGTAAAGAAATAACAACATTGTTTATTTTATTCCTCCGTCTTCAGTTGGGGCAGGGGCCAGCACGGATAGTTCATCTGTCTCCACCTGGCTCTGCTGGGGAGGCTCAAAGGCTGGGAATTGGACTATTGGAAAGGTTGCTCACTGTCTTCTAGGCCTGGTGATTGGTCTGGATGTTAATAACTGGGGCTATTGGCTAGCTTCTTCGTGCAGCCTGGGCTTCTCACAAGATGGTGGCTTGGATCCAAGGACAAGCATTCAGAGAGAGAGAGGGGAGGAAGGGAAGGAATGAAGAAGTGGAGAGAGAGAGAGAGAGAGCCATGTGGAGGGGACATTGACTTTATGACCCAGCCTCTGAAGCACATAGTATCATTTTCACTGCATTTAATTCCTCAAGATAGTCATAAAGTCACACCCAGTTTTAAGCAGAGAGGGTAAAGATGATACTTCTTGATGAGAAGTGGCAAGGTTTTGTAGGAACAAAAATATTGCTTTGGACACTTTTGGAAAATACAATCTACCACTACTGATTGTCTGTGTGCCAGGCTTCCAAACACTGCCCAAGGAGTACAGGGCTGAAATTCTCAGGTCTTCGGGGCTCACATGCTACCCAGTCCTAGCAGATCTGCCTTCTGCCCCTTGCAGGGCAGTGTACAACCTCTTTTTGCAGGAGACTCTTGGGTAGCGAACCAGTAGGACTCCTCTCCTGGGTCCACTTGATCTATGGAAAACTCAGGCATCTTTGGCTACTCAAATGGCTGGAACATGGGCTGCCCCTCTCCCTCTCTGGGCACTCTTTCATTTTAGACAGTGGACTTGTTGAATCACCCTCCACCTGTTTAGGTGGGAGACAATCTCCTGTCTAAATGCTCAAACACAGGATGAGATGCCAGTGTCCCCTGTGACTGGCACCCCTCTCCATCCTACCCCCAGGTTTTGGAGATATCCTCACTTGGCTCACAGTGAATGGGTGAGGGGACCACTCATGGAGGACCAGAGGGAGGTACCCTCCAATGGGCAGGAGGCTTTTGGCTTCTATAAAGTCCTTTCTCTCTTGCCAGTTTCATCTAGACTTGGGGAGCAGAAAAACCGGCCCAGCAAGCAAAGCACCTGAGCCTTTTTGCCTGTCATGCAGGTGGCTTCTGGGACTTTTGATGTGCTATGCTGAGGGCTGGAGGTGCCTTCCAGAAGTTTGGGCTGCTTTGTCTTCAGCTTTGGATTCCAGCCATTGACAACAGAGTCCTGGCCTATGTATTGTCACATGACTGCAGAAGCACTGGGGGCTGAATGAAGATGCCTTTGAGGATATTGGTGCCTAATCAGATCAAATCAAATCAATTCAAAACAAATGAAAGGAGCCCCCAACCCTTATGGCCTTATTCCCAAGTAAGTCCATGCCACAGCTTTCATATCTACGGTGTGTAGTATATGGGTGCTGGATTCAGATGACCTTGGTTCGAATTTTGTGTGTACACACAGTCTTGTCCTAGTTACTTAACCTTTTGTAGCCTAGTTGCTCTATCAATCAGGGATTAAAACAGAACCTACCCCATAGGGGTCATGAGGTTTTCACTGAGTTGATGCAGCCACTGGCACAGTGCTGAACCATTGCTGTTGGGTAGTAATGCTATTGCTATCATTATTATATTTTTTTGCCTCAAACCAGATGAGTTTAAGGAATCTGCATTGTTGATCAGCCTCTGAGCTTGAGTGGCACATGTGGGTCTATCCTGCAGCAATTTCTTGGCTGTGCCAAGACAGGGCATTCTCTCTGAGCAACCCACAAAGATGGTGGCGCATACAACTCCAGTATCTCTGACAGGCATCCAACAGGGACAGGGTGGGGCTTCCTCACCCTTTTAGAATTAAAGTATAAAAGACAATCCTGATGTTAGACTGTGTTCCAAGGTCTCATCTTCAGTTGTCTGCACTGTACAAATCTTGTGTGACCTTCTTTAAAATTTGGGGGATCCAACCTTAGGACAAAATACTAAACATCTCTGATCATTGGGGTTTCAATCACAGGCAAACTGGGAGTCATTTATACCAATGCCTTCCCAATTTTGCCTCTGGTATGGCCAAATGTCAGAAGACAGAGAACACACAGCATAGGGAAATATCTCAGAATTGGACTGGAAGGTAGAGAGAAGAAAAGGGTTGTCAGAGTTTCAAGGAGCTTATGGCATAAGGTAGCACAAGGTGGACATACAAACAGAGCAGAGCCCCGTGGCTGGTCATGTCATTCACCAGCAATATGATTCTGTAAGCACCTGGTTCCAGGAATCACAGTGTGATTTTAGCCTTCCATGACAGGCACTGAATGTAGAGAGAGAATAAAGAAGGATAAAGAAAGGCCGGGCACGATGGCTCATGCCTGTAATCCTAGCACTCTGGGAGGCTGAGGCGGGTGGATTGCTTGAACTCACAAGTTCGAGACTAGCCTGAGCCAGAGAGAGGCCTCCATCTCTAAAAATCGCTGGGGGTTGTGATGGACGCCTGTAGTCCTAGCTACTCGGGAGGCTGAGGCAAGAGGATCACTTAAGCCCAAGAGTCTGAGGTTGCTGTGAGTTTTGATGCCATGGCAGTCTACTAAGGGTGACAAAGTGAGCCTCTATCTCAAAAAAAAAAAAAAAAAAAGAAGAAGAAGAATGATGGAGAGGACTAATTAAAATTTGGGTGGAAAGGGAGGTGAGGCCTTTGCAGTAGGAAGAACACTGGAAATCTCATAAATAGCATTTTATTGGGAAGACCACGTAATATCTGAATGTAGGTTGGTTAACAGGTCAATGACAGGCAGAATGCAGGCACTTTGAAGCCAGAGACAGAAAAAACAAACAAACCAGGTTCAGCAGTTCAGGCAGAAGATGAACAGAGATGTCGGGGGAGGAGTCACCTTCGAAGTGAGACTGTGTATGAGTGCACATCTACATGCACATATCTAAAAGTGTTCTGAAAACTGCAACCTGCAGTAACACGCTCCTTGTTACAGAAAAGTGGTCACTAAAGGATGAATTGGTGAAAAGAGAGGAAAGGCAGGATTTCACGTGACAAGAAAGAAGAGACTGGGAAGGCTTGGTGGCTGAGTGGGGTATTGGGGGTGAACAGAGGGTGGTGGGAGCAGAGCTGAGACCTGGGGGTGGCAGAGAAGGTGTAATCAGTAACACTGGTCAAGGCAATTTGGATTGAGCAGTCGAGTTGGACTTAAGGGACAGAAACAAAGAGAGAAAGGGGAGGAAGATGGAATTACACCTTTTGGGCGGGTTTGGTATTTGGGGTTATAAAGGATGAAAAAGATCTGGGAGGAAGTAGCCAGGACAGCAACCAAATCTCAGGTAATGGTTTCAGGTAGATTGTGCAGGTTTGAAGGCAGGGAGACAGAAGCCCAGAGGAGATAAGAGCAAAGGAACTTGGAGAAAGTTTCTGTGATCCCATAACACAGTCTTTCCCTCATCTCCATGATTTCAGCTGGGGGGTGGGACACTCTGCATGTTTTATGTGGTTTCACATGGTTGGTCCTTAGTCTTTCTATACAAAGCTTTGAGGAGCTTGCAGGGAACCCCCTGGGGGCATTGTCCACGGACAGACCCCAGGAGCCCAGAGGGCACTCTTGCAGCTCACTGCTTTCACATCTAGGGGTTCTGAGATCTGAGGCTGTCTCCTGGGAGCCACCTGCACAGTGGTTAGTATTGGAGCCAGCTCCCTGCTTGCCTCGTTGTGGAGCCAATGGGGAGAAAGTGCCACAAGAGTGGAAAGAGCCTAAACTCTGGAATCACTCCCCAGCCTTTGCCTCCCTGTTAGGCATGTGGTTTTGTGTGAGTGATTTGACCTCTCTTAAGTCTCAACTCCTCATTTGTAAAATAGGGATAATTTTGGCAATAGCTACCCATCCAGCTGTCGTGAGGATTGTGTGAAGTTGTGGAGATGGCAGTGCTTTGTAAACTGCAGGGTACTTTATAGATGCCAACCATATAAATGGTAAACCATTACCATCCTTTAAATGGAGAAAACTTCAGAGAAATGAAAATCAAAACCACTTTGAGATATCATCTAACTCCAGTAAGATTAGCCCACATAACAATATCCCAAAACAAGAGATGTTGGCGTGGATGCAGAGAGAAGGGAACACTTTTACACTGTTGGTGGGAATGCAAGCTAACATGGCCTTTTTGGAAAGAAGTTTGGAGAACACTCAAGGAACTGAAAGTAGACCTACTGTTCGATCCTGTAGTTCCTGTACTAGGTATATACCCAGATGACCAAAAATCATTTTACAACAAAGACATTTGCACCAGAATGTTTATTGCAGCCCAATTCATAATTGCCAAGTCATGGAAGCAGCCCAAGCACCCATCAACTCATGAATGGATTAACAAATTGTGGTATATGTATACCATGGAATACTATGCAGCCATAAAAAGATGGAGACTTCACATCTTTTATGTTTACCTGGATAGAGCTGGAACATATTCGTACTTACTTCAGTAAAGTAACTGAAGAATGGAAAAAGTAAAGTAACTCAAGAATGGAAAAAAGGTATCCAGTGTAATCATTACTACTATGAAATCAATATATAATCACCTACACATTCATATGAATAGCAAAACATAACTATAGTCCAGGGAAAAGAAGGGAAGACGAGGGAGAGGGAAGGGGGGGGAGGAAGGAGGGTATCTGGTGGGACCTCATCTAATGTGCATAATGCAATGGTACATTTCAGAACTACTAAGAATACAGCATAAATGTCTTACCACAACAAATAAGTAAGCAAGGTGATGGTTATTTTAATCAATTCGATGTAAGCATTCCACATTGTTTATCAATTCAGCACATTGCATCCCATAAATGCATTAATGTACACAGTTATGACTTAATAATAAAAAACAAAAACCAGATTCATTTCCCCCCAAATCAATAGGAATAAAAAATAAAATAAAATAAATTTAATCAAAAGAAAAAAAATAAATGGAGAAAACTGCATTTGTTACCACCTTGCAAAATAAAGTTTTACAATTTATTTGGTTTGGGTATGAATTAATGGGGAAAAATGTGAAAATAACAAAGTTCTAAGAAATTTCTCCAAACTATAAATACATTCAAAGAAAAAACTGGGTTGGCTGGGGCTGTTTCCCCAGGGGCCCTGGAGCCCCCAGGGGCCTGACCGGCAAATGCCCTGCTGCCCAGTCAGGCAACAGCCAGATGGCTAATGCTAAGTACCTCCCTGTGCAAACATCTCTTACTCAGCCAAGTCAACAGGCCTCCCTGGGTCAAGAGGCTCCTCCGCATCCGCACTGCTTCTGTGTGGTAAAGCCCAGAAACCAGGGAGCTGAGATGCAGGGATCTGGACTTTGGTTATGTTTTTAATCTGGGCCTGGAGCAACATGGTCATCTGTTTTGGCTCCTTCTCTCCTTATGTAAACAGGGCTGGTGGGAACCTGTAGTTTGGGTACAGCCAGGCCCTGCTCTCAACCCCTCCTCATGTAAACACATTACAAAGAATCTTTATAACTGTCCAGGGGAAGAGAGCAGTGTTGGGAGGAATGAGAGTGGGGGCAGGGTGGATGGGAGAGGGGAACAGGAGTGGTGCCTACCAATACCTCCTGTACCACCCAGTGTAGAGAGAAGGTCAGCTCTGCCCAGTGTCTGACCATGAAAGAAGAAGGTCTGTCACCTGCAGCAGAAGCCAAGGTGGGGGTGGGTATTAAAGAAGGGGAGAGTCTGGGTGTAGTGGCTCATGCCTGTAATCTCAGCACTTCGGGAGGCCAAGGTGGGAGGATTGCTTGAGATCGGGAGTTCACTTTTTTTTTTTTTTTTTTTTTTTGTGGCAGTTTTTGGCCGGGGCTGGGTTTGAACCTGCCACCTGTGGTATATGGGACTGGCATCCTACTCCTTGAGCCACAGGTGTTGCCCCGAGGTCAGGAGTTCAAAACTAGCCAGGGCAACATAGTGAGACCCTATCTCTCCATTAAAAACAAATATTAGCCTGGAGAAGTGGTGCATACTTATAGTCCCAGCTATTTGGGAGGTTGAGATGGGAGAATCACTTGAGTCCTGAAGTTCCAGCCTGCAGTGAGCAATAATGATGCCACTACATTCTAGCCAGGGTGACAGAGTGAGACCCTGTTTATAGAAATAGATAAATAAATAAATATTTGAAAAAGGGAAAAGAAGAGAATCTTCATCCCCTAATATTCCACAGCCTTGGTACTTTCCCTACCTTAGCATTTTAAACGTAGTAAAAAAAAAAAGAATTAAGGCCTCTCCTCTTCACACAGTACATGGTAGAAAAAAGAATTTCAAAAAAGTAGGGCGCTGGCCCCATATACCGGAGGTGGCAGGTTTAAACCTGGCCTGGCCAAAAAAAAAAAAAAAAAAGAAAAGAAAAAAAGAATATTAGGTGGAGAGTTGATAAAACAAATTGTATTCCCATTCCCGCCCCTAATGAACTGCGTGTCTTTTGGATGGTACCTTAACTTCTCTGAGTTTTCTTGACTAGATATAGTAGAATAATATCTACCATTTATTGAGCACACTTTGTATCCTGATATGACACAGACCTTTTGTATTATGTCTTTTATTTTGAGATAGGGTCTAGCTCTATTGGGTCTGGGCTAGAGTGCCATAGCCTCAGTCTAGCTCACAGCAACCTCAAACTCCTGGATTCAAGTGATCCTCCTGCCTCAACCTCCCAAATAGCTGAAACTATAGGTGTCTACCACAAGTCTCTGCTAATTTTTCTATTTTTGATAGAGAGGGGGGTCTTGATTTACTCAGGCTGGTCTTGAATTTCTCAACTCAAGGGATGCTCCTGCCTTGGCCTTCCAGAGTGCTAGGATTACAGGAGTGAGCCATTGTGCCTGGCCTATATCTCATTTTATTAATCCATAAAAATACTCAATGAGAAGGGATGATTTTAGAGGTAAGGGTTGACTTTCCCCAAAATACATGTTCGTAAATGGCAAAAGCAGCTCCTTTCTATTCCAAACCCTCATCCTGCCCCTGCAACTAAGATAGGTGGGATTTCTTTCCTTGACAATTTGAAAGCTGAGACTAAGACAGGAACTAGACTATTTAAAACAGTTTTTATTGCTCAGGGACAAAGATTCTGATTTCGATATGCTCAGGGCCTGGAGTCAGAGCCATCATCTTTTCCAGCTGTCCCCTCCCACTGTACTCATTTATCACCTTAGTTAAAATCCAGGGAAAGGAAACAAAGAACAGCTTGTTCTACTGGGGTAGAGCTTGGCAGGAACTCCTGGAATTGCTGTTAGCACCTTTTCCATTCCAAGGTAATTCATAAATGTCTATGTTTCCATGACACTGCTAGGAGGCTGCAGGAGGGAGAAACAACCAGGAACTCTTGTAGCTACAGACAAAAATTAGTGCTAGGGGGCTTTTCTGGGAAGATTAAGAAGGCTCAAAAGCTTTTGGAAAAAAAAAAAAACAACTCTCCAAAATGATGTTCAAAGACAGTTGGCAAACTTCTGCTTCTGGGCCAAATGAAGCTCATTACATGTTTCTGTACAGCCAGTGATCTAAGAATTTCTTTAAATGGTTGGAAAAAATATAGACAAATAATTGTTCACAATGTGTGAAAATTATGTGATATTCAAATGTCAGTGTCCACAAACCAAGTTTTTTGGAACACAGCCATGCTCCTTCATTTTCATATTGTCTTTGGTTGCTTTTGTGCTGTAAGGGCAGAGGCCTCAAGTCACCACTATCTGGCAATTTACAGAAAAACCATTTCCTGTTCTAGATAAAAGCCACCACCTGGGCAGGGGTAGAGGTGGGGCTCTCTATTCAGGAGGTAAGTATGTTTTTAAGTCCCTTGTTTTCTGCACAACACCTACACCCTCGAATGGGCCTGGGGTTCCGTAGTCCTGCTGGGTCTGGTTGATGGTCAAGAGGTGTGGGATCTCAGAACCACTGTGGTTGGGCAGTCCTGGTCTTCCCCTCCCACCTTCAAGGAATAAGACGTTTCCTTTGAGTTGCTAGAGTGGCAGCTGGGCGTAGATGCCTCAGGAAGGAGACTGGAGGATTTTCCACTGGAGAAACTGTCCAAGAGACAAGATCTGAAGACAGATACTGACAGCTGGGTCCATTTCCTACCCGATCCTTTAAGAGAAGCTGATGGTGGACAAAGCCTGCCCACATTCACAGCCTTCCAGTCAGCTTCCTAGAGCCCCACAGGACATGTGAATGGAAAGCCATGCTGTTTGAGGAAAGCTCCTATCTTATGTATAGGAGTGGGGAGTTTGAGGATTTGGGGAATGATCAAGGAAGAGATAGCACCACACATAGCAGAATTGCACAACAAGGCGATGGGCTTGAGTTGGGACAGGAGTGCAAGAAAGGGTCTTCTCTTGGCAGGAGACCTCACAGAGACACCTGGGGCACTGGTCAGTTCCCAGAAGGGGAGAAAGGCAAGAAAACTCTCTAAGAGAGAAGAATTAGAGAGGAGGCTTGTATGTCCAGCAGCCAGGTGGGGAGTCTCTGTGTCAGAGAACACAGAGCATAGCAGCAATTTTTTTTTTTTTTGAGAGCCGTGGCATCACAGCTCACAGCAACCTCCAACTGCTGGGCTCAAGTTGTTCTCCCGCCTCCACCTCCCAAGTAGCTGGGACTACAGGCACCCACCACAACGCTTGGCTATTTTTTGGTTTTAGCCGTCGTTGTTTGGTGGGCCTGGGCTGGATTCCAACCTGCCAGTTCAGGTGTATGTGGCTGGCGCCTTAGCTGTTTGAGCCACAGGCGCCGAGCCAATCTGGGGTTTTTGATAGTCCCATGGTTTGTCTTACCTGTGGCTAGAAGATGTTAGATATCTTTTTGCAGGATGTGAAAAGCTGGCAGGCTCAACATGGCTGAAAATATGCTTATCTGGGCTATCTTTAAAGCAAATGGTTGTGTAAGAATCTGAGCTTAGCACTGGCTGGTGGGCTGTGAGCTAAGCCTGATTTGAAGAAAACAACACGGGGTCCATCTTTGGGCAATTTATATAACAGCAGGCCACAATAAGAGGAAAGCCAAGAAACCATAGAGAAGAAAAAAAATTAACAAAACCACCACAGTTAATGTCTTCTGAGGTATAAGAAGAAATTGCAGAATGCACAATGAAAGGAACATTCAGAACACAAAAGGAACATCTTGGGGGCTCTGTGCCTGCAGGGTGCCAGCCACTTGCACCAAGGCTGGCGAGTTCGAGCTCAGCCCAGGCCTGCTAAACGACAATGACAACCACAACCAAAAAATAGCCAGGCGTTGTGGTGGGTGCCTACAGTCCCAGCTACTTGGAAGGCTGAGGCAAGAGAATTGCTTAAGCCCAAGAGTTTGAGGTTGCTGTGAGCTGTGATGCCATGGCACTCTACCGAGGGTGGCATAGTGAGACTCTGTCTCAAAAAAAAAGGAACATCTTGGGTCTTTGGTAAGGAAAATATAGGAGTAGGCTGGTCTCAATGGCTCACACCTGTGGTAGGTTCATACCTACCACTCTGGGAGGCTGAGATGGGAGGATCTTTTGAGCTCAGCAGTTAGAGACCAGCCTGAGCAAAAACAAGACCCCCACTCTACAAAAAAATGGAAAAATTAGCTGAGCATGGTAGTCCCAGTTACTCAAGAGACTATGATGCCCTTGCACTCTAACAGGGGCAAGAAAGTGAGACTCTAGTTCAAAAAAAAAAAAAAATTCAGAGACTATTATAATAACTGACATGAAAGCAGGATTCATATTCAATTGGGCAAAATTATCTGTTGTCTATGAGGTTTCTGTTTACTTTTTCTTTAAAAACAAAGGTACAGGGCGGCGCCTGTGGCTCAGTCGGTAGGGCGCTGGCCCCATATACCGAGGGTGGCGGGTTCAAACCCAGCCCCGGCCAAACTGCAACCAAAAAATAGCCGGGCGTTGTGGCGGGCGCCTGTGGTCCCAGCTACTCGGGAGGCTGAGGCAAGAGAATCGCTTAAGCCCAGGAGTTGGAGGTTGCTGTGAGCTGTGTGAGGCCACGGCACTCTACCGAGGGCCATAAAGTGAGACTCTGTCTCTACAAAAAAAAAAAAAATAAAAACAAAGGTACAGTGAAATGAAAATTATGTAGGTTGGAACATTTAGCAAACGGTCAAAGAGCCCTGAGGACCTTATTATGTGAAGGATGTTCCTAATGTTGATAGTGAGTAAAAAATTAGTTAAATCCTTTCTGAATATTAGAAATATTTCCAGGCTGTAGAATTAAAAGTGTTGTATCTCAAAACATTAGCAAGAAGCCAATAAGTGTGAATTGAAGAAAAGCTATTCTACAACAGTAAAATATTAGAAAACTAAAATCCTAACATAAATGGTTATCTCTAATATATACATTATCATATTAAACTCCAATAGTTCTTTATAGATGGGATATTCAGAATTTGGAGCTCCTTTTCTCAATGGAACAGTGTCCTAGCTGTTAATTACGTTCTCACAAAAGCTTAGATGAAATGCTCTGTACAAGCAGCGAAAAATAGCAGAAAACATTACTGTAATTCTAGCATCTAAGTACAAAAGGAAAACCATAAAATTGGGTTAGAAACACTTTCACTCATATTGGATGCTAGTATTTGAAGAGTAGAGGACTAATGAAGAAAGAGATTAAATCTGTGGAGTTTCTGAATAAGTTATCTGGGCTTTCAAATGATTAGGATGCTGATAGCACCAGTGTAATTTCACTTAAATACTTAACAGTGTGGGAAAGAAATCCTCATGTCCCTGACAAGAGTAATGCCACCTTGGGAGACATCTAGTGGGAAAAAGCAGGCCAGAAACAAAACTGAATGATCACATCAACCCCCCTGCCTACCCCTTGGAATGCTTCAAGGCTTATGTTCCTGGGAAACAACAACAGTATCATTTCTTCTGGTCCCGGCTGGTGGCCAAGTAACTCCTAGATTTGTTCTGAATGCAAAAATAGTCTTTCTACCAGAGGGATGACATCCTCAGGGAACCTCCTCCCACGTTCAACCCTACTGATAAGGGATAATAAAAGCCTGTTGAAACTGTGTAAGAGCTGAGCTGACTCTTGGTCAGACTCCATTCTACTCTTCTGCCTTTTTCTAAAGTCTTCTCAATCCCTGGACTGGCCTCCTCTTCTTCTTATAGACCCTTCCTCTAGACTCTAACCCTGGTCCTCTCAATGTTCTTCTCTTGGTAAAGGTATTTCTCTGGATTATTGTTATCAAATAGAATGGAATGAAGGGGGTGAGCAGATAAAGGATAGTTTTCTAAGGCAGTAAGTGAAGAAAGAGGGACCATGGATTTCCTGAGGGATATGGAAGAAGGCAGTAAGGAATCTCAGTGGTTAGGGCACCGGCCACATACACGGGGGCTGGCAGGTTCAATCTCAGCCCGGGCCTGCTAAACAACAATGACAACTACAACAAAAAATAGCCGGATGTTGTGGCAGGTGCCTCTGGTCCTGGCTACTTGGGAGGCTGAGGCAGGAGAATTGCTTAAGCCCAGGAGTTTGAGGTTGCTGGGCTCCTCCTTCAGTTCCTCCTCCTTTGAGCTGTGACACCATGGCAGTCTACTGAGGGTGACACAGTGAGACTCTGTTTCAAATAACAATAATAATAATAATAATGATAATGCTCTTGTAACTTGAAGACTACCACATTGCATATAATTCTATTCCATTTCCCCCCACTTGCCTTCCCAGTTTTAGATAACCATGCACTTCTGCTATAGAAGCATGGTGTCCTTTCCTGAGAATTTAAGAAAAATGTAGCTCAAGGGAATTATAAAAGGTTCCAAATAAAACAACAGATACAGTTCAGCTAGAATGTGTTTGTGAAGTGTGAATTAGCTCAACGTACACTTGGTAAACAGGGAATGATATTAGTATAATTTCAAGTCTTGTTTCACACACAAGTTTTCTCAGCATGTTAATGTTTTGTGCCACTAAGCAACAGTACCTGAAAGCAAAACACACCAACAAAGTGGAATTCACCAAGCTGCAGGGCAAGCCAATATTGTACACATCCACTTTTTGTCTTGTTTGCTCAGGTGGTCACACACTTTATTTTGGAAAGGCTTATTGGCACAGTTGCCCTCATCTTTTTATACTTGCTGATGTCTAATTCAATAGTGTCAACTTTTCCACATGGCCTTTCCATTAAGCTGCCTTCTCTTTTAAGTTTTTAAGGCAAGTGTATAGTGTGGTGTTCTTTTATTAGGAATTCAGTCTTTTTAACTGGGTATCTTAAATAGGATCATTACTGTTTTTCTTGAAGTTCTGGTTACAAATGTACATAGTTTTAAGGAGTCCGTCCCAATCCTGTTAGGTTTGGTCTTATTTTGAGTGCTGGGGCAGGGGCTTCAAACAAATACACAAGGGAAACTGGTTTAATAATTGTTCATAGGGGCTTGGGCTAAGTGGCTCACTCCTGTAATCCTAGCACTCTGGGAGGCTGAGGCAGATGGACTGCCCTGAGCTCACAGTTGGAGACCAGCCTGAACCAGAGCAAGACCTGGTCTCTAAAAATAGCTAGGTGTTGCTGTGGGTGCTTGTAGTCCCAGCTACAAGGGAGGCTGAGGCAAGAGAATTGCTTGAACCCAAGAGTTTGAGGTTGCTGTGAGCTGTGATGCCACAGCACTCTACCGAGGATGACGAAGTAAGTCTCTGTCTCAAAAAAAAAATTGCTCATAGGAAAAATACCTACACATTCCCTTTCCTCAAAGAAAAATCCAGAGGCAAAAAAAAAAAAAAAAAAAAAAAAAAACACTCTCCTTTAATTCCTAAGAAGGGGAAAATAAGGCAGAGATTCTATAAATTGAGACAATTTTGGTTCTTTCAGTGGGTCTTAGCATGTTTTCTGTAGACATGCCTCATGAATCTCATGAGCTCATGAGACTTTTGAAAGGGTGTATGGTGGGTATAAATTCCAAATCACATGAAAATGTCATTAAAAAGCAATTTAGCACAAAAAGATACTAAAATATATATATTTTTTAAAGTATACATTTTTATGCTTGTTTTCACTCATACGAAAATACTGCAAGATATTATGGGTATAATAAGAGAGGGTAGTTAGGTGATGTCCCATCCACATTTTGGGAAGATTGAATAGGTTTATGTCAAGTTTCCCCACACATTTTTCCTATCACTTTTTAGAATTACTCCTTCTCTTCCTCTTCCTACATTGCTTACTGTATAGAGAAGGAGGTTCTATAATGGGAGAAGATACTATCATAATCTCAATGTTTATTTATAGTAAAAATGATAAATTTATCATTTTTCATACGTGATAAATTTATCACGTATTTACCATACCACACACACGGTGGTGGTTGCTTTGTATCATTCTAGCTGAGCATGGTGGCTCATGCCTGTAATCCTAGCACTCTGGGAAGCGAAGTCAGGTAGATTCCTTAAGCTTAGGAGTTCAAGACCAACCTGAACCAGGCGATGGTGGCAGGTGCCTGTAGCCCTAGCTATTGGGGAGGCTGGAGGATTGCTTGAGCCCCAGAGTTTGAGGTTGCTGTGAACTATGACCCACGCACTCTAGCCTGGGCAAGAGAGTGAGGCTCTATTAAAAAAAAAAAAAAGTTAACCTCATTCATTCCTATTAAATAGGTACTATTATCATCCCTCCTTTAGAGACAAGGAATTTGAGGGTCAGAAAGGTTAAGTGGCAGTTGGCGCTCAGTCTATCCTGTCTCTAGAAAACAAACCCAGAGGCTTTAAATTTTATTTTTTTATTATTATTTTTTTTTTTGTAGAGGCAGAGTCTCACTTTATCGCCCTTGGTAGGGTGCCGTGGCATCACACAGCTCACAGCAACCTCCAGCTCCTGGGCTTAGGCGAGTCTCTTGCCTCAGCCTCCCGAGTAGCTGGGACTACAGGCGTCTGCCACAACACCCGGCTAGTTTTTTGTTGCAGTTTGGCCGGGGCTGGGCCTGAACCCACCACCCTCGGCACATGGGGCCGGCGCCCCACCCACTGAGCCACAGGAGCCGCCCTTAAATTTTATTTTTTAAAGGGCCTATTTTTTAGCAGAAGGAATCTGCACTAACCAGCACAGAATAAATATTTATCAGGACGGTATTTAAATATTTACCACTTCCTCTGCTGTTCTCCTAACTTTTTCACCTCTGTGCTTTTGCTTGAGCTTTATCTGGAACATTCTTCTTATTGGAGGGTAAACCATTTCCACAGCTTCAATTCTTATCTCTCCTTCGAATACCCCCTCCTTTGTGGAAGTCTTCCTGCCCAGAATCTTGTCTGACTCTTCACTTCCTCTATACCTAACCTAGAGCTGGGATTAGTAGGTGCACATTCAGGAATGAAAACGATGAAAGCCGAAAAATTCAGAGTGCAGTTTTCCAATTCAACAACCTGGACCTTCTGCAAGGTCGTTTTCAAAACGGACTCGGGAGAGGGCGGGGTCGGCCTGAATACTGCCGCTGGGCTGCTCTGGGCTCCCAGGTGCGAGGGGTGGAGCCGTGCTGTCACTCTCGTCCCCCGACCCCTCATTCCCACCCGTTTGGTCTTCCTGGCCAGCTGGGGGCACAGTAAAGGGCCCGGGGCCAAACAGGCTGAGACTGGAGCTGCGTTTAGGGACATACACCTTCGCGCTGGGAGTCACGAACGACGCCACAATCGGCACCCGGCCAAAGGCCACACTGCCCGGCACTGACCCCCGCTGCGCACTGAAGCCGCTGACACACAAAGGCCGGAAGTGCGGCCCGCGACCACGCCGAGGCGACCTCTCTAGGATTCCGGAGGTTCTCCATCTCTGTGGTTCTCTAGACCCGCAGATCCCCGATTCTCAGGGCGTGAACCCAATTTCAGGGACAACAAAATGAGGCAAAAGAACAGAAAAAGAAATAGAATCCAGAGGCTTACGTGAAGCCACGTGTCCCGGCTTAAGCTTCAGCTAAGGGAGTACGGCCTATTATGAAAATGGCTCCCCCGCCTCCTATCCCGGAGGACCGGATGCTGAGGCCTGGAGAAAGTTCTCCTTTGCTCATGGTCTCAACAGTGAACCTAGTCAGAACCCAGGCCTTGTGCAAACACAGTCTGTGCCCTTTTTACTACCCAGGCTGCCTCTCAAAGGAATGAACACTAATAAAATTAAAGCTATGCTTTCAAAATGGCAGGAATGGTGGTAGCTGGAAGCAGGCAAAATGGAGTGTGCGAGACTTCAGAGAAGACCCCTTCACACCTGTTAGGATGGCTGCAGGCTGAGTATTCCTTATGTGAAATGCTTGAGACTAGTGGTGGTTTGGATTTCATATTTCTCTGAAATTTGGAGTTTTGCAGGAGAACGGCAAATTAAAACTGACAGTTAAACCAAAATTATAGAGGAAGGAACTTTAACTGCCTGCGAGAACTCAGGTGCCTCAAGGGGTAAAATGCTGAGTTCTGGGGAACAGTTCTTTCCAAACTCTTTTATACCTTTTTTTTCTTCAGCTCAGTATCAGCTACATAGTTATAGTTACAGATGTTAGATTAAAGGAAAGTTTTTAATTAGCAGGAAAACAAAATCACAGAGTACAAAGAATTGATGATTATATTTCTCAAGAAACCAAGGAGTTGTTATTTGTTCCATAGTCTCTTTTCTTTTTAAGGTTATTTTAGCTCAGCATGAAGTTTGTTCTTATCTTTGGAGGAGGAGCTGTTCTGCAGCTGTCTGCTGCTTTCTCCGGATCATTAAGAAGCATAAGAGTTATTTCTCATTACTCAGGAGTATTTGCATTGCTGGTTGGCATCCCTAATCCAGAAATAGAAATCTGAAATGCTCCAATGAACATTTCTTTGAAGCTCCGTTTTGATGCTTAAAAAGTTTTGGTTTTGTGACACTTTGGATTTTGGAAGTTTGGATTAAGGATATTCAATTTATACTATCAACAGGAAAAAAAAATCAAATAAGAGGTGTTGGCAAAGATAAGTTGAAAATGGAACTCTAATGCATGCTGGTGAGAGCACAAAATGGTCCAGCCTCCTGTGGAAAACAATGTGGAGTGTCCTCAAAAAATTTAAAATAACATTATTCCACGATCAATTCTACTTCTGGGCATATAGCCTAAAGAATTGAAAGAGGGGACTTGAAGAGATATTTATTTATACACCCATGTTTGTAGCAGCAGTACTCACAGTTGCCAAAAGATGGAAGCAACTCAAAGGTCCACATTTGGATATACAAATGGTGGTATATATATTTGACCTTAAAAAGAAAGGAAATTCTAACACATACTACAATATGGATGAACCTTGAGTCATTATGGTAACAGAAATAAGCCAGTCACAAGACAAACACTATGATTCCACTTGTATATGTACCTAGAGTAGTCATATTCAGAGACAGAAAGTAGAATGATGATTACAGGGAAGTGGGAAATGGGGAGTTATTGCCTAATAGTGCAGAGTTTTTGTTTTGTAAGAAGAAAAGAGTTATGGAGATAGATTGTGATGCTGGTTGCACAGTATGAGTGTGCTTAATGCTACTGAACTGTACACTTAACTGTACACCTAATAATTACAATAGTCAATTTCATTTGTGTCTTTTACTATTAAAAAGCAAAAGAACTTGGATAAGACGCAATTCTATGTACAAGTACCAGACTTATGCTACAAAAATAAGGGATTTCTGAAATAGGACACAGGAATGACAGCAGAATGTAAATAAATGCTTGCAGATAATGATGTTAACTGATATTTCATGGATGGGTAGGAGAGGACCACTCTAATACCAGGTTTTTCAAGGGCCTGGAACAAAAACTCTTGAAACTCTATGCCAAGTACCAGGAAGTTTCTAGCAACCTTTTAAAAAAACTTTACTAGAATAATTTTGAGCAAATTAGTATTTATGGAAAACTAGCACTAGGAAGGGCATTAGAAAAGTCCTGATGCTGTCAGAAGAAAAATGATTGGATATTTTTCACCCTACATACTATTCCCAATGTCCTTCATTTTATATAACTTTTGGAACTGGAAAAAGACAACATCAGAGATAAGAAATAGCTAGAGGACATGTGGAGTGAAGGAAGCACCAACATCTAGAGACTTTCTACAGGAGACACTGTCTTGGGGTCACAGCCAGTCCAGGGCTTTGTGGATTTGTAAACTCAAAAACCTCTTCCTAGAGCAAAGCTGACACTAGGCAAAACTGGAGCTTCCCATTCACACTCCTTTCTGTTCATCATTGTTCCTCAGATGCTCTAAGCTCTGTGCTGTAGCTGCCCAGCTTTGGAGATCAAGATAGAAATACTTGAAGGTCCTATAAAGTGCTTTATTTTCAAACATTTAATTGTCTATAATTGGAAAGCATCAAAGCAAAATGTATATACTTAAAAAAATTCGATATTATTATTTTTAGTAGCACCATGGTTTTGCTTTTGCTCATGCTGGTCTCCAACTTTTGAGCTCAGGCAATCCACCTGCTTCTGCCTCCCAGAGTGGTAGCATTACAGGTGTGAGCCACCACACCCAATCCCATCAAAGCAAAATGTACAGCTTGGTGCATTAAAAGCCAGGAGACCTGGGATCTAGTCTGCCTGCTCTAATAGTGACCGTCAGTCAGCAATTCTACTTCTCTGGGCATTAGCTTCCTCATCTGTAAAGTAAAAGGGTTGGAATCAAATGATCTCTAAGTTCCATTTCAGTCTTTCTATTTTTAAGGTGATTTTTAAAACTTCATTAAACATTTTTATTTAAGCTGGGTGAGGTGGCTCATGCCTATAATCCTAACACTCTGGGAGGCCAAGGTAGGAGGATCCCTTGAACTCAGGAGTTTGAGACCAGCCTGAGCAAGAGTGAGACCCCCATATCTACTAAAAACTAGCCAGGCATTGTGGTGGGTGCCTGCAGTTTCAGCTAGTTGGGAGGTTGAGGCAGGAGGATCACTTGAGCTCAGGAATTTAAGGTTGCTGTGAGTTGTGATGAAGCTATGGCACTCTAGTGTGGGCAACAGAGTGAGACTCTGTCTCAAAAAAGAATTTAAAAAAAAAAATTAAATGCCTTTTAGGAGCTCCATAGTTCCCCCAACTGTAACTGTCTTGTAATTTTAAAAAGTTCACAGGTTACAAAAAGTAATGTTTTACATATAACCTGGTGGAAAGTGTGTGGATGCACACATACTTAAAGACAAAAAGTTGCTGGAATAAACAGCCCTTTCCTAAGATTGAATTGTTTAACTATTCTAGTTTTTAAAAATATGAAAGGTAAAGAAAGATTTAATCAGCCTAAGAGTTTATAAATTTTGCAGAGAACCTATGCAGAAAGCTTTGTGAACCACTTCTACACTGTAGATCTTGGTCCTTATCACAACCCTCACATTGCCTACATATACCAAGTATCTTTGTATAGAAAGATAACTAGCAAGTGGGAAAGAAAGCACAGGCAAAAGATGTGTGATGAGGGAGAATTCTCTATAGGATTTTGTGGACAGAGGAAAAAAATACAAGAGTCCATAGAATTAGTGGGTTGTTTCAAATCAGAAAGCATGATTAATGTGAAGAGGGTGATTCTTTATAGGTGTTTTATTGCTAGATCAATGTTTTTCATTTCCTAATGACTTGAAGAGGGTAGGAGACTAGTTAGTCCGGAAGTGAATAACAAGAGGTTATAGTGCTTATTTTGGGAGAAGTTGACATTTCAAGAGTAATCTATTTTTTTTCCTTGGTCCACCAAAGTTTGATGAGTGTGTCTGGGAACAACCTAAAATATGGCTTGAAAAAAACCCATGGAACTCAAAACTTAATAGCAAAGCGGATGTATTTTTGAAGGAAAGAGAGCTTCATTAGTTGGAGAGGTCCCAACTGATCAACAAATATTGGCAGAACACCTACCCATCTGGTAGGACTAAACATAGAAAAGATTGTTCTTGGATAAAAGGCCATATGAATGAATCCACTTAGATGGAATGACCAGAATAGACAAAACCATATAGATAAAAAGTAGATTAGTGGTTGCCAGAGCTTGGATTGGGGAATAGGGAGTGACTGCTAATGGGTATGTGGTTTTCTTTTGGGGGCAATGAAAATTTTCTGCATTTGAGATAGTGGTGATGGTGTACAACCTTGTGAAAATACTTTATTACTGAATTATAGAAAATAAAGTGCTAGATTTTGAGTTACGTGAATTTTAACTCATTAAAAATATGCCAACAAAAGAAGAAAAGAAAGAAAAAAGTTGTTCTTTATAAAAGAGATGTAAAAGAGGAAGAGAGAAGGAAAACATTGTGAGAAAGGAAACAAATGTTCATAGTCAAGTCTGTGAACCTTTCTAAGAGGGATTTGGATTTGATTCCTTCACCTGGTCAACAGAGCCTTAATCATTTAACACAAACATAATGATAGTGAACACTCAGGTAGTATTCATGATGTGGATTTGGATTTGGATTTGGCAAGGCCATGCCCTGAGTATCTTTGTTGGTTTAAGACTCTAGTCCTACACTCTTTGACATGACAGCCCTTAGACATATTTGGCTATTGAGCACTTGCAGTATGTCTAATGTGAACTGAAGTGTGCTCAATGTGAAATGCAAACTGGATTTCAAAGACTTAATATTAAAAATAAGAATGTAAAATTTATCACTGATGATTTTAAAGTATTGGTTACATGTTGAAATCATCATATCCTGAATATATCAGATTAAATAAAATATGCTATTCAAATTAATTTCTCGTTTCTTTCTACTTAAAAAGTGTAATTACTAGAATTATAAAATTTCGTATGTGTTTTCATTGTATTTCCAGCCAACAGCATCATCTTAGTTCCTTTGGTCCTTATCAAGGCCTACTCAGACTATCAATAACAATGAAAAAACCTACGTGCTTGTTGAGGTCGGACAGTTTATGTGTTATCTTTTTTAATCTTGTACATCAACCTGAGGAGGTAAGTAGTGATAGAAATACCTAGTTTTATGAATAAGGAAACTGAGGCACAGGGACATAAATAACTCTCTCATGGTCACACAGAAACTGAAAGTGCCAGGTACATTCCTGGGGCTGACTGATTCTAGGCTAGTTTGGGCTGTTAGCCATTATGTTAAGCTGCCTCTGACAGATTTTTAGTAACCAAAGCCACAGAACCTTATTTGGAAACTAGAATTTCAATTTTATTACTTTTTGGGCAAAGATATTCTTACCTAGGGACTGGAAGTTGAGAACTTCTCTTTCTTCAGTAGGGAGGTATACTTAGAAAATGAAATTGAAACTGGAAACTTAGTTAAAAATAGACATCAGAGACCAAGGAAATAGCTAATTCAAAGGTTTACTTTAAATCAGTGTATCTTAGAAGTTGATTTCTCTGTCCTGCTATTTCCCATTTGTTGGGACTTCTATCTCAAAAGCTAGAGGTCTATTTATAAAAGCATCTGAGTCCAACTGCCAGTTCTGGATTAATCCGGGCTCTGTTGTTATATAGATTTGTATATGAACATTTTACCAAATCCTGGATATTGTCAATTTGGGTCCTTTGAGAAGAAAATGTCAACATGAAACACTCATGGAGATGCCTGGATTGGGGGAGTTGTCTGTGAAGGGAACTGAGTTAGGCAGTGAAGGAGCTGAATGCACCTGCAGCTCTTGGTGGTGTGAAAGGAGCCATGCAGAGTCCATTTTTTTCACAGTGCAGAATCACCTCGTGGTAACTATCCCCCCACCACCACCACCGCCTTCCTGCATGCTCAGGATGTAGGTCTTCCAGGTGCAGCTGCTGAGCTGTCCTTCATTCAGGTCCTTACCACACACTTTTTGAAGGGAGAGCTAGGCGCCTGCTCCCACGGCTGCCAGACATAACTTTATTTTTCAATTCATTTTAATACAGTATCATGGTACCCCTTTAACTCTCTCCCCTTGCTATAAACTCCCGGCTTTCTCTCTTTACTCCCTGCTTTCCTCACAATCACATTCCTGATTATAATCTGAGGGGGATAGACTGTATCTGGATTGGATTAAGCTGGATTCATGGTTTTCATTTATCCTGGTTTGTCTTTTACCATTTTTGTATTTATTTATTTATTTTTATTATTTTTTGAGACAGAGTCTTTTTTTTTTTTTTTTTAATTTGGCCGGGGCTGGGTTTGAACCCACCACCTCCGGCATATGGGACCGGCGCCCTACCCGCTGAGCCACAGGCGCCGCCCGAGACAGAGTCTTAATTTGTCACCCTTGGTAGAGTGCTGTGGCATCACAGCTCACAGCAACCTCAAACTCTTGGGCTTAAGTGATTCTCTTGCCTCAGCCTCCCAAGTAGCTGGGACTACAGGCACCTGCCACAATGTCCAGCTATTTTTAGAGGCAGAGTCTTGCTCTGGCTCAGGGGTAGTCTCAAACCTGTGAGCTCAGGTAATCCACCTGCCTCGGCCTCCCAGAGTGCTGGGATTACAGGTGTGAGCCACCACGCTTGGACTACCTTTTTGATTTTTAACTTCATTCCTCTTCCACCTGAGCTTTCAGCTCTCTTCGCTCAACCTTTGTGGTTAGAGACATTACTGGAGGGGGGTGGTAGATGTGGGAAAATTGTTTAGAATTTCTAATCTATCACAAAAAGTCAACCAGAAGAAAAAGTTACCTGAATATATGGCCAGTATATTTTGAATTAGAGAATAAGATAAATTGGGCTGAATTGTGTCTCCCCCAATTTATAAATTGCAGTTCTAAAACCCCAGTACCCCAGAATGTGACTGTGCTTGAAGATAGGGCTTTTAAAGAGGCAAATAGGTCATTGGGGTGGTCTCTGATTCAGTATGATTGTCCCTAATCGAGTGTCCTTAAAAGCTGAGGGGATTAGGACATAGACATGGAGGGATGACCATGTGAAGACAGAGAGATGAGGACCATCTGCAAGCCAAAGAGAGGGGTCTCAGAAGAATACAACCCTGGCAACACCTTGATCTTGGATTTTTAGCCTCCAGAATTGTGAGAAAGTAAATTTCTGTGGTTTGAGTCCCCTACTCTTTGGTACTTTGTTATGGCAGTTTTTGAAAACTAGTACAAATGGGCAACACTCTACTCCTGTTCCTTTAGCCATTCCAAAGAACAGGAATTGAGACAGATGACTCCAGAAAGCTCCCAAGCTATGGAGCCCTCTGTCAGGGTAGGAGAGCACAAAAGGGGGTTCCTGTTAGGGCTTAACAAATATTGGAAGGGCCTTTGAAGACATTTTATTTAGGCAAGTGAATGGGTCCCATGTCTGGCAGCATACATTAAGTATTCAGGAAGAAGAGATGACAGTCTTTCACAGACTGTGTTACTAACCCAGATAAAGGGCCACCGGCATGCACAATAATTTTGACCTTTACCCCATAGAGCAGACAATCTGCACAGCACAACCTCTACCAAGTCACATTCATTCATCCTAGTTTTTTAGCATGGGAAGATGTTGGTCAAAGAGTACAGTTTCAGTGTGAGGGGATGGATAAATCCTGGAGATCTATTTTACAGCATGGTAACTATAGTTAATAATAATGTATTGTATACTTGAAAATAGCTAAGTGAATAGATTTTAAACATTATCCCTGCAGGTCCTTAAAGCAGCAAGGAAAACTGCCCAGAATCCATCAGCAGGATTCTTAGTGTCCTCTTGTGACAATGACATGCAACTGCAACTGAGCCTATACCCAAAGGCAGAAATATTTTTCCTGAATCCTGACAGCTGCAGTCTGTCCCATTCATCTGAGAAGGGAATCTGACAATGTGTTTTAAGGTCCCGCATGTAAAGATTGGTGTTCAAGAACCCCAGGGAAGTCTACTGCTCCCATTACAGGTGCTGCGAGCCTAGGAGGCTCCAGATGGACAGACAGCTCAGTAGAAATGGCTTGTGGACAGATGGATTTTTTTTTTTTTTGAGACATGTTGCCCTCGGTAGAGTGCGGTGGCATCACATTTCACAGCAACCTCAGACTTTTGGGCTTAAGCGATTCCCTTGCCTCAGCCTCCCAAGTAGCTGGGACCACAGGTACCTGCCACAACGCTGGCTATTTTTTATTTTTTATTTTTTTGAGACAGAGTCTCAGTATGTTGCCCTGGGTGTCACAGCTCACAGCAACCCCAAACTCCTAGGCCGAAGTGATTCTCTTGCCTCAGCCTCCCAAGTAGCTGGGACTACAGGTGTCCACCACTATGCCTGGCCATTTTTGTTGTTTTTGTTTTTGTTGCCATTGTTGTTTTAGCTGGCCTGGGCTGGGTTCGAACCCACCAGCCTCAGTATATGTAGGCTGGTGCCCTACCCAACTGAGCTTTAGGCGCTACCTCCAGCTATTTTTTTTTTTTTTTTTATTTTCAGTTGTCCTTGTTGATTTTAGCTGGCCTGGGCCGGGTTCGAACCAGCCAGCCTCCGTGTATGTGGCTGGAGCCCTAGCCACTGAGCTAGGGCACCACTAACAGATGGATTTTTTAAGCCTGAGCTCAAGAGGCAGGCCAGACTGGAGATCTGCATTCATGAAGATGTTGGTGACTGAAGCTATGAATATGGGGAGATTACCCAGAAAGAGGAGTCCACTGGGGACATAGAGGGCAGGTGGTACCTGCCAAGGAACACCAGTCTTAAGGAATGAGTAGAGGGAAATGATGCAATATTGGAGCCTAAGGAGCAGACTCAGGAGAAGAGCAACAGGTGGCCTGAAACTCAAGAGAGAAGACGTCAGGGGTGGATTGGTCAAGAGTGTCAAATGCCAGGAAAGATCAAGTAAGACAAGGGTTGAGAAGTTTGAGTGGTAAGCCAGAGATAAAGCTAACTTGGGAAGTTGAGAAATGAATGGGAGAGAAAAGAAAGTGAATGAATGAGGGAGGACCTTGCTTCCAAAATGTTTGTCTGTGAAAGGAAGCCAAGCAGCACACAGAGGCAAAAAAGTTTTATTTGTTTTCTTAAGATGAGACTGACAAGCGCATTTATAGGCTGAGAGGCAGTGGCAGGGGAAACTGAGAGCTGAGGCTGAGTGTGTGGGGTACCAGTGTGGCAAAGCAGCAGAAGTATCAGCAAACATTGTCTGGGAACTACCGTATACCAGGCACTGCTCTAAGCACCTAACATATACTAACTCATTTAATCTCACAACAGTCCTATAAGGGAGTATTACAGTAGAGGAAACTGAAGCACAGAGATCTTGCCTAACTTGTTCAAGGTCAGAACTGGGAGTGATTGGCTATGATTCAAACCCAGGCCACCCAACTTCAGAATCCACAGCCTAAACTAGATACCTGAGGCTTCCAAGGCCCCGACTTAACACCTGTGTGGATTCTCTGCAGCAGAGCTCAAGGTTATCATGCAGCTTATGGAAAGGGACGAATAGGGCGAGCATCGCTGGCATGAGAAGGCCAATGCCCGTGACATTTGCTGGGTGAGGCTAGAAAGATGTGAGAATCTGGGTTCTGCTTTGAGATAGTGATGGGACATAGGGAGTGGGGATTGTGTACATTGAAAATATTTGGGGGTCACCCTAATCTCCCACCTTTTATTTCCTACATATCTAATATGTGCACCTCAATGGCCGACCATTGACAGGCTGTGTGAGCAAAGATGTGAGAATGTGGAAACTTATACATTGCTGGTGGCAGTGAAAATCAGTAAGTGTAACCCTCGCCATCAACTTAGCATAGTCTATTTGACCCAAGACCACAGTCTTTTTTTTTTTTAATCTATCAGCCATTTAATTGGGTTCTTTTTAAGAAATGTAAACACCAGTTTATGACGGTAAACTCTATATGTCAGGGCAAACACAGATTGCAGGTAGCTCTGGAGCTGGGGAATAGCCTTTATTTTTGGTAAAATTTGTGACTCCACAGCTTTTTGATCAACCTCGCACTGTTCTGTTATGTTGTATTTCCCTTTTCCTGTGGTGAAGATCTCATCCTCCCCGTATCTGGACTTCCACAGTTGCTGCTTCTTGAAGTAAGCATCAATAAAATGCTTTGGGATTTTAACATTACTGAAGTCAATTTTTGTGGCAGTGGTGATGACTAATTTCTGGTGTGTCCTTCATAGAGGAACTTGAATGAGGACCAGAGGTCCAGTCACAGGTAGCAACTCACTGCTCAGTTGCTTTAGGAAAATCACTCTCTTGCGTCTGTGGTGTCTGTGAGGATGATGAGAATGGTCCCGGGTGTGATGCTGTATCACAGTTTTCTCACACACTGACTAAAGGGTTTTTAGCCAGGGCCCAGCAGCTTTCAAGGCATGTCTTCGATGGGACAATACTTAGGCATTTTGCAAATTTTAACTACCTGAGTACTACCATTCTTGTCCCAACTTGCTTTTGCAAAAGTGGCAAGGACCTTCACCTTCTTTTTCTTTTCAATCTTGGATTTAGCCACTGTTTATTTCCTTGTATGCATTGCCTTTCTGGAACATGTGACAGATGAGGAATGTATTGCCTTTCTGGAACACGTGACAGATGAGGAATGTAGGGAAGTTTATTTAATGAGCACATGTGATCTTAGACTATTCAGGAGAGGAAGGGCACCTTTAGGGATAGTGGGATCAGAAATTGGAAGGGTATCAGTAACCAAGTTAGATGGCCCCTACCAATGTTACCACCTCTCTCTCTGCGTCTATCTCTTTCTGAGCTTTCATGATCTTCTATCTCTAATTTCTTATCATTGACTTCATTTTTCTTTCTCCAGGCACACCAGACATTTTCTTTGCTTGTCCATGGGGCAAATATTCACCCAGCTCACTCAGATGTCTTTTCTTCTCTGTTCCTGCCCCTGGCAGAGATGGCAGGTATTGTTGGCTTCAAATCTAGATTCCCAAGGGATAGTGGTGGCTGGGCTTATTTGGTTAAGAGGCCCATCCACTTGGCCATATCCACTGGTGGGAAAGGTCAGGAAATGTCATTCTTATTCACCAGAGTTTGGGGGCACAAGGCACATGGTCTCTGGGAAGGAGCAAGGCTGGCCTGGCAGATTGGTCAGTGTCTGCTCAAGGCTTCTTACACTGTCCAGGGCAAGGGCATGGTGGAAAGAAGAGGTTCTACTGGGAAGTTCCCCAGGGTCTCAGACCATCTTCCTGGACCCAGAAGCATAAGCTCCAAAAGAGTAAACAAGAGACAAAACTCATCAACCTCAAACACATGGTTTTTATAAAGATGGTCTTCTTAGAAGAGCAGGACAGATTACAGTTTACTATAGAGGGCAAGCCTCTATTTTGCAGTTAAAGATGCTGGGCTTTTGGAAACCATAAAGATGATATTGCTACCCCAGGGCTGCCCACTCCAGGGCCAGTCAAGCCCCCAGCTGTGCCGCGGAGGCCCAGAGCAGCAGGACACTTTGAGCCCCTGGGGCATCTCTGCTCCTCTGCCCTTCACGGAGCAGGGTCTCCTCCTCCTTCTTCACCTTTTCCGATTCTTCCCAGTGCCAGATCACATGATACAGGGTGAAAACCATGTAGAGGGCGCTGGGAACAGCCACCAACATGACCTGCAAGGTCCAGAAGCGCAGCGGGGAGAGGGGATGGAAGGCATCGAAGCAGGCGGCCTTGCAGCCAGCCTGCCGGGTGTGGCACACGAATTCACTCTGCTCATTGCCATAGATGCCAGGCCTACTGGCAGCCAGCAGCACGAGGCGGAATCCCAGGAGCACTGGGGTGGAGTACCGGGCCTCCTCTGCCAGCAGCCGCCACAGCAACCTGTCGCACATGCTGCTGTGGAACATTGTAAAGAACTTATCAAGAGAGATTGATTTTTAATTTCAGGCAGATCCCTGGATACTAAGGATTATTTTGCTTGAATCCTATTAGCAATCCTATTTCTCTCTGTTGTATACTATAGGGTATAGTCTTTGGTGCCCTACAGTGTCCAAGCAAGCAATGCAAAGTTCATTTGACTCTCTACTTTGTGCAAGGAACCAAAAATTCTCTACTAGGTCAATGTCTGTGAATGTCATTAGTCTAGTGCTGTGCAAGTCACTTCCTTTTTGGGGGTACCTCGCAGGACAGATAGTGGGAGGCAGCTCAACTTTCTGGTAGCAATTGCTGGGCCTTGACAGATTTGACCTCATTCAAGGATGAGTCAAAAGACAAAAGTATGGTCCTTTGAAAATGTCATGGTGTCATCAAAGGGAGTTTCATTGCATGGAGTCTCAGAGAAAGCATATCTCTGAGAACATTTTTTGTACTAGATGAAAAAAAGATGAAAAGTTTGGAAGACATCTTAGTGCTTTAAAAATGCAATAAGATTTAAAATGTGTAGGAACCATAAAAGAAATTCAGACTCAGGGGTAGGCAGATAGAAACAGGGAGGCAGTCTGGATGTAATTTTAAAAAAAGCAAAGGTAGGCTGCAAGAACAAAATTTAAATCCATCTTGAAGAAAGGAAAGAACTGAAAGAACACTGAAGGAAGTCGAGTAAATCAATGGAACCAAAGATAATGCTGAGAAGCTCTCCAGCAATGGAGTAGGAGTACAAATAGCTGAAAACAGCCCAAACCGACATCACTGCTAGGGAAGTGGCTGTTTCCTAATTTGAAAGTCCTTAGGCTGGTTCTTCTGGTTTTAAGCTAGTGAGATAAGGATGTTTCTTTCTATCCTTGAAAAACCACTCCTCAAACAACAATGAGACAATCGACAGAAACACAAATTCCATTTTCAAAATTAAACTTGAGATACAGTATATAAAAAAGGAAAGTATATGGAAAAACGGCGAGTGGCCAGCAAACCAGAGGAAGAACAGCCCTCTGTGGAAGGACCACCCAACTTAGTACCCAGAGCTGGAAAGGCTCTGGAGTTGGTGACACCAGGTATGACAGAGTGTAGCATTAGGCAAGTGATAGCCATTCTCCTACCTCAGCCTCCCAGGTAGCTGGGACTATTGGCACCTGCCACAATGCCCAGCTAACTTTTACATTTTTAGTAGAAACAGGGTCTCATTCTTGCTCAGGCTGGTCTTGAACTCCCGAACTCAAGGGATCCTCCTACCTCGGCCTTCCAGAGTGCTAGGATTACTGGCATGAGCCACCGTGCCCAGCCTATGAAGGAGATTTTAAAGGATGTAAATCAATAATTAGGTGAAGAGATACACAGGTTAACACCTAGAAGGGTCCTGCTCAGGAGCTTCTGCACTGTGGAGTGGGGTGTGCCACACTCCTGGCACATGGGTGTGTTCTTATTCACCTTCCTGAAAGCCCCAAGTGTTTGGCTATCTACATGCTCTTTGAACCCAGCCTATTTGTTTGTTTTTTGTTTTTTTTTTTGCAGTTTTTGGCTGGGGCTGGGTTTGAACCCGCCACCTCCGGCATATGGGGCTGGCACCCTACCCCTTTGAGCCACAGGCGCCACCCCCCTATTTGAGTTTTTATGGGAGCTTCATTACACAGGCACAATTGATTAAATAATCAGCCATTGGTGATCAACTCAAACTTCAGCCCCTCTCCTCTCTCTGCAGCAGTGGTTCTCAACCTTCCTAATGCTGTGGCCCTTTAATACAGTTCCTGTGGGTCACGACCCACAGGTTGAGAACCACTGCTCTGGAGGGTGAGATTGGGGCTAAAGTCCCAGATCGCCAATCCTGCCTTGGCCTTTGGGATGACCAGCCCCCATTCTGAAGCTACTTGGAGTTGCAGCCACCATCAGCATAAAACATACTTTAGCATACAAGAAGGCACTTACCTCTTTGGAGATTCTGAGGATTTTAGGAGTTGTATGCCAGGAGACAGGGTCAAGACCAACTGTTAATATATATTTCATAATATCACAATCCTTCTCTGGAAAGATGAAGTGTTCTCCCTACCAGCCCCTGCAAAACAATTTTCAGATACTGACAAATAAGTGTGTAATGGACTGAACATGTCTCCCTCAAAAATCATATGTTGAAATCCTAACCCCCAAAGTGATAGTATTAGGAGGCGAGGCCTTTGGTAGAGGCCTCATGAAAGGGATTAGTGCCTTTATAAAAGACCTGAGACAGCTGCCCACGCCTGCTACCACGGGAGGATACAGCATGCAGGTGGCTGTCTATGAACCAGGAAGTTGGCCCTCACCAGACATGGAATCTTCTAGCACCTTGGTCTTGGACTTCTCAGCCTCCAGAATCATGAGAAATACATTTCTGTTGTTTATAAACTGCCCCATTTATGGTATTCTGTTAGAGCAGCCAGAGTGGACTAAGACAAATGTCACCAGTGAAAACACTACCATGAAGCCTGGAGGATGACAAGCTCACCTGATTCAATTTTATAATTTATCAGTGTCAAATAGGATTGGACAGCCTAGAAGTATAGACTTTTTGACATAATCTGCCAACATGAAAGACAGAGATCAAGACAGTTGTAAAAAAGAGTCTCACAGGAAACAGAGGAAGCTTTGGGAGTTGAAGACAACTTTGAGCTCATATCCATGTAGTGATAAAAAGAAGACAAATGACTCCATGGCTTTACAAGAGAATCCATATAGATTATAAATGTCACAGTTTTATTATTCATAATAGCTAAAAAGTGGAAACAACTCAAATGTCTGTCAACTGATGAGTGGGTAAGTCTGGTGTGGGATAATGTGGTAGAGGATATTATATGTAATTATATAATGGAATATTATTCAGACAGAGAAAGGAATGAAGTACTGATACATGCCATGACATGGATGACCTTGAAAATATTATGCTGAATTAAATAAGCAAGATGTAAAATGTCACATACTATATAATTTCATTTATATGAAATGTCCATAAAGGCAAATCCATAGAGGTGGAAAGCACTCTGTAATCAGGAAGTGGGGATGGGTGTTGCCCGATGTTGTGAATGTACTAAAATTTGGTGAACTGCATACTTTAGTATGGTTAAAAGGGTGAGTTTTAACTTATGTGAAATCTACCTCAATTTAAGAAAACCGTGATTGTGGAATGAGAAGTACAGTGAGCCATCTGCCAAGGGGGCTTCAGGGAAAGTTCTGTTTGGTCTCTTACGTTTGGGCCACCTGGTATTTCTTCTCTTTGCAGCTCTTAGTTTAAGAATGACTTACAGAAGTTATTGACTTTCTAGGTAGAAAGCATTTCTGCCTCCAAGAGCTGAGGTGTGGGGATAGGTGACGGTTGGCAAAGCGTGTGTTGTGTGGGGTGAGATCTACTCAGCTGGTAGGGAGGAACACGGCTTTCTTGTCCAGAGGTACTCCAGGGCTCTTTGAACAGACCTTCTGCTCTCCTGGCAGGAGAGAGAAACTGGGTGGCGATTTGGCAGTCGGAATGAGTGGGAGGTGCATCCATCTGTGGCCCTCTCCTGTTAGGGGGGATATCAGTCCAGCCTCCCTCTGATCTTAGTCTGAGTAAAGCGTGGAGCATTTCAATCTAGCATTGGCTGCGAGCTAACATCTGAAAGGTGGTGCTAGGAATGGGAGACGCCACCTTGACCTTACCGCTAGATTCCATGGGAGCCAAAGGAATTTTTTTTTTTTTTTAGAGACAGAGTTTAACTCCGTCGCCCTCGGTAGAGTGCCGTTGCGTCACAGCTCAGAGCAACCTCCAGCTCTTGGGCTTAGGCGATTCTC
Organism: Nycticebus coucang; assembly: GCF_027406575.1. NCBI lineage: Eukaryota > Metazoa > Chordata > Mammalia > Primates > Lorisidae > Nycticebus > Nycticebus coucang. Next base: position 70,212,646 of record NC_069791.1, on the reverse strand, counting down.
TTGCCTCAGCCTCCCGACTAGCTGGGACTACAGGCGCCCCCCACAACGCCCGGCCCACAACCCTCGGTATACCGGGCTGGCGCCCTACTCACTGAACCACAGGCGCTGCCAGAGCCAAAAAGCATTTATTTCCGAACAGGAAGAAATCCAGCCCAGTGAGTGCAGCCAGCCTGCGCTTTTGCTTTTGGGCCACGAGGGCGCGCCCTGCAAAAAGCGGGCGCTCTTAGGGACGATCTGGCCAGAGGATCTGCAGGCAGTAAGGTTAGGATGCTAAAAGTGGAGCGTGACTGGAACCTTGGCTTGCAGCTTAGGATAGAGGGTTAGAAGATGGAGGTCTGAACTATAAGAGAGCAAGGAAGGGTGGAGAAATGAATGGAGATTGCAGGCTGATTCTGGGATGGGATACTCTGGGAATCCAGGTGGTGACTCAGGGCACCAGCAACACTATTCTAGACGGGTCATCTTGAAAACTCTTCCTAAGGCAAAATGCAGGGAGTTGCTTTTTCTCACAGCAGAGTCAGGGCTCAGGTCTCTTGGAAGCTGCATGCACCTTAGGTCCTTGAGGACTTGGTGGTCGCTCTGGTGGGGGAGGTAAGGGAAGGATGGGGTTGGATTGTAAAATCAGATGGACAGAACTTCCGTGTGGTGAGTAAGGAAGAAAAGAACTTGGGGAGGACTTTTAGGGTTCTGGCTCACAATAGAAGCGTGGGCTGAAGATGTAATTTTGGGAGTTTTCACCAGGTTGATGGTATTTATTTATTTATTTATTTAGACACAGTCTCACTTTGTTGCTGTAGGTAGAGTGCTGTGGCATCATAGCTCACAGCAACATTAAACTCTTGGGCTTAAGTGATTCTCTTGCCTCAGCCTCCTAAGTAGCTGGGACTAGAGGCACCCTCCACAATGCCCAGCTATTTTTAGAGATGAGGTCTTGCTCTGGCTCAGGCTGGTCTCGAATCTGTGAGGTCAGGCAATCCACCCCCGTCAGCCTCCCAGAGTGCGAGGATTACAGGCATGAGCCACCATGTCCGGCTAGGTTGATGGTTTTTAAATCCCTGGGAATGGAATGAAAATCCTACAAGAGAGAAGATGTGGAAAAACGTACCACTGACAGAGTCTCCTGTAGGCAGGACAAATGACAGTGCAATCTGAGGAACACCCTTCCCCTACCAGAGCCTCCTTCAATAACTCTTAGTTCCTCAGGACCATTTTGTCTCTTTCTGGAGGATTCTTCTGGGGATACCTCACCAGGTAGACTAGAGGGATTATGTGCATGGAAATAGGCAGAAGAGGCCACCTAGGTGTAAGCCTTAAACAAATTCCCAGGTAAGGTCCTTTTTAATCCAGCTGAGCTCTGCTTTTTCGTCTTATTTCCTTCTAGAACTTGCTCTTTCAGCCAAGTAGTCCTCATTGTCGTGAGATATATTTGGTGTTATCTCTCTATTGCCGTTACTCATGTATTTATTGATTCATCCGTGAATTACATATTATTAGTGGTATGACTGATACTCTCATAAGCACTAGAGACTCAGTAGAATAAAGTAGGTACAATCTTTTTCTGCAGGGAAATATTTTGCCTTCATAAGCAAAGTTATCTTAGGCCTTCTATTCTCCTATGAAGCCTGAGTCCCTCCAGGAGGTTTTCTGTGGGAGTCTGAGTAGCTCCGTGCCCCTGTCCGCCTCCCCACCCTGGCCATGACTTGGGTCTTCTTCCACACTCACTTACCTCTCCTGTGGCAGGTGAGTCCAGGTCTCACACTCCAATCTTCCTTAGACCTGGTCTATTCATGTGCACTTCTGGTTTCCTCATGGATCTGAAATGCTAACCTTTTATTTTTTTCATGATATCATCATATTTTGAATAATAATGGCTATGCTTTTTCCTCTTGACTATTTGACTTTTCTTTTTTTTTTTTTTTGTAGAGACAGAGTCTCACTTTATGGCCCTTGGTAGAGTGCTGTGGCATCACACAGCTCACAGCAACCTCCAGCTCCTGGGCTTAAGTGATTCTCTTGCCTCAGCCTCCCGAGTAGCTGGGACTACAGGCGCCCGCCACAGCACCTGGCTATTTTTTTTTTTTTGTTGTTGTTGCAGTTTGGCCGGGGCTGGGTTTGAACCCACCACCCTCGGCATATGGGGCCGGCGCCCTACTCACTGAGCCACAGGCGCTGCCCCTATTTGACTTTTCTTTCTCAGGGACCTCTCCTGTTCAGATAGGACTCTTTGCCTCAGAATGTGGCTTTCAGGTAGAGGATTAGAACGTGTATTCCAGGTAGTTTAAAGAAGCAATTTCTCAGATAATTTGCAAATTAGAGCCAAAGCATCAAAATAAAAAATATAGCATGGCCTTAAAATTTCAGTTTTTCAAGAAAGGTAAGATAGTTGACTAAGAATTCTGAAGGCTGTGAATGATTTCCTTGAGAAACTCAGCTTGAAGGACTGATGTTGGAGTAATCCAGGGTGGAAGGCTGAGGATGCAATTTAAAGAACATTTTTGTCTTACCAAAAGTAAAAAGAGTCATAGGGAGGTTAGGCTTAATAAAAAGATCAGGAGTAAGAGTTCTGTTCTGTATTCTGAAGTTTAATCCAGTGTAGTTGATGACTCAGTTGAACAAACACACTCAAAGGGATGTGGAAGGAGTCTTAGAACCTCAGGCCAATTCCTGCTTTGTTGAGTTGGGCCCTGGGGGACTGAGGGTTCTCAAATAAGGTCTAACTGTGTGTTGGCCAAAGCCAACATGCTGTGGGTAATGTTGAACAGCTGGAATGGATGGTGACATCTTACAAGGAATGAGTGAGTACTGGGGAAACTGAGGCACATAAGAGGCTTGATTTTTTTTTTATTAAGGAGATTGCAGATTTCTAGGACTACACAGTAAGAGGGCCCATGGCTCCATCTGCAGATATCAGCAATGGAAGCCTGGACAGTACTCAAGGGACCACGTGGTGTAAGGGACACTTGGGATTGCTCAGGTCAAGGTACCCAGGAAACTTGTCTTTCAGTGGAAACCAAGAATTTCAGAAAACTCAAATGCTTAGAAATAGGACAAGTGATAAAAGCAACTCATATTAAAAAGAAAATACCTTTCTGTGTTGTGCTTGGCAATGAGGTTATTGTATATTAGATTCTACAGATTAGACATTGGGGGGCGGGTAGGGAGGTAGGGCGACCTGGCCTTGAGAGTCAGCTCTGTGCTCAGGTTCCCATCTTTTCTCTCTGAATCTCTCTTCTGTCTCCGAATCTCCTTCTCTTCTGAAGTTCATCTCTCTCAGGACAGGCAGAAAAGGTGGCTACTGGGGCTGAGTCCCCATAGTGCCCCTAGCCCCTGTGATCCCAGGACACCGAGAGGGGCTGGGCCAGGGCACTGTGCTCCACAAGGCAAGAGTAAGTGTCTCTGTCCTGAGGCAGCACCGACAACTCCATGGAGGACAGGTATTTGCCATCTCCGCTGGGCAGGACCTCTCCCCCTGACTCAGACTCCTGCACCTCACCAGCCCGAGTCCAGTGCAGACTGATTTCTTGTGGGTAGAAGCCATAGGCCTGGCATTTGAGGATACTGTTTTTTCCTAGGGTCTTGCGGCTGGTGACTGACACAGAGGGAGGATCTGTGGAGGGACAGAGTGGACACTGAGGGATAAGGGCCACTTCTCCGGGCCCATCTCCCTTCCCACAGCTCCTCCCTGGGTGTCAGAGATCAGCAGAGTGCTGAGTCTGTACCTGCCTCCCCCCGGGGAGCTTCATGGGGGTCAGGGAGGGCTGAGGCTTCCCTCAGGCCTTCTCTTTTGGATCATGGAATGTCCCTGGCTACTGTTCTATGTACCACCCCACTTCCCTGAATGTGTCCTGGCCTCTGATGGTGCCCACTTGCTCTGCCCCACACTCTTCCCTGTTTTCTCAGTGGCTTGCAGCTCCTGCCTCCTTCGGTCTTAGCCCAGCTCCTTAGAGCTGCCTGTGGCTCTGTCCCACAGTATCTACCCCGCACCATGGCATAGTCCTGCTTCTCATTACTTCTCAGATCAAAGTTTCATCTGTGGCCATGAATTCTGGTCACACTGGCTTGTTCAGGTCCTTTAGGACAGACACTTTATACGCCTGCCTTCTCTCCACCAACAAGGGAGGTGGCATTGTTGTAGAGAAATGGGTATGGGATTTGGAATCTGAACTACGAAATTTGCGCCCCAGCTCTGCCTCTTAAGGACAGTGTTAAGGGAAACTCAGTTTCCCTTGGTTACTCCCTTCTGTCAATGGGGGAAATTTAGGGAAGCTGCCATTGAACTGCCATCCTTTCTGAAATTTTGATGAATATATTTTTGGAGCCCACATCATGTCCTCCCAGGGAAGGAACAAATACTAGAGGGTGAAAGCTGGGAATGTGAGGGACGTTCAGGGATAGATGAGACCAGCCTGAGATGTTCCCTGAGCTCCTAGCCTGAGGTCACCTTGGTCTCTCCCAGTTCAGTACTGGGATCAGGAAGCAGTGAGTACCTTGCTGGTCCAGGATGTGTCTGCTGTAGTTCAGGTACCCTCGCAGCAAGTCAGGACACTCCTTCTCCAGGTAGGCCTTGGCCCTGTGCACGTAGACTTCCTCCGCCTCCCACTTCTTCTTGGTGTTCCAGGCTGCTGGGTCTAAGGGGACCCAGGCTGGGATTTCTTTGTTGAATTCAATGAAGTCCTTTCCATCATAGGCAGATTTCCAGAATGCTCCACTGCTGCTGTTATCATGGAGCTCACAACCTAACCTTTCCTGTAGGATGTGAGACCCTGAAACCTCCCCCAAACCCAGAGGGAGGCAGTTAGTCTGGTGCCAATCACCTCTGAATGACTCTTCCTCCTGCACACTTTTCGACTCCACAGGAAGGAATGTTTCTGAATTCTAGGCACACAGTCTCTCCATCATGGCAAATAGTTTACTACCTGGCATAGAGCAGACAGAGAGGCACCAATTCCAGTTTGGTGTTTCAGGACTGTCTGAGGTGAGACCTGTTCTTTCTAGCCAGGGAACTTCAGAGACTTGTAGAATACAGTCAGATTTCTACTCATTTGCAGCGTCTCGTCTAATGAATGTGTGTGTTTGAATTTGTGGGAAGCACTGAGGACCCTGTCACAGCCACACCAAAGTGCATTATGAAATTCAATAGGTTTTAAATTGTTTCTTACAGATTATAGGAATCTCTTCGTAACTGTGAAGTCTAGGTATTCATATCCTCGCCTGAGTAAACCTAATGTGACCACTACCTTTGTCTTTTGGTTTGCTATCTTTATTCCAAACCTCTGAAGCCCCAATACCTTTGCAACAATTCTTGGAAATGGACCTTCTTCAGGCAGGTTGACATAACATCTTCATTGTTATTGTGAAAGAAGAGTTTATTTAATGTCAGTGCTGCTGGCACAGGCTCTGATAGCTCTCAAGCCACGTGGGCTCAAATCCCAGATCTCTCTCTCCCCACCTGGCTTGTTTCATGACCTTGAGCCAATAACTGCTCTATGCTTCTCTTTTCTTGTATGTGAAATGCCAATGGCAAAGTGCCCATGGGCAGGGTTATTGTGAGCATTTATTATGTCAATACCTGAGCCTGGCACATGGTAAGTGCTGAATGTCAGCTCCTATTAATTTCTTTCTTTTTTTTTTTTTTTGTAGAGACAGAGTCTCACTTTATGGCCCTCGGTAGAGTGCCATGGCATCACACAGCTCACAGCAACCTCCAACTCCTGGGCTTAAGCGATTCTCTTGCCTCAGCCTCCCGAGTAGCTGGGACTACAGGCGCCCGCCACAACGCCCAGCTATTTTTTTTTTTTTTTGGTTGCAGTTCAGCCGGGGCCGGGTTTGAACCCGCCACCCTTGGTATATGGGGCCGGCGCCTTACCGACTGAGCCACAGGTGCCACCCAGCTCCTATTAATTTCTAATGCTCTCTCTGTGTTTTTTCTTCCTCCTTCTTTCTTTCTTTTTTTTTTTTTTGAGATGAATCTTACTCTGTCATCCTGGGTAGAGTGCCGTGGTGTCGTAGCTTGCAGCAACCTCAAACTCCTGGGCTGAAGTGCTACTCCTGACTTAGCCTTCCAAGTAGGTGGTACAACAGGTGCCCACCACCATGTCTGGCTAGTTTTTCTATTTTTATTAGAGACAGAGTCTCACTTTTGCTCATGCTGGTCTCAAACTCCTGCGCTCAGGTGCTCCTCCTGCCTTGGCCTCCCAGAGTGCTAGGATTACAGGCGTGAGCCCCTGTGGCTGGGCTTTCTCCTTTCTCTTTACTCATAACTATTCACGTTGACATTTCTATTCCAGTCAATGAAACATTTCCCTAGTCTCCTTCCTGAGTACCTGTGGCCTCCCCTTCCACATTTCAGATACACCACCCAGGCCATTTTCCTTAGCACGACTTCCCATTCCACATCCTCCAGATATCTACAGATTTTTTGTGTCCTTTTGAAAATCTTCAGATTCTATGTGGTTTCCTGGCATTTTTGTACTGAGAAGCCCTTAGTTTAACATCCACCCTGTAATAAATTAACATCTAAAGTCCACCAGGCCTGAGACTGCCTAGAGAGGCAGGCAGTATGTTTAGTAGAATGAGTGTCAGGCAGGGGACACAGGAATCATGCCCCTGCTCCCTACACACATGTGCATGATTCTTCCCAGGTGCATTCTGAATGGGCAAGAGCATCTTTAAGATTCCCTGTAACTCTAAAAGTATGTGGTTTTGAATACAGCACTCACTGAGCTAGGTTTAAGATAGCTACTCTTTCTCTATTCATACAGCAGATTACAATGATGAGACACAGGGATGTGGAGACAGACTTTTTTCATGGCGCAGATACAGAGAAGTATTTCAGCATCCCTTGAAGGTAAGGTCCCAATGTTGCAGTTTTTGTAGTTTAGACCAGATAATTAAGGAATCTGTTCACTGTCAATAGCCAGTGACTGGAGGTTCAACCATGTGAACCCAGGTGTGACTGATGCCAAGGTTGCCTCACTCTGCACCCAATGTCCCTGGACTGGGGTGAGTCTGAGATCTTCTCCAGTGGGATCAACCTCAGTGAGTGACATGTGGAGGAGAGAGGTCAGAGGTGTTTGGATAAGGTGTGACTGTGGTATCCATCCCAGTGTGAGCTGAGGACCTACAGTGAGGATGGAGAGAACAGGGCAGGAGGAAAAAGGTGCTGTGGGGCTGTGGGTGGGGGATGCACATGAGTCTGTATATTTCTCCTTGTGCCTCCTGTTACTTGTTTGGATGGGACAGTTTCCCTCCTACTGGCCCCTTTCCACACTACTCACACTTATGGGGCTGCCTGTGAGCTAAGACCCTCTGCCCAGCTGTCTGTTGTGTACTGACCATTGCTGTCATTGTAAAAGGCCATGATGTCTTCCAGAGTCTCCAGGTAGATGCTCTCTCTCACCTTCTGAAGAAGACTCTCCTGCTTCCAATTCTTAATTCCTTCTATATGTTTCCATGGTCCCAGGGGTTCAGCCTTACCACTTTCACTGTCATAGTGGAAGAAGGCCTGGTCATTGAGGAAGACAATGGCCTGCAACCACGGGTAGCCTCCAGTGGGCCTGGACAATCCAGTGTAGAGATACGTCAGGGTGTAAGTACCTGAAAAAGAGAAGAAGACTCTGAGAAGTGGTGTCCTAACAGGGGAGTCCCACTGTGGGGCTGCAGAGGGCCAGATGAGAAGACTTGGCCACTGGACCTTTTCCTTCCCAGCTCTCTCTGCAGCCAGCCTCATACCACCAGAGGCTCACTCAAGAGAACAAACTTTCATTCTGGGGACAATATTTCAGAGACCATTCTGTGTCTTCACTATGTTGTTTTCTCTGGTTGGTACATAAGAAAATAATATTTCTCTGCCTGTTTATGTACACATTGGTACCACGTGCTGAGTTTTGGTTGAAGAGAATGTGAGTGGATGAAAGGGACATCTTTCTTGTTCCAAGGTCCTATGAACTGTCTTATACTCTGTCTCTCTTCCTTGGTGTTGACTGTGGAGGCCATAGGAGGAATCTAAAGAGTTTGATGTGCAAACCCTATGGATCCCTGAGTCACCCCATGGAGAAGAGGAATGTTGCCCAATCTGCTTTGAACTGCATGAGTGAGGAGTAAACATTTCTAGTCAAACTCGAGAAATCTTTATAGTTAGAAAGTGTAGGAAGAAGAATTCACTGGAAAACCCAAGAAATGACCCAGAATGAATTAGCATAGGTCAGACTAGGATGGATTTCACTATTCCCAGGGTTGGGTGTTGCATTGTGGTATGAGATGGGAGCCTGGAGTGGGGATCTTTTCATACAATAATTCATTGATGATATGACTCACATGAGTAGTGCTAATGTTGGAGATTATAAGGCAGATTGTTAGTTTAAGTCCTGAAATTATTCTTGCTCCTTAGTTTCTAAATGTGATTAACATTTAAATAAGTAGAACTTGAGTAAAGCAGATCACTGTCTATAATCTGGGTGTCCTCATCCCATGAGTTGATGGCCTCAAGAGAAAAGGCTGGGGGCCTCCAAAGAAGAAAGACTGCTGCTTCCTTTCTGCCTTTGGACTCAGGCTGAACTATGAACTGTTCCCTGGGTCTTGAGCCTACTGGCCTGTCCTGTAGGTTTATTGCGTGAGTCAACACCTTAAATTAATCTCTCTTTTCTCTTTTCCATAGACATATATAAAACTATCTCTTTCGGTTGTCAAACATTTTTTTTTTTTTTTTGCAGTTTTTGGCTGGAGAGGGGTTTGAACCCACCACCTCCAGTATATGCAGCTAGCACCCTACTCCTTTGAGCCACAGGTGCCACCCAACTATCTCTTTCTATATAGAGAACACTTAGTGTAATGTGATCTTCATATTAGGACTGTTTCTCTGGAGAACCCTTACTTATTCAGTTTTGGGGGCAGAATGTGATTATTATTCTAAATGTCATAGCTATAAAACTAACATGAAGTTAACTATTCTGACAATTCGTTATTGTAAGGAATTTTAAGCTTGCACAGTTGAGAAACGATTGGCTTACGTATATTTACCCTGAACATTTCTATGTCCTAAACAGCCGCATTCTCCTGCCCTGGAGTTGACTCTGGATGTCCCCAGTCCCTGCTGTCTTCTCTCCTGGCTCCTTACCTTCCAGATCCACTATGGCAGCGTCTGCCTGTGGAGTAAAGGCATGGGCCTCCTTGTAGCGCCATTCCTCCCATTTCCTCCAGTCAGTCTGCCTTCCCCTTTGCCCCTTGGGGTGCTCTCTCTTTCCCTTAGGGTGAGACAGGTGTATCCAGCCATTGGAGGAAGTAAGGGAGCAGAAGCAGCTTTTCCTGTGTGGTTCCTTCCTCGTCCTGGTTGTCAGACCCCAGGCAGGTCACTTTGCCTCTGTGGTTTTTGTTATTTTCATCTGACAATTAAGGGTTTTAGATTCAAGTCCTTTAAGGTCTTGTTCAGCATGAGTCAAGAGGCCCTGAGTGCTCTTAGAAAAGAGGCCCTGAGTGCTCTTAGACGTGTGTGGGCTGAGTTAGTGAGACAGCCTCGGACATCTGTTAATACTGTCAGCATGGGAATCACACTGCATCAGGGCCCTCCTCTAGCCATCTGTCCTGTTCTTTCCCTTCCTTGCAGGCCTCTCCAGCACCCACCCTTGCCTCCCCACTCACCAGCTTGGGTCTTCTGAGGGACTGCAGGATTCAGAAAGAGCAACAGAGACAGCAGGATGGGCATCTTTGTGGCCATTGTGCCTGGTCCAAAGGTTCTGGGCAGGAAACACAGGTCTTTCCCTAGTAACTGGGACACCGCCCAGGGGAGGAGAGTCTACAGGCCAATGGGAGTGCCAGGATGGGCTCCTCCTCTGACAGTGAGGAGAGAGGACACAGGAACCATCACTCTCTCACGCCACGTCCTGCCAGAGCTGTGTCTGGAGGACATTCAATGTCTCCCTCCCTGCCTTTCTATGCTTGGGGAATTCTGTCCTTCCCTTATGGAGGCAGAAATAGCCAGATTCCCCCTTTTGCAGACTCCCTTGCAATAGGCAGAGCAGGCATGCACATGGTGTGGGCTCAGTAGGCAAGCACTTTTGCTCTAAATATTGAGTCAGGTATTGGGAAACAGAGAAGCAGCCATAGAGGACAGACCCTTTGGCTGGTGGTGGCAATGATAACTACCAGCTTCTGGGCCTGTGGTGGTATCAGATTGGGCCTCACTGTGCCATCTGCTGCCCCCTGCTGGCAGTTCCTGTGTATTTCCAGCACTAGCTGTGGGGTGTGATGTTGACTGTGCTGTTCTGGCCTAATTCTGGGTCTGGGCTGTCCATCCTCAGTGTGGACTCTGAGAGCCAAACAATAGAAAAATCTGTTTGCTGCTTAAATACATATTTGGGGGATGTTTGTAATGACGAATGATCCTGACTGATACAGAAGTTGATATAAGGATTGTTTTCAGGCAATAGTTGATCAGGGAAATGGAGAGATGCCAACCAGAGATTGGTTGCAGGGCCATATTGGAGCTGAAGTCACTGAATACACAGAAGTCTTGGGGGATTCTTGCAAGCCTGGTGCGCTGTAGTGGGTAAAAAGCCAGCTGAGTATAAAATGTTTGTAGAAGGCAACACTGTAAGTCCCAAGTGGCTGGTACATAGTGAAGTACATGAGGCAATCAAACTGTGAGTCCAGAAGTGGTAGAAAATGTAAAGAAAAAGAGAACAAACTCAAATGTAGAAATTACTGACTCAGAGCACAATCTGAATGTTGAATGGCTTCTATAGGTGTGCAGAAAGAATCTTTTATCTTTCATCACTGCCAGAATGAGAGACATAAAACTCCCCAATGATGCCTAATTTTTAAGATTTAAGTAGCTGGGTGGGGCAGGTACTTGTGTGCACCTGTAGTCTCACCTACTGAAGAGGCTGGGGTGGGAGAATCTTGAGTTCAAGCCCAGGCTGAGATAATAGTGAGAACCTCATCTCCAAAAATTCATTAAAAAAAAAACCAGGGTGGCGCCTGTGGCTCAGTGAGTAGGGCGCTGGCCCTATATACCCAGGGTGGCGGGTTCAAACCCAGCCCCTGCTGAACTGCAACCAAAAAATAGCTGGGCGTTGTGGCAGGTGCCTATAATCCCAGCTGCTCGGGAGGCTGAGGCAGGAGAATCGCGGAAGCCCAAGAGCTAGAGGTTGCTGTGAGTCCTGTGACATCATGGCACTCTACTGAAGGTGGTAAAGTGAGACTCTTGTCTCTACAGAAAAAAAAAAAAAACTCAAAACCTCAGTCAGAAAAACTTAGGTTTTGTAACTTAAGTACCCAAATCTAATAAATCCAATAGCAAAATGTAATTCAGATGTTCTTACTGATCTTATTGGTCACTGTTAACTAACAAGAGCTTCATGGGAGAGAGAACTCCAGGCTGGAAAGGCATCAGGAAAGGCACCATGGGAGGAGATGTGGGTGAGCGGCACATGCACAAGTATAGATATGTTGGCCATGAGGTGAAATTTCCTAAGGACAGGGATAGTGTCTGTCCTGTTCCTTTCTCTGTCCCCAGGGCTTGTCAGAAAGAAGACAGCCAATAGTATAACTTGCAAAAATCCTCTCCCATTCTGAGGGCTGTCTATTTGCTTTCCTTAATGTGTTCTTGGCAGTGCAGAAGCTTTTTAATTTGATCAGATCCCAGTAATGTATTTTTGATGTTGCTTCAGTTGCCTGTGGTGTCTTCCTCATGAAGTATTCTCCCAGGCCAATTTTCTCAAGTGTTTCCCCTGCACTCTCTCTAAGAATATTTATAGTTTCACATCTTAAGTTTAAGTCCTTTAACCAGGAGAGAGTCAATTTTTGTAGAGGAGAAAGGTGTGGGTCCAGAAGTCTCCTACAAGTTGCCAGCCAATTCATCCAGCACCATTTATTGAGTAGGAAATCTTTCTCCTAATTTCTATTTTTATTTTACTTATTTTTTTTTTATTGTTAAATCATAGCTGTGTCCATTAGTGCAATCAAGGGGTACAATGTGCTGGTCTCATATACAATCTGAAATATTCTTATCAAACTGTTCAACGTAGCCTTCATGGCATTTTCTTAGTTATTGTATGTAGACATTTGTATTCTGCCTTTAGTAAGTTTCTCCTGGTACCCATTCTAAGATGCACCATAGGTGTGGCCACACTCATTACCCTCCCTCCACCCTAACGTCCCCCCTCCCTTCCCCTTCTTTGGCCCTCCTCATAGTCTTGTGCTGTAGTTGGGTTATAGCCTTCATGTGAAAGCTATAATTTAGCTTCATAGTAGGGCTGAGTACATTGGATACTTTTTCTTCCATTCCTGAGATACTTTGCTAAGAAGAATATGTTCCAGCTCCATGTAAACGTGAAAGAGGTAAAGTCTCCACCTTTCTTTAAGGCTGCATAATATTCCATGGTATACATGTACCACAATTTGCTAGTCCATTTATGGGTCAATTGGCACTTGGGCTTCTTCCATGACTTAGCAATTATGAATTGGGCTGCAATAAACATTCTGGTACAGATGTCTTTATTATATTGTGATTTTTGGTCTTCTGGGTATAAACCTACCCTGTTTCCCTGAAAATAAGACATCCTCTGAAAATAAGACCTACTTACAGGAAAGATAAGACGTCCCCTGAAAATAAGACCTAGCGCATCTTTGGGAGTACACCTTAAAATAAGACACTGTCTTATTTTTGGGGAAACAGGGTAGTAAAGGAATTATAGGATTGAATGGCAGGTCTATTTTTAGGTCTCTAAGTATTCTCCAAACATCCTTCCAGAAGGAACGTATTAGTGTGCTTTCCCACCAGCAGTGTAGAAGTGTTCCCTTTTCTCCACATCCATGCCAACATCTCTGGTTTTGGGATTTTGTTATGTGGGCTGCTGTTACTGGGGTTAGGTGATATCTCAAAGTAGTTTTGATTTGCATTTCTCTGATGATTAAGGATGATGACCTTTTTTTCATGTATTTGTAGATCGTGTGTCTGTCTTCTTTAGAGAAGTTTCTCTTCAAGTCCTTTGCCCACCCTGAGATGGGATCACATGTTCTTTTCTTGCTAATACGTTTGAGTTCTCTGTGGATTCTGGTTATTAGACCTTTGTCGGAGGTATAACCTTAAAATATTTTCTCCCGTTCTGAGGGCTTTCTGCTTGTTTTACTTACTATGTTCTTGGCTGTGCAGAAGCTTTTTAGTTTGATCAGGTCCCAGTAGTGTATTTTTGATACTTCTTCAATTGCCTTGGGAGTCCTCGTCATAAAATATTCACCCAGGCTGATTCCTTCAAGAGTGTTCCCTGCACTTTCTTCAAGTATTTTTATAGTTTCATGTCTTAAGTTTAAATCTTTTATCTAGTGAGAGTCTATCTTAGTTAATGGTGAAAGATGTGGTTCCAGTTTCAATCTTCTACAGGTTGCCAGCCAGTTCACCCAGCACCATTTGTTAAATAGGGAATCTTTTCCCCACTGAATGTTTTTAATTGGCTTGTCAAAGATCAAATAATGGTAAGGAGCTAGATTCACCTCTTGGTTCTCTATTCTGTTCCAGACATCTACTTCTCTGTTTTTGTGCCAGTACCATGCTGTTTTGATCACTATCAATTTATAGTACAATCTCAGGTCTGGTAGCGTGATTCCTCCTGCTGTGTTTTTATTGCTGGGTAATGTTTTGGCTATTCAAGTTTTTTTCTGATTCCATATAAAATGAAGTATTATTTTTTCAAGATCTTTAAAATATGACAATAGAGCTTTAATAAGAATTGCATTAAAATTATATATTGCTTTGGGTGGTATAGACATTTTAACAATGTTGATTCTTCCCAGCCATGAGCATGGTATGTTTTTCCATTTGTTGACATCTTCAGCTATTTCTTTTCTTAAAGTTTCATAGTTCTCTTTGTAGAGATCTTTCACGTCTTTTGTTAGGTATACTCCCAAATATTTCATCTTCTTTGGCACTACTGTGAAAGGAACAGAGTCCTTGATGGTTTTTTTGGCTTGGTTATTGTGGGTATATATAAAGGCTACAGATTTATGGGTGTTGATTTTGTAGCCTGAGACATTGCTGTATTCCTTAATCATTTCTAAAAGTTTTGTAGTAGAATCCCTAGTGTTTTCCAGATATATGATCATATCATCTGTGAAGAGTGAAAGTTTGATCTCTCTGACCCTATATGGATACCCTTGATAGCCTTTTCTCCAATGGCTAAAACTTCCATTACAATGTTAAAGGGCAGTGGAGACATGGGCAACCTTGTCTGGTTCCTGATCTGAGTGGAAATGATTTCAATTTAACTCCATTCAATATGATATTGGCTATGGGTTTGCTGTAGATGGCTTCTATCAGTTTAAGAAATGTCCCTTCTTGGGCAGCGCCTGTGGCTCAGTCGGTAAGGCGCCGGCCCCATATACCGAGGGTGGCGGGTTCAAACCCGGCCCCGGCCGAACTGCAATAACAAAAAAATAGCCGGGTGTTGTGGCGGGCACCTGTAGTCCCAGCTACTCGGGAGGCTGAGGCAAGAGAATTGCTTAAGCCCAGGAGTTGGAGGTTGCTGTGAGCTGTGTGACGCCACGGCACTCTACCGAGGGCCATAAAGTGAGACTCTGTCTCTACAAAAAAAAAAAAAAAAAAAGAAATGTCCCTTCTATACCAATTTTCTTAAGTGTTCTGATCATGAAGGGGTGCTGGATATTATCAAAAGCTTTTTCTGCATCAATTGAAAGAATCATATGGTCCTTATTTTTTAGTTTGTTTATGTGCTGAACTACATTTATACATTTATGTATATTGAACCAGCCTTGAGACCCTGGGATAAATCTCACTTGGTCGTGGTGTATAATTTTTTTGATGTGTTGTTGGATTCTGTTTGTTAGGATCTTATTGAGTATTTTAGCATCAATATTCATTAGTGATATTGGTCTATAATTTTCTTTTCTTGTTGGGTCTTTCCCTGGTTTGGGGATTAAGGTGATGTTTGCTTTGTAGAATGTGTTGGGTAATATTCCTTCTTTTTCTATATTTTGGAAGAGGTTTAGTAATATAGGTACTAGTTCTTCTTTAAAGGTTTGGTAGAATTCTGATGTGAAGCCATCTGCTCCTGGGCTTTTCTTTTTAGGGAGATTTTGTATAGTTGATGTTATTTCAGAACTTGATATAGGTCTGTTCAACATTTCCACTTCATTCTGGCTAAGTCTTGGTAGGTGGCATACTTCCAAGTACTGGTTGATTTCTTTCAGATTTTCATATTTCTGAGAGTAGAGTTTCTTGTAGTATTCGTTAAGGATTTTGTGAATTTCTGAGGGTTCTGTTGTTATTTCATCGTTACCATTTCTGATTGATGAAATTAAAGATTTTACTCTTTTTTTCCTGGTTAGGTTGGCCAAGGGTTTATCTATTTTATTGATCTTTTAAAAAAACCAACTTTTGGAATTATTGATCTATTGTATAATTCTTTTGTTTTCAATTTCATTTAATTCTGCTCTGATTTTGGTTATTTCTTTTCTTCTGCTGGGTTTGGGGTTGGAGTGTTCTTCCTTCTCCAGTTGCTTGAGATGTCCCATTAAGTTATTAACTTCCTCTCTTTCCATTTTCTTGAGGAAGGCTTGCAGTGCTATAAATTCCCCTGTTAGGACTGCCTTTGCTGTATCCCAGAGGTTCTGGTAATTCATGTCTTGATTGTTGTTTTGTTCCAAAAATTTGGTGATTTCCTTCTTAATCTCATCTATAACCCATCTATCCTTCAGCATAAGGTTGTTTAGCTTCCATGTTTTTGTTTGGGTATGCAGGTTCCTGTTGTTATTGAGTTCAACTTTTATTCCATGATGGTCTGAGAAGATGCAAGGAATAATTTCAATTTTTTAAAATTTGCTGAGGTTAGATTTGTGGCCTAGGATGTGGTCGATTTTGGAGTATGTTCCGTGGGCTGATGAGAAGAATGTGTATTCAGTTTTGTTGGGATGAAATGTTCTGTAGATGTCTGTTAAGTCCAGATGTTGAATGGTTAAGTTTAAATCTAAGATTTCTTTGCTTAGCGTCTTTTTGGAGGATCTATCCAGCACTGCTAAAGGGGTGTTAAAATCTCCAACTACTATGCAACTGGAGGAAATCAAGTCACTCATGTCTGTTAGAGTTTCTCTTATAAATTGAGAATTGCATTCTGGTTGGGTGCATAAATATTCATAATTGAGATCTCATCATAATTGAGTATTACCTTTAACAAATATGAAATGTCCATCCTTATCCTTCCTTATTTTGGTTGGTTTAAAGCCTATTGTGTCTGCTAATAGGATAGCAACGCCTGCTTTTTTCTGCTTTCCATTTGCGTGGAGTATAGATGACCATCCCTTCACCTTGAGTCTATATTTGTCTTTTAATGTAAGATGCGATTCTTGTATGCAGCAGATATCTGGCTTGAGTTTTTGTATCCAGTCAGCCAACCTGTGCCTCTTTAGAGGACAATTTAAGCCATTCACATTAATTGAGAATATTGATAGCCTTTCGAGAGTACGGTGGACATTTTTAATCCTTTTGCAACTGTGGAAGTTGGGATTTGATCAGAATTTTCTGGGTGTATTTACTTTTGTGGTGGAGGATTATGCTGGTCTTTATGAAGGATAGGTCTGAGAATATCCTGGAGAACTGGTTTAGTTATAGCAAATTTCTTCAACATGTGAATGTCATTGTAGTATTTAATTTCTCCATCATAAATGAAACTCAGTGTAGCTGGGTACAGGATCCTGGGTTGAAAGTTACTTTGTTTTAGGAGATTAAAAGTCGATAACCATTCTCTTCTAGCTTGAAAGGTTTCAGCAGAGAGATCTGTAGTTATTCTAATATTCTTGCCCTTGTAGGTGATGGTTTGCTTTCATCTGGCTGCTTTCAGAATTTTCTACTTCATATTAACTTTAGTGAAGTTGATTATGATGTGTCTGGGGGATGTCTTATTTGTGTGGAGTCATGCTGGAGTTCTGAAACTGTCTGCTATCTGAATTTCAGAGTCTCTTGGCATGTCTGAAAAATTCTCCTTCATAATCTCATGGAGAAGAGACTCTGTGCCTTGTGAAGCCACTTCGTCGCTTTCGAGGATCCCTATAAGATGAATATTGGTTTTCTTTGAATTACCCCAGAGCTCTCTGAGAGAGTAATCTGTTTTTGCCCTCCATTTCTCTTCATCTTTGAGAGTTTGGGAGCATTTGAAAGCTTTGTCTTCAGTGTCAGAAATCCTTTCTTCTGCTTGCTCCATTCTGTTACTGAGGGATTCTACTGTGTTTCTCAGATCTTTGAGGGCTGCAACTTCTTGTCTCAGTGTGTCAAAATCTTTGGTCATTTGGTCTTTGAATTCGTTGAATTCTTGAGATATCTTTTGGATTACTGCTTGGAATTCTAATTCGAACTTATTTGATATCCAGATTCTGAATTCGATTTCTGACATCTCAGCTATTTGTTTGTGCATGGGATCTTGTGCTGTGTCTGCCCCATTGATCCTTGGGGGAGTTGATCTACTGTGATTATTCATACTGCCAGAGTTTTCCTGTTGATTTCACCTTTGCCTCTGGCTGTCCTCTTAGTTGGGGAGGTGTCTCTCCAAGATTAGACCCCAGTGGGATCACTCTATTGTTGCTAGATCTTTGTAGGGAGTGACCCTGTGTAGTTCTTCTGGGGCTGCCCCAGGCAGGGAGTTCTGGTTGTGGAAGCAGCTCTGGAGTGTGACACACCAGGATCCAGCAACAGGGTGGGAGGTGGTGCACATGGTTCTGGGAGTGCCTGGCACCCAGTGACCTTGGCACAGAGAGCCCAAGGCTCCAGCAGTCTCTGGCCAGGAGAAGGGCTCTGCGCAGAGGCAGGGAGGGCTCTGGAGGGCACGTGGCCAATTTATATTTTTAATGGGCTTATCGAAAATCAAATGACGATATGTGTCTGAGTTCACCTCTTGGTCTTCAATTCTGTTCCATACATCTACCTATTTTTGTGCCAGTACCATGCTGTTTTGATCACTATTGATTTATAATATAGTCTGAAGTCTGGAAGCATTATTCCTCCTGATTTGTTTTTATTTCTGAGTAATGTCTTGGCTATTCAAAGTTTTTTCTGTTTGCATATAAAATGAAGTACTAATTTTTTCAGGTCTTTAAAATATGAGAGAGGTGCTTTAATAGGGTTCACGTTAAATCTGTAAATTGCTTTAGGTAGTATAGACATTTTAACAATGTTGATTCTTCCCAGCCATGAGCATGGTATATTTTTCCATTTGTTAACATCTTCAGCTATTTCTTTTCTCAGAGTTTCATCCCAAAATAACAGATGTTGGTGTGGACGTGGAGAAAAGGGAATACTTCTGCACTGCTGGTGGGAATGCAAGCTAGTACGTTCCTTTTGGAAGGAAGTTTGGAGAACACTCAGGGATCTAAATGTAGACCTGCCATTTTATCCTGCAATTCTTCTTCTAGGTGTATATCCAAAGGACCAAAAATCATTTGTCAATAAAGATATTTGCACCAGATTGTTCATTGCAGCTCAATTCATAATTGCCAAGTCATGGAAGAAGCCCAAGTGCCCATCGACCCATGAATGGATTAATAAATTGTGGTATATGAATGGATTAATAAAATGTGGTATATGGAATATCATGCAGCAGTAAAAATAATGGAGAATTTACCTCCTTTATGTTTACGTAGATGGAGCTGGAAAATATTCTTCTTAGTATAGTATCTCAGGAATGGAAAAAAAAAGTATCCAATATACTCAGTAGTACTGTGAAACCAATTTATAATAACTCACACTTGCATATGAAAAATGAAACACAACTTTAGGCTATGATGAATGAGAGAAGGGGAGGGCAAGGGATGGGGAGGGGGTGGGAAGGATAGTAAGGGATAGTAGGGGGACCACAACTATGGAGCACATTGCAAGTACAAGTTGGTTCTATCATGTGTAGAACACAAATGTCCTAATACTATAATTGGGTAAATGAGATGAGAGCTATGCTGATTAGTATGATGTAAGCACTCCAATTTGTACAAATAATCAACACACTGAAATGGGCATAAATGTATTTATGATCTATGTACAAAAGACTTAATAAAAAAAAACACAGTCAATAAACACTAATGAAAATGAATGAGCAAAGAGAAAAAGAGCAGACACTTGTGAGGGTCATTGAGGCAAATTGGGTTGAAAGAAAGTTGATGGAAACAACTGAGGGGTGGGGCAGGTGGGGGAGATAAATGCAGAAGGGAGTTTGAAGTCAAGTCAGAGCCTGTGTCAGGGGCCATGTTCATTGCCCCAGGATGAACGAGGAGTATTCCTCAATTGTGTCCTTTCCCTTACGGCTGGTGTTCTCTGGCTGTCCCATTCATCTAGGTCAGTGGTTCTCAACCTTTTTGTGCTATCTGCTCCTTTGCCAGTTATTCTCAAGATCATTTTTAATGCATAAAATAAAGCTCACAGGTTACAGAGGAAGCCAGTTATCTGGAAACTAGGTCTTTCCACACACCTTGGGAGGGCGATCTGCTATTTTTTTTTTTTTTTTATTAAATCATAGCTGTGTACATTAATATGATCGTGGGGCACCATACACTGGTTTTATAGACCATTTTACACATTTGATCTGTTATTACAGACGGTTTCCTCGGAATGACATTATATACTAAAGCAACTGAGGAATTATTAAAAAAGGAGACAATTTGTGATAAAGAGACTCTCCATGGCAGGGCCTCTTCAAGTTGCATTTAAGAGTTGGCCCTGTCTGTAGGAGAATGTGTTGATGAGCAGTAGGTGACTCTGGAAGGACCCACATGTGGTTCTCCAGACCCCTTAATTGTTTCTGTTAAGGTCAGGAAATGCCTGGCCCACCCCCACTCCCATATCACCTCCCTTGTCAGGCCCCTGTGACCCTCCCCTCTCTGTTGTCTCACACCCACCTGGTTAAAAACCTACTTCTCACCTCTTTTTGGCCCACCTCCTCTGACATCCGAGTCCCTCCCAGAAGTTTTCTCTGGTGTCTCAGTGGCTCTGGGTCCCTGTCCTTCTCCACATACCTGGCCATGACTTGGGTCTTGCTGTTGCCAGACCAAAGAGTCCATCCACCTGTCCCCTAAATCAATCAATGGAGAAGTGGATGAGAGATCAACGGTTTCACTTTTATTTACAAAAATGGCAGCAATTCCAGAGAACTGTGAGGATATTTCCTCAAAGAGCTGTTCTGTTTTCTTATTTCCTTTTGTTTCTTTAATAATTCATAATAAAAGTAAGCATCAGTAATGTTATTAATCATCATAGTGTACATTAAACAGATTTCTCTGCCTAGGTTACGAAGTCACACAATATCCTATATTAAAGTGGTTATATCTTCAAAGCATTTTTTTTTTTTTGAGACAGAGCCTCAAGCTGTTGCCCTGGGTAGAGTGCTGTGGCGTCACAGCTCATAGTAACCTCCAACTCCTGGGCTTAAGCGATTCTCTTGCCTCAGCTTCCCAAGTAGCTGGGACAAAAGGAGCCCACCAGAATGCCAAGCTATTTTTTGTTTGTAGTTGTCATTGTTGTTTGGAAGGCCCTGGCTGGATTCGAACCAGCCATCTCTGGTGTATGTGGCTTGCATCTTAGCAGCTTGAGCTAAAGGCACCGAGCCTCTTCAAAGCATTTTTATTTTAGATTAAATTCATAGTTATGACTACTAAGTGCATTACTAAGTATAGTTCATGTAGTGGGTCCTTGCCTGGTACCATGGTCCTTGGAATGTCCAGTTCTTAACTATCTATAACAGAAGGCCTTGTATGTGAGCAGCTCCAGACGGCAGCATACCGCCCCTCATCCACCCCTGCCAGATCCTGTTAAGCAGTATCTGAAAGGTTCCGCACCCAAGGATAAAATCATTCAGAGACTCGAGACGAAAGGAAAACGAAGATCCAATTCATCCAATAAAACAGTGGCCTTTTATTTCACCTAGAGTACAGGTGGAGGTGAGGTTCCTGACCATGGAGAAATCCACACATGGGCTATGGCGGACAGGGATTTAAAGGGTTAGGGCAGTCAGGATTGGTGGCATTCCTATTTCCTAGAGGGACATGAGTGATCCTCTCTGGGAGGGCCATGAACCTGACTCTGTCTGGATGGGGCGAGTTTATTTGGGCAGGTACACCTGATCTATCAGTATCCTGTATGTAATGGTTTTAGGATAACAGTGACCACCATCAGTCTCCACTCTTACTATTTATGGGTCCATATCTATGGATCTCTGGTTTTTTGGACATGGAAATATGACTATGATTTAAAGAATGAACTTTAAAGTCATAAAGTCTCTTAGTTGGAATTTAATACAAGGCACAGAAGGACAAGAAAGCAGGCACACTTTGTGTACAGCAGCACGTTAGAAGGCCTAATAGGAAGACCCCTCCCTGAGCGGGTTTTGCCATATGGTAGTCAGTTGATGTCTGGGAACTAGGACCACAGTTTTTGTAGCTGGGTGTTCAATAATTTTTCTTCCTATGTCTTGGATTGTATTATTAATGGCTTTTATTTTTCTCTCAATTAACTAAGTATTATTTGATAAATTAGAACAACATGTATCTTTGAAATCTTGGTACCCATGGTTATATTTCAGTAATAAGTAGCCTAGTGCAGCCCAATTTTTTAAGACTGCTTTCCTAACCTGTCCTAATTTTGTGCTAATAACACGTATAGCTTGAGGAGTAGTATTTAAGATTCTTGTCATAGCACAGGCCAAGCAGCTAATCTGACTATTAAGACTGATAGTTATAACAGGCACCACAAAAATGGATAAGGAGATATACTCGGCCGGACTGACTGAACAGTGCACATCACTATGGCAGGTGCTGGGGAGATGTAGTTCCCAAATATACCTGCTGGGTGTGTCCAGTGAGTGCTGTATGTCTGTATACTGGGCAGAAAAGGTGTAAGTCCAGTAGTGGAGGGCCTGCCAGTGCTATTAACTAGGACATAAGAGTAAGCTTGGGACTTACAAAGACAAACCATCTTTTAGGCAGCTTGAGAATGTATATAAGCATAAGAACAGGGTGGTTGTCTGGTTATATAGGAGGTCTGGGTGCATTAAGGATTAGTATTCAATACCTCATGAAGTTGACACAAGAGTTACTTGGGGTTATTATCCTTATAAAGAAAATATATTTTTTGATATTTTATTTAATGGTTCCCAACTATTTATATATATATATATCTACACAAAAATAATTATTTATTATTAAGCATCAGTAATGCTATTAGTCATCATAGTATACATTAAACAGATTTTTCTTCATAGGTTACAAGGTTACAAAATATCTCCCTATCTTAAAGTAGTTGTATCTTCCAGGAATTTTTATTTTAAATTAAATTTATAGTTAGTCACTACTAAGTGCACCTCTAGGGTCCTAATCAGGCTGTTTTCAACATAACTCAAGTTACTATGACATATGACCACATCTTTCTGTCCATGTCAGAAAGTATCTGGGACATTGATAGGAAGCCCAAGGAAGCCCACTTGTAAGGTCTTGAACAGCCCCATTTTCATGTTAACTCAGTATGACAACTCAGACCTGCCTATTTCAAGCCAGTCTAAAATAGTCTAAATAGCCTAGCTATAGCCACACTTGCCCTGTTTATGTCTAACCAACTGCCCAATTTAACATTTCCCTTCTGATTTGTAGAGCCCATTTTTTAGGAAATGGGTCACTGACTGCTCTGTTTCTTGCTAAAAAGGGGGTGGTGTGAGTAGTGGGCTCTGCAATCAGCTCTCTGTTAGGACGGGAGTGGATGTCTGTCCAGAGGGCTGCAGTAAATGGGGTGCAGTTGTTCATAATTGTGGGGTTTTCATACAAATGGATGTCTAGTTGTTGTAAATGTTGATACCCGGTGGGTGACCAGTGTTGCAAGCAGATAGCCTCTGCAACAGAGAAAGTTACCCGAGGCTGATCCATCCTGGTGTGATGAAGTTGAGCTTGTTCTGAGGCTGAGGTCTGTCCATCAGACTGAAGTAGTCCTAGAGGGTCCGTGGGTATGGAGGATGCTGGCTTGGGGAGGGAGACTCTGCTAGTTCTGGGTGTGAGCTCTGCTCCCTGGAGTATTTCTGTCCAGAGACTCAGCCGGCTACAGAAGAAGCAGTGCAGTTCCCAGGTTAGGGTGCATTTTTGACATCTTTTACCTGAGCCTCCAGAGTACCTCTGCCTCCAAAAATTTCTACCATAGGGTTAGCCATCATTTGAAAACTTCTTTCTGCTCCTGAGACCTGCTGCTGGCCCTGTCTCCTCTCTCTCTCCTCTCTGTCTCCATCCACTCATCAAAAGACCTTTGAAGGACAGGTTTGGAATTCCATTTCTGGAGTTTGAGGTTCCTTTACACATTGTTTGAGCTTATGCCAAATATCAGGGAACCCACTGGGAAATGAAGTGTGCTGTCAGGATTGATTATCTCTCCCTAATGTCAGGATCTAAATTGGGAAGGAGACACCTTATCTGGAAAGTGAAGACAATGAAAGCAGGCAGAGGTAGATCAGAAAGCCCAGTAAATTTAAACCTCAGCAGGACGTAAAGTAAAAAGAAAGCAAAAGAAAAGTAAATTAGTGAGACACACCTCCTTTTTACTGGCTCTCAGTATATTGAGGTCCCTGACAAGTTTTAGATGGGGATACCACCTCCAGATCCCCTTCCCTTGGGTAAGGAGGAGTTGACTGTCTTAGCTCCCCTTCTGGAGCCAATGGGAGCCCAGGAGCACAGCTTACAGTGGTCATCCTCACCCTGAACTATAACCTTTTTCTCTCATGTGGCTGACTTTTCTCCCTCTGTTCTCTGAACCATTAGAAGATTTCCTTCTTTTTTTTTTTTTTTTTAGCATCTGTATCATGTAAAGACATAAAAAGCTCTAATACTCTGGGAGGCTGAGGTGGGTGGATTGCCTGAGCTCACAGGTTTGAGAGCACCCTGAGCAAGAGTGAGAACTTGTCTGTAAAAAGAAATAGCTAGGCATTGTGGTAAGAGCTTGTAGTTCCAGTTACTTGGGAGGCTGAGGCAAGAGAATCACTTGTGTCCAAGAGTTTGAGGTTGCTGTTAGCTATGATGCCACAGCACTCTACTGAGGGCAAAAAGTAAGACTCTGTCTCAAAAAAAAAAATAGCTATCACATATAGAATTTTATTTAATTTCCCTGATCATTGAAAAAATAATTTAAGCTATAAAATAGTATAATAATTTAAGGAACCATTCAAAGGGCATCTTTTTTTCAGAGCCTAAACACACATAGGCTAAATAGTGTTACAATAGAATGTTAATTTCCTTTTAGTCAGAGAGTAATACTCATAAGTGGCTCAATCAGACAAGATTCGCCTCAACAGACTTTCCTCCAGGTGTATACACATGCTACACACACCCACAGAGATGAATACCACACACACAGTCAGACAGATACCAGATGTGTACACAGATAGAAATAAAACTTTGAACACAGGAGATTTTGTTCCATTTTCCTGATCTTTGACAAAAGAGACCTAGCTATAAAATAGTATAGTAATTTAAGGATCCATTTAATGGCTATTTTTTTTTATTATTAAGATTGTACATAGGCCAGGCTGTGTTTCAGTAAAACCTCATCTTTTTCTTGGTCATAGGTGTGTACCCATAAGATGGCCAATCATATAGGATATGACCCAAAGGGCGATCCTCTGGAACTGACAACTAAGTTCCCATGGTTGGGCTCCATGCAAAATTCAGACACCTAGGCAATCAGATAGGGACTCTAACCCTTGTGCAAAATCAGATGGGGACTCAAACCACCATGCACAACCAGATGGGGACTCTAACCCACCAAAGTCAATCAACGGAGAAGTGGATGAGGGATAAACAGTTTCACTTTTATTTACAGAAAAGTCAGAAATTCTAGAGAATAGCAAACATATTTCCTCAAAGAGCTGTTCTGTTTTCCTGTTTCCCTTTATTTCTTTTATACTTTCACAATAGAAGTAAGCCTCAGTCATGTTATTAATCATCCTAGTATACATTAAATAATTTATCTTCATAGGTTACAAGATTACACAGTATCTTCCTATCTTAAAGTGGTTATATCTTTAAAGCATTTTTATTTTAGATTAAATTTATAGTTAGTGATTACTAAGTGTACTTCATGCAGTGGGTCCTTGTCTGGTACCATGGTCCTTGGAGCATTCAGTTCCTAATTTTATAACAGAAGGCCTTGTATGTGAACGAGCAACTCCAGATGGCAGCACATGGGCTCATCTGGCCTGGCCAGGGCCTGCTTAGCAGTGCCCTATATCCTATATGTAATGGTTATTTAGGATAACAGTGGCCGCCATCATTCTGAGCTTTCCTTACCCTTGTCTGCTCCATTCATCTCTTCTGTTGTAGGTAAGGCAAGATCTCACACTCTAATCTTCCTCAGTCCTGGGCTGTTAACATGGACTTTGATCTGAAATGTTTATCCTTTCTGTTTTATTTGTAGAAGGTGTCATCATATGTTGAAGTATTAACTGGTGTATTTTTTCCTCTAGACTTTTGTCTTTTCTTCTGTAGGGCCCTCTTCTGTTCAAATAGGACTTTTAACTTTTTTGTGCCAGAAAAAGGGAATGTGGATTTCATGCAGAGTAAAGAAGTAATTCCCTAGGGGTGGCACCTGTGGGTCAGTGAGTAGGGCGCTGGCCCCATATACCGAGGGTGGCGGGTTCAAACCTGGCCCTGGCCAAACTGCAACACAAAAAATAGCCGGGTGTTGTGGCGGGGTGCTGTAGCCCCAGCTCCTCAGGAGGCTGAGGCAAGAGAATTGCTTAAGCCCAAGAGCTGGAGGTTGCTGTGAGCTGTGATACCACAGCACTCTACCAAGGGCGACAAAGTGAGACTCTGTCTCGAAAACACACACACACACACACACACACACACACACACAAACAAAAAAGTAATTTCCCAGCTTTGATTTTCAGATTGGAGAAGAAGCATTAAAAAAAGTGGCATAGCATTCAAATTTAGGCTTTCAAGAAAGATGTTATGGTGCAGAGAATTCTGAAGCTTGGAAATGGTTTCTTTCAAAGAACTCAGCCAGAGGAACTCCAGAGTGGGAGTTTGAGGATAGGAGGTATAGGAAGCTCTTGTCCCTCAAAAGAGAAAAACACAGGTCAATGCAGGTGAGCCTTCATGAAAAGGTGTGAATGCTCTGCTCTGTCTTTTGGGTTTTGCCTGTGTATTACAATTAATGACTTGGTTGAACAAACACACTCAGAGGGATTTGGAGGGAGTCTAAGAACCGCAGGTTCCTTGTTCCTCAGGAACCTCCAGTTCCTGGTTCCTTGAGTTGTGCCCTGGCCAACTTGTGTGGCCAAGTTCAACATGATATGGGGGAATGTTGAGTAGCTTGAGTGGAGAGTGATGTTTTAAATGAAGTAAAGGACTTCTGGGGAAACTGAGGCACAGAATGATCTTGATTTTGTATTATAGAATTTGCAGAACTGTGGGTCATCAGTTAGAGGGCTGCCCATGGCCCGTGTATGAGTATCAGCAATATAAGCCTGGACAGTACCCAAGGGACCAGGTGATCTAAGACACACTTGGGATTGCCCAGGTCAAGATACCCAGGCTTTCATTGGAAACCAAGAATTTCAGATGTGTTGAATACTTAGGAGTAGGAGGAATGATAGAGCTGACTCTCATTTTTAAAGAATTACAAAATGAAAAACACCAGTCTCTTTTGTGCTAGGCAAGGTTATTATTTATTAGGTTGTACACACTAGGCACTGGGGGGCCATTATTTTGCAAGGTAGGTGAGGCAACCTGGCCCTGAGAGTCAGCTCAGTGCCCAGCATTCCTGTCTCCTCTCTCCAAATCCCCACCTGTCTGCCTTGTACACCACTCCTGGGCCTGGCTGATGCCACTTATGGTGACTTCTGACGTTCATCTCTCTCAGGACAGGCAGAGATGGTGGCTACTGGGGGTGAGCCCCCACAGCGCTCTCTGCCCCTGCTTCCTGCCTGCCATCCCAGGACACTGAGAGGGGCTGGGCCAGGGCACTGTGTTCCACAGAGCAAAAGTAAATGTCTTCGTCCTGAGGCAGCACTGACAACTCTATGGAGGACAGGTATTTGCCGTCTCCGCTGGGCAGGACCTCTCCCCTTGACTCAGACTCCTGCACCTCACCAGCCTGAGTCCAGTACAGATTGATTTCTTCTGGGTAGTAGTCATAGGCCTGGCATTTGAGGATACTGGTTTTTTCTGGGGTCTCACGGCTGGTGACTAATATAGAGGGAGGATCTGTGGAGGGACAAAACATGGGCATTGAGGAATAAGGGCCACTTCTCCAGGCCCATGTCCCCTCCCACTGCCCCTCCCTGGATGTCAGATATCAGCAGAGTGCTGAGTCTGTACCTGCCTCCCCCAGGAGAGCTTCACAGGGGTCAGGGAGAGCTGAGGCTTCCCTCAGGCCTTCCCTGTGGGATCATGGGGGCTAGCCACTGTCCTATGCACCATCCCCTTTCCCCAAGTGTGCCCTGGCCTCTGCTGGTGCCCACTTGCTCTGCCCCATTCTCCTCCCCGTTTTCTCCAGTATCTCAGTGGCTTGCAGCTTCTGCTTCCCTTGGTCTCAGCCCAGCTCCTTAGAGCCGCCTGTGGCTCTGTCCCACAGTTTTCCCTGCACCATGGCACAGTTCTGCTTCTCACTACTTCTGAGATCAAAGTTTCAGCTTGTGGCTGTGAATTCTGGTCACACTGGCTTATTCAGGTCCTTTAGGGCAAACGCTTAAATCCTCATGGCCCTGACAAGAGCACAGCCATTTGGGAGACAGGTAGCAAAAGAAAGAAGGCCAGAAACCAAGTTACATAATCGCAGCAACCCCCTTCCCATACTCCTGTAAATCCTCATGACCCTGACAAGAGTATAGCCATCCTAGGAGGACAGCTAGTGATAGAAAACAGGTCAGAGACCAAATGGCTTGGTCACAGCAACCCCCTCCCCTCCCTCCTGGAGTGCATCAAGGCCGGTGTTCCTAGAAAATCTCAGAATCTCCTACCCTGGTCTTGGCTGGCACTAGAAATAAGGCCCTGGTAGAAGATGAACACCTTTTGCAGAAGGCAATAATTCTAAATCAGTCTTGGACACAGCATCATTCACTCTGCAGGAAAAAAGATGACTTCCCTCACCTCTCACACCCCCTCCCACATTCCACCTAACAAAAGTCCCCCTGCATGAGGGAGAGCTGACTCCTGATCAGACTCCACTCCGCTTCATTAAAATAAAGCCTATTCTTAATCCCCGGACTGGCCTCCTCTCTTTCTTGCAGACTCTCACTCGGACTCTATCCCTAAACCTCTCACTTTACACACCTGTCTTCTCTTCACCAGCAAGACAGGTGGCATCATTGTACATAGAAATGGGTATGGGATTTGGAATCTGAACTATGGAATTTGTGCCCCAGCTCTGCCTCTTAAGGACAGTGTTAAGGGAAACTCAGCTTCTCTTGGTTACTCCCTTCTGTCAATGGGGGAAATTTAGGGAAGCTGCCATTGAACTGCCATCCTTTCTGAAATTTTGATGAATATTTTTTTGGAGCCTACATCATGTCCTCCCAGGGAAGGAACAAATACTAGAGGGTGAAAGCTGGGAATGTGAGGGACGTTCAGGGATAGATGAGACCAACCTGAGATGTTCCCTGAGCTCCTAGCCTGAGGTCACCTTGGTCTCTCCCAGTTCAGTACTGGGATCAGGAAGCAGTGAGTACCTTGCTGGTCCAGGATGTGTCTGCTGTAGTTCAGGTACCCTCGCAGCAAGTCAGGACACTCCTTCTCCAGGTAGGCCTTGGCCCTGTGCACGTAGACTTCCTCTGCCTCCCACTTCTTCTTGGTGTTCCAGGCTGCCGGGTCTAAGGGGACCCAGGCTGGGATTTCTTTGTTGAATTCAATGAAGTCCTTTCCATCATAGGCATACTTCCAGAATGCTCCAATGCTTCTGTTATTCTGCAGCTCACAACCGAATCTTCCTTGAAAGGTATGAGACCCTGAAACCTCCCCCAAACCCAGAGGGAGGCAGTTAGTTTGGTGCCAACCACATCTGAATGACTCTTCCTCCTGCACATCTTTCAGCTTCACAGCAAGAAATGTTTCTGAATTCTAGGCACACTGTCTGTCCATCATGGCAAATAGTTTACTACCTGGCATAGAGCAGACAGAGAGCCACCAATTCCAGTTTGGTGTTTCAGGACTGTCTGAGGTGAGACCTGTTCTTTCTAGCCAGGAACTTCAGAGACTTGTAGAATACAGTCAGATTTCTACCCATTTGCAGCATCTCATCTAATGAATGTGTGTGTTTGAATTTATGGGAAGCACTGAGGGCCCTGTCACAGCCACACCAAAGTGCATTATGAAATTCAATAGGTTTTAAATTGTTTCTTACAGATTATAGGAATCTCTTCGTAACTGTGAGGTCTAGGTATTCATATCCTCGCCTGAGTAAACCTAATGTGACCACTACCTTTGTCCTTTTGGTTTGCTATCTTTATTCCAAACCTCTGAAGCCCCAACACCTTTGCCTATTAGCAACAACTCTCAGAAATGGACCTTCTTCAGGCAGGGTGACACAAATTCTTCTTTTTTTTTTGAGGCAGAGTCTCACTATGTCAACTTAGGTAGAGTGCTGTGGTGTCATAGCTCACAGCAACCTCCAACTCTTGGGCTCAAGCAATTCTCTTGCCTCAACCTCCCAAATAGCTGGGAGTACAGGTGCCTACCACGACGCCTGGCTATTTTTTTTAGAGATGGGGTCTTGCTCTTGCTGAGGTTCATCTCAAACCTGTGAGCTCAGAGCAATCCACCTGCCTTAGCCTCCCAGCATGCTAGGATTATAGGCATGAGCCACTGCGCTGGGCCACACTTCTTCATTGTGATTGCGAAAGGAGGGTTGATCTAATGCAGTTAGTGCTGCTGGCACAGGCTCTGACATCTCTCAAGCCACATGAGCTCAAATCCCAGATCTCACCCCATGCCCACCTGGCTTGTTTCATGACCTTGAGCCAATAACCTCTCTGCTTCTCTTCTTGTCTGTGAAATGCCAATAGCAAAATGCCAATGTGGACAATGTGGAGGGTTATTGTGAGCATTTATTATGTCAATACCTGAGCCTGGCACATGATTAAGTGCTGAATGTCAGCTCCTATTAATTTCTAATGCTCTCTTTGTGTTTCTTCTTCCTCTTTTTTTTTTTTTTTTTTTGAGACCGAGTCTCAGTCTGTCATAGCTTGTAGCAACCTCAAGCTCTTGGGCTCAAGTGCTTCTCCTGCCTCAGCCTCCCGAGTAGGTGGGACTACTGGTGCCCATCATTATGCCTGGCTAGTTTTTCTATTGTTACCCTGTTTCCCTGAAAATAAGACAGTGTCTTATTTTAAGGTGTGCTCCCAAAGATGCGCTAGGTCTTATTTTCAGGGGATGTCTTATCTTTCCTGTAAGTAGGTCTTATTTTCAGAGGATGTCTTATTTTCGGGAAACAGGGTAGTAGAGGTGGGGTTTCACTTTTGCTCATGCTGGCCTCAAGCTCCTGAGCTCAAGTGATCCCCCTCCTTTGGCCTCCTAGAGTGCTGGGATTATAGGCATGAGCCACTTGCTGGGCCTTCTTTCTCTTTACTCGTAACCATTCACTTTAACATTTCTATTCCGGTCAATGAAAGATTCCTCCAGGGTCCTTAAGGAGCACCTGTAGCCTCCCCTCCCTGATTTCAGACACACCACCCAGGCCATTTTCCTTAGCATGACTTCCCATTCTGCATCCTCCTGATGTCTACAGATCTTTTGTGTCCTTTTGGAAATCTTCATATTCCTAGTAGCTCTGGGCATTTTGAACACACACCGTATAGTAATTCAACATCTATCATCCACCAGGCCTGAGTCTGGCTTCCTAGGGAGGCAGGAATGTTTTTAGGAGAAAGAGTGCCAGGCCAGGAACACAGGGTTAGGACTCTGCTGGCTCTACCTCAGCTCTCCATACCATGTGAGCATGACATCTCCCAGGTCTATTCCATGTGGCAGGAACATCTTTATAATTCCATGTAACTGTAGTGGTCCATGTAGTGGTCCATGGTTTTGAATCCACCACTCATAGAGCTCCTGGTATGGGCTAAGATTTGTGATAGCTATCTTTCTATATTCATGCAACACATTGCAATTGAGCAAATATTACTGGCTGTTCATTGCCCTATATGGTGGGATACAAGGGATATGGAGATATCCCCCTGGAGGAGATACAGAGAAGTGTTATAGCATCTCTTGGAGGTAGGTCCCAATGCTTCTTTTTTTGCAGATTTAGACACGATAAGGGACCTGCTTACTGTCAACAGCCAGTCACTGGAGGTTTGATCATGGGAACCCAGGTGTGACTGATGGCAGGGTCTGCACCCAACACCCCTGGACAAAGGTGAGTCTGAGTCCTTCTCCAGTAGGATCTGCCTCAGCAAATGAGATGTGGAGGAGAGAAGTCAGAGGTACCTGGATAATATGTGACTCTGGCATATGTCCTGGTTTTAGCTGAGGCCTACAGTGAGAGTGGGGAGACTAAGGCAGGAGGAAGAAGGTGCTATGGGTGGGAGAGGCACATGTGTCTATGTATCTCTCCTTGTGCCTCTTGTTCCTTGTTTGGACAGGGTCAGTTTCCCTCCCACAGACCCCTTTCCACACTACTCACACTTGTGGGGCTGCCTGTGAGCTAAGAGCCTCTGCCCAGCCATCTGTTGTGTACTGACCATTGCTGTCGTTATAAAAGGCCATGATGTCTTTCAGGGTGTCCATGAAGATGGCCTCTCTGGCCTGCTGAAGCTGGCTTTCCTTCTCCCAATCCTCCATTTCTTCCACGTCTTTCCATGGTCCCTGGGGCTTTGCTTTTCTGTCTTTACTATTGTAGTTCAGGAATTCCTTATCATTGAGGAAGCCAGTGGCCTGAAACCTGGGGGAGTCTTCACTTGGCATGGACTGCCCAATGTATAGATAGGTCAGGGTGTAATTACCTGAAAAAGAAGAGAAGACTCTGTGGAGTGGTGTCCTCACAGGGAAGTCCCACTGTGGGGCTGCAGAGGGTCAGGTGGGAAGACTTGGCCACTGGGCTTCTTTCTTCGCAGCTCTCTCTACCCCGTAGTTAGCCTCACACCACCAGAGGCTCACTCAAGAGAACAAGCTGTTTCACTTTGGGGGATGATATTTCAGAGACCATTCTATGTTTTCACTATGTTGTTTTCTTTTCTCTGCTTGGCATGTAAGAAGATAATATTTCTGTGCTTGTTTGTATATATATTGGGACCATGTAATTGCATTTTGGCTGAACAGATTATGAGTGGAACAGATGTCCCTTTACTAATTCAAAGTCTTAGGAGCTGACTTGGCCCCTCTTTATGTAGTGACTGTGGGAATTACAGGACACAGGATAAAACAGAATAATCATAGGATGCAAACAGCCTGGATCCCTGAGTCACCCTTTGGAAAAGAGAAAAGAGCTCATCTGCATTGACCTTGACATGAGCAAGAAATAAACAATATTATTCAAACCTAAGGTTAGAAGGTGGAGGAGGAAATACGTTAGAAAACTCAAGAAAAGACTCAGAATGGATCAGCATGGGTTAAGACTAAGTTGACCTTAGACTTCCCAGAGTTTTACCTTGCATTTTTGTACAAGATAGGAACTGGGAGAGAGAGATATTTCCATAAATAGTTCTATAACTAATTTATGATATAACTTACCTGGGTGTTACTAATTTTGGTTTTAATATGGTGGATTCCTGGTTCAAGTAGGAAGTGCTCTTAGATGTGTGTGAGCTGAGTTAGTTGATTTCCCAGGATACAAATTATTATTGTATACCTGGGAATCCCAGCTGCCTTTCCTTGGATGTCAATTATTATTGTATACCTGGGAATCCCAGCTGCATCAAGGTCCTCCTCCCAGCCATCTGTCCTGTTCTTCCCCTTCCTTCCAAGCTCTCCAGTATGCACCCCTTACCTCCCTACTCACAAGGTTGGGTCTTCTCAGGGACTGCAGGACAAAGAAGGAGCAGTAGGAGCAGCAAGACAGGCACGATTGTTGCCATTATGCCTGGTTGGAAAGTTCTGAGGTTCTGGGAGGGAAACACAGGTCTTTTTCTGGGTCCCAGGGCCCTGCCCAGGGGAGGAGAATCTACAGGCCAATGGGAATACCAGAACTGGTTCCTCCCCTGACAATGAGGAAAGAGGACACAGGAACCAGACTGGGCAGTGGTTGTGGCCAGTGAATCTACAGAGTCTGCAGATTGAGAGTTGAGTTAGCTAGTTTTGGGACTGGGGCTTTGTGTATCTCTTGGGCAGACGGATGTCAGTGGGCTGGAGGTGTGTGTGGCAGGGGACAGATGCCTGGGATGTGTGTCATCTTTTCTGTTTATTATGACATCCTGTGTGTGGGGGGACTTAGGAGGATTTGGATGTATTCAGGTTATATTTCATCCTTCTTTTCTAGAGAAACTCTCCAATTCTCCATTTCTTCCACATCTTCCCATGGTCCCTGGGGCTTTGCCTTCCATGTCCAGAACATGTACATGAGTAGATCCCAGCTGGTGTGGGATTTTGACTCTCTCATACCCTACCCTGCCAGAGCGCTATCTGGAGGACATTCACGTGTCTCCCTACCTACCTTTGCATGCTTTGGGAATCTCATCCTTCCATCATGGAGGACGAAATAGTGAGATTTCCCCTTTTGCAGCTTCTCTTGCAATAATAGAAGGACCAGGTGTGCACATGGAGTGGGTTCAGCAGGTAGGTGCTCCTTTCCTGGAGAAACAGCTACAGTGGACAGTCTTTTCTGTTGACAGCTGACAATCTGCAACTGCCAGCTTCTGGGAGCAGCAGAACAGCAGTAGCCACAGGGATGTCCTGTGTCCAGTCCATGTTGGTGTCATATTACTCCTCACTGTGGCATCTGCGCCCCTTGCTGGCAGCTGCAGTGTGTTTCCAGCACTAGATGTGGGGTGTGATTTTGACTGTGCTTCTCCTGCCTAATTCTGAGGCTGAGCTTTTCATCCTCCATGTGGACTCTCAGAGCCAATCAATAGATGCGTTTATTTTCTGCTTATCAGATTTATATTGTGTTTCTAGTGATGAATGATCTTGAGTGATACAGATACACATATTGGTACAAAGAGTGTTTTCAGGCGGTAGGTCTCAGGAAAATGATGGCAACCTGAGAGTGGTTACAGGGCCAGATTGTGGCTGAAGGGAGTGAAAATATAGATGTCCTGTGGATTCTTGCAGTCCTGGTGTGCAGTGGTGGGTAAAACAGCTGGCTGAGTATTGTTTTGTGGTCAACTAGAATAAAATTTTCATTGAAGGCAACAATTTAAGTCCCCATAAGTGGCTGGTACCATAATGCAGAGTGAAGAACATGAGGAAACCAAGATTTAATGGCTGGGAAGTTTGAGTGGTAGAAAGCTTACAGAAAAAAAGAATAAACTCAAATACAGAAACCAGTGACTCATGGCACAATCTGAAAATTGGGCAATTTCTATTTTATTGTTATTTAGTTACCAAGGTGAAACAAATCTCCAACTCCAATAATGTCCAAATGATTATAATCTGTGCTAAATGAAATGGCTTATGCTTAGGAGTCCAGATGGGAGGATTGCTTGAGGCCAGGAATTTGAGACCAGCCTGGCCAATATAGTAAGACTCGGTTTCTACAAAACATAAAAAAATTAGCAGGTAGTGACTCATGTCTGTAGTCCTAGCCACTTGAGAAGCTGAGGTGGGATGATTAGAAATTTGAGCACAGCCTCAGAAAAATAGCAAGATCTAATCTCCAAATAACAAAAACAGAAAACAAAATAAAGAAAACCCCCTAATAACAAAAAAAAAATGATTTTGTAACATAATTACCAAAACCTAATAAATCTAATAACAAAATGCAATTCAGGTGTTCTTGCCTGTCTTGTTGGATTGGTACTGATGGTCAATGTCAACTAATAAGAGCTTCATGGGAGAGAGAACTCCACTATGGAAAGGCATTGAGAAAGGCATCATGGGAGAAAGTTTGGCTGAGCAGCACATGGAACAAGGATGGAATTTCATTGGCAAATTGGGTGAAATTTCCTAAGGACAGGGATGGTGTCTGTCCCATTCCTTTCTCTGTCCCCGGTGCTTGGCAGAAAGAAGACAGATGATAATTGCTAATGAAAATAGACTGAAGGGTGAATCAGCAAAGAGAAAAAGAGATCAGACACTTGTGAGGGTTACTGAGGCCAACTGAGAGAGTTGATGAAGACAGTTGAGGGTTGGGGAAGGTAGGGGTGATAAATGCAGGAGAGAGGTTGAAATCAGATTGTAGAAGGCTCCAGTCAGTGGTCGCGTCCAGTGTCACTCAATGAATGGGGAAACATTCCATGATTGTGTCCTTTCCCTTACGGCTGGTGTTCTCTGGCTGCTCCATTCATCTAGGTCAGTGGTTCTCAACTTTTCATACCATCTACTCCTTTTCCAGTCATTCTCAAGATCATTTTTAATGCATAAAAAAGCTCATAGGATACAGAAGATGCCAGTTATCTGGAAACTAGGTCTTTCTATGCTCCTCTGAAGGATGGTGGGCTGTTTGCAGATGGTTCCCCCAAGTACAGAGTAACAGGCTATTCTAAAGTGAATGGTGAATTATTTATTTATTTATTTATTTATTTGTGAATGGCAAATTATTAAAGAAGGAGATAATTTGTGATAAAGACACTCTCCATTCTGGGGCCTTTTCAAATTGCGCTTGGAGTTGGTGGACCCTGTCTGCAGGAGAATATGTTGGTGAGCCGAAGATAACCATAGAAGGACCCACATGTGGTACTTTAACCCCTTAATTGTCCCTGGTGCTCCCAGTGGAGGCCCATGGCCCATGGCCCATGGCCCAGTCCCCTGCCAGGTTACCTCATTTGTCAGAACCTCTTTTGACCCTCCTGTCTCAGAACCTTTTGACCTGTTCTTGGCAATTTGTCTTAGGCCTTCCCACTTCCTCTGATATCTGACTTCCTCCAGGAAGTTGTATCTTGAGTCTGAGTGGTTCTGGGCCCCTGTCCTCCTCCCACACCTGGTCATGACTTGGGTCTTCTGAGCTTTCTTGCTCTTTGTCCTCCCCTATCCATATCTCCTGTTGTAGATGACGCCATGTCTCTTCCTCCTTAGCCCTGGACTGCTTGTGTGGACTTTAGGTTTCCTTGTTGATCTGAAAATGTTGATCCTTTATGTTTTATTTGCAGATGGTGTCATCATATATTGAAATATCAATTGCTATATTTTTTCATCTTGATTGTTTTTTCTTCTCTGGGGCTCTCTGCTATTCAAATAGGGCTTTTTGTGCCAGAAGATGGGAATGTGGATTTCATGTAGATTAAAGCAGTAATTTCTCAACTTTGATTTTGAAATTGGAGCAGAAGCATTAAAAATGTGGCATAGCCTTCCAATTTAAGCTTTCATGAAAGAAGATAGCCAGAATTCTGCAGGCTGAGAATGGTTCTTTTGGGAACTCAGCTGGGAGGACTGATTTTGGAATAATCCAGAGTGAGAGGCTGAAGATAAAAGGTATTTAGGTAGTTCTTGCCCCTCAAGAGAGAAAAACACAGTTATAGGCGAGCCTTCATAAAAAAGGTGTGAGAGGGGTGGCTGCCTGTGGCTCAAAGGAGTGGGGCATTGGCCCCATGTGCCGGAGGTGGCGGGTTCAAACCCAGCCCTGGCCAGAAACTGAAAAAAAAAAAGGTATGAGAGCTCTGCTTGGTCTTTTGGGGTTGAAATTGAAAACTATGTGTGGCAGTGGCTGACTCACTTGAATAAACACACTCAAAGGGATTTTGAGGGAATCTAAGAACCTCAGGGCCAGTTCCTGCTTCCTTGAGTTGTGCCCTAGGGGGCCGAGGGTTCTCAAATAAGCTCTCACAGAGTATGGGCCCAGGCCAACATGCTGGGGGGAATGTTGAGCAGCTGGAGGGGACAGTGATGTCTCACTGGGAGTGAGGGAGCTCTGGGGAAACTGAGGCACAGGAGAGGCTTGTGTTTGTGTTAAAAAGACTGCAGAGGTCTGAGTGGTTCTGGGTCCTCCCCTACGTCCCCCACATCTGGCCTGGAATCGGGTCTTTGAGATTTTGTCCTCCTCGTGCAACCTCCCCCATCTCTCCTTTCATGGGTTAGGCTGTCATGTGCTACTCTTTATTCATTCAAAGCACAAGAAGTTGCTTTGAAATATTCACTGGCTGGTTGTTTCCTTCGGAGTTATTTGGCTTTTCTTCCCTGACTAAATTGAATATACCTATCGGAGACAGCATTTTGATAGATTGTCCACTAAATACTATGTAAGAAAAAATACTAATATGAGAGAGAATTAGGGACCATGGGGCTTATCCAGTTCAATTTCTCATGGAAAAGTTTGGAATTAGGACAAAATCACAAATTGTGTCTTCTTCTCTGGGTTTTAAGAGGGACTAATGATGTATTTTTAGTGGGTTAAGTAGGATTCTGAGCAACATGACTCTGAGCCTGTCATCCCCCTCCTCCCCTTTTGTTGGGTGATCTATCCTCTGTGTGTCTGCTCCTCAGGGTTCCTTGGTCCTTGTCTTCCTCCATGTTGGTAAGTAGAATGTAAGAAGCTTGAACACTTAGTCCAGGTGGCAGGTGATTCCTTGGCAGCATCTCAGGGCACTCCTCCTCTGGGCAAGCCTCAGCCTGCTGCACTTGGATGCTCTCTGCTTCCCACTTTTGCTTGGGGCCCAAGGCTTCTGGGTCCAAGGGGACTCAAGCTGGGATTTCCTTGTTGCATTTGATGAAGTTCTGTACCAGGTAGATAGGTGTACCTGCAGAGTGTTACTGTACTAGGCCACTTTGTGTTGCTAAAAAAGAATACCTGAGAGTGGGTAATTTAAAAAAAGAAGAGATTTATTTAGCTCATGATCCTGCGGGCTGAGAAGTTGAAGGGTCTGATGCTGGCTTCTGGCAAAGGCTTCTCTGTTGTGAGACAACATGGTTGTGAGAAGGTCAAAGGGAATAAAGACGTGTGCAAAGAGGGAAGAAAACCTGAGGGGCTTCCTGGCTTTAGAACAACCCTCTCACACCAAAGAACTTATTCCGTCTCTCAAGAACAGCACCAAGCCATTCATGAGCCATCTACCCTCCTGGTAGATTTTCTCAACAATATTTTACAATCCTCCTAATGGTTTTAAAAATTCTGCTTTGAGGACGGGCACAGTAGCTCAGGCCTGTAATCCTGGCATTTTGGGAGGCTGAGGTAGGTGGATTATCTAAGCTTCGACGTTTGAGACTAGTCTGAGCAAAAGTGAGACCCCCATCTCTACTAAAATCTGCTCAGACACTCACACAAATCTGCTTTCAATATGTTTAATTTCTAAGAACATTTTCCAAACATCCCCCCCTTTAAAGGATCCTCTTTTTGTTTCTTGGTTGCAATACCTACTGTCTCCCTTGTTTCCCAGTATATTAATTTTAGTTGTTTTTATAAAAACTGCCATGTTTCTGGTTGAGCTCTGTTCCCAAAAGTTATTTTACTTTGAGTGTCTGATTATGCTCAAGATTACAAGGGTGTCTGGTCCTGTTCACTAGAGAGTTTGAAAAGCTAACTGGAAGCTTTGAGCATTGCGGGAATCTGCTGGCTGCAAGAATTACAGCAGGTCAAACTGACAGGCCATTGATTAGGGAACCTTCAAAGTCTTTGTCTTTATGGCTTCTCCTTTAGGGCTTATACATTCTCCAGAGAAACCCCTTCCGGCTCCTGCGTGGTGGCGTGTTTGTAACAAGGCCTGGTGTTCAGTCTTCTGAAAGCTAAGTGAGGAAAGAGGGCTGAGCAGTGTTTTGAAATGGGGTGGGAGAGAGGACTTAAATGTTTGAAATGGGGGAAGATAAAAACCTTTTAGATTTTCAACTGTTCTTCCTTATTTATCCTTTGTTTTTATTGCCACTTCCAGAAGTATCTTGTGCTGTTATTTCCCTGAGCCTTTTTGGGGATTTTAAGGTGCATAAGGCATAAATCAGTTTGGTTCTAAGTAACCCTGCTTATGGTAGGGAATCTGGATCTCTCCATTCTGCTAAGTCTGTTGCTGCTTCCATCTACTTTCTGGATGTTTTCGTGTTGATGTTATTTCTTACCCCCCCACCTGACATTATGGATTTATGTCTTTAAAAAAAAATCCCTTTACTTTTGATTTAGTGGATGGATTGAAAGTAGACACATGTATTCAATGTGCCATCTTTATTGCAAATCTCTGGACATTTTCCACTTAAAATTCAACATATTTAAATTATAGTGAATAGATTTTATTTTTAATTATTGTTTGTTATACCAGACTCAAGCCCTTAGGAATAATTCAATTCTTTGGGTGAAATATGTTTTATTAAAAAAATCAATTTAGATATTTCTTCTTTTAAGCTAGTTTGACTTTCAGAGTGTGGAACGGCCTGAATTCTTCTGTTCAGACATTTTAGGAACCAAATACTACTCCATTGTAGTCATGATCTATTGGGGTTCAGAGAGGCTGGTGGCCATGTGCCCCAGAGTTATCAGGCAGAGTTAAAGGAGAGTCACTGATTCATGACAGCAGCGCAGTGTTTCATTCACTTTAGCTGTGTTTGTGGAATTTTTGCTGATCCACTCTAAAATCAGAATTACACAAACTGTATTTGGTTTTGCATCACATCAGAAAAAGTCCTTCCAGTAATCTGTTTGTTCAAGGGTTGTGGAAAAGTTACGGGAACCATTTCTAGATGCAGACTTCTGCTTGGGCCTGCAGGGTGGTTCACACTGGGGAGAGGGGTGCTGCTGCGACTTTGGACTGCTTTCTGAGCTCATCAGGTAACTTCTTCTCCACTCCAGTGGAACAAAATGGGAGGAACTAAGGGCTCTGTACTAATCAACAAATGGGAAGTCTTTTTTCTTTTCCCCTTTGAGGAAATTGCTATTGACTTACATATGCTACATTAGTAGACAGAAGGACTTGGACTTCATCTGTGTGCCTCAGTTATATCTCAGGAACCCATCCAGTCTATACCTGGGTTAGAACTGAGGACCTGGTGGGCAGTCTTTGCTGCCCCAACGGATGCCACGAGATATCTGGCTGTTTTCTTGAGGGTGCTCTTGCACCCTTGCAAGCATTGCCTTTTTACTATGTTAGTATGCACATGCCAATTTATTACAGGAGGGCATTGCTAGTTTGAGCTACCATGTCAGCTGCCAAGGACAGCATGCTTTTGCTTCTATACATTTTTCTGTTCCCTCAGTCCCCTAACAGAGATGCAGTATCCATCACTCCCCACCCCAGCTCTGGCAGAGGGAATGACCCATTGCTCAGCTCCACACTTGATGGACCACCTGGGGCCTTCTGGGACCAGTTAGAAGGGCAGTCCATCCGTCCCTTGATACTCACACTTAATCCTGGACCAAGAGGGCACCAAGTTACCATGATGATGTTGGCCACTGAGGATGTGGCCCCTGTGATTACCCCATCTGTGGCCACTTTCATTTGGAAAGCCCAGCTGGAGACACAGGTGCACTGCCTCTTCTTTGGCCACATCTGACACATGGCATGGAACCTGGGGCCAGGGTAGGTAGACATTACCAGGCTCCATCCCATCTCCCTACGTGCTGTTGGTCCAAGGTGACACTCACAGGTCAGACTCCAGCCCCAAGCACGAACCGAGTGGTGTGGAGGTGGCCCATCAGTAGCCTACAATCCTGAACTCATCCTGAGTCCATGTCTATGAGTCATTAAAGAGCAGAGTGTTAGTTGGTTTGGACACAATCCTGTTACAATCAATGAAAACTCAGCTTACAAATCCCTTCCCCCACCCCAACTGGTTGATCCAGCACAAAAGCAGGTGGGAAGGATTGAGGAGGATGCCACTGGGAGAGGCAATCCACCATGGGCCTTGAGATTTTCTGTAGAATCTCATGCTCTTGGTGAGCATGTCAAGAATATAAGGCCCTGTCTGATTTTTACCAAGGCCAAGGCCATTACTCAGGGTAGTTAGTATTTGCTTCAAGCAACTCCAGGGGATCATGTACTGATCTCCTTTGAAAGAAGAGCAGGCTTGTCAACTCACTATAAATAACATGAATTCCCCGAGTTTAGGGTTCCTTGACTTTGAAACAAATCTGCTCACTGCACGCATAGCACCCACCTGGAAAGCTGGAGTCACCATCTGGTATTTAGCCACTCTGGGAACCTCTCGCCAACAAGGTGCTTGCTGCCTGTGCCATGATCAATAGTCATTAGTCTCAGAGCCAGAGTGATCTTGTCTTCTGCCAGCATCCATGAAGCAGCAAAAGGCTAATTTATTGGCCTGAAATTAGATTTTAATTCCAGACCCTGGCAAGCACCTGCTTCACGGGATGGCCCCAGGCCTTCCCCTGCCTGTACTGGGGTTCCTGCTGCAGGAAGGGTGTGTGCTGAGCCAACCACCCTACCGTGATGGAGATTAGGGCTGGGATTGGGGTTGGAACATAGACTGTTTCTTTTGTATACAGAAGGGGGCCAAGAGATGTATAAACATTTTAAGAAAAGAAAAAACTATTAAGATTTCAATGCTCAATATATACTGATAACGTTTGTTATCTTGCATAGTGTTTCTTGCATCTCTTGTAATTGCAGAAGTCAAGCGTGACTTGAGTATTACAATTTTAAGTTTTTTCTTTCTTAAAATGTGTATACATTTTCTGACAACCTCTGTATGTGACGGTGATACATGCACTTAATTTCGGTACCCACTGCAGGGGCACTGGCCCTAGTGCCCTACTGTGTTGGGCACACCGGGGCCAGTTCGAGCCCATGGTGATAGGGTCCGGAGCACTGGAGAAACGACATAAAAGTGGTCGCTAGGTGGCAGCCGATCACGGGGGGTGGGTGCAGGGAGGTCTTTCTCTGCTGGGGAGGTCGGAGAGGGTCCCGACCCTCACAGCGGGACTCCAGAGGCGGGGGTGGGTGCAGGGAGCTGTGTGTTGGTTACACACAGAATGACCTTGGGTAAGTTGCGGAACCTCTCCAACCCCAGAGTTCTCTGTGCCCACCATGTGCCCACGCCCGGTTGTTCCCCCGGATCTGGATCCCTGGTGTTACAACCTGTCCACAGCGATTCCCTGCGGAGGACCCTGTTCTCCCACGATCTAGGGGTCCAGGGGTCAAGGCTCCCAGGGCTCAGGGTCTGAGACCAGTGCTGGGCTCACACGGACGCCGGGGAAGGAGTTCCTCCTTAACTGTGTATCTCGCTTTCCCCTGGATCTCTGAAGCAGCTGTGTTAAAGGAAAGTCTTTCAAAGTCCCTCCTGAATCGTTCCTTAAGCTTAACCTTTTACCTCCAAGGAACTGGATTTTGAACTAAGGGTGCAGAATCCCCTCCCATTCTCTACTTTTTTCCTACACAACCTCCCCTCCCACCTCTAGTTATTCCTAGTGCAATTTGCAACACAAGTAGGAAAAAAGGTTTTTGAAAACGAAACTCTTAATGTCTTCATAAAGTCAGAGCCAGACATTGACTCTCAGGTTAGTGTTTCTTGAGACTTGGGAGTAATAATCATGTTTTGCCACAAGAGAGAGCCCATCAGTGGGCTGGAAGAGGAAAAATAAGATTTGCCACTGCTTGAATTCAATTTAAAGAGTTTATTCCTTTGGTTATCTCATAAATACTGGGACAACCAGACCCGACACCATTCATAAGTATTCCAAAAGTAAACAAAAATTATTTTAAACCTTATTTAGACTTTTTGCCACTTTTCAGCTAAGAGTTCACTTGCCCTGTCAAGTGATTGTAGAGTGATTACTTCTACTCTTTCATCCTGGTTTTATCATCCCTATCCCAAGTTCCTCATGTCTCCATTTCCCCCACCTATTTTCAATAATTCTTCATTATTTTCCACTTCCTGAACCCCCACTTTCTGGGATCAGTGTAACTTTTACTTACAGTTTCAACCTCTTCCTTCCAAAGATTTGAAAATGGTAACTCCTAACAAAGATTTGACCTAACATAATGAGTATTACGGTTAATGATCCGATTTTTACAAATAGGTTTGAACACAAGCTCCACAACTACCCGCTAAAGTTGTGACCTTAATTCCTTTGTGATTCGATTTCCTCATCATTAAAATGAATATTATATAATAGCTTTTTCATGAAGGATTTTTTTTTTTTTGGTGAGAATTAAGCAAGATAACTTGTATTTGGTATATAGTACTCAGTAAATCCTATCTACTGTAAGTACCTAGCACTGATTGTCTCTGATGTTCATGACTCTGTCCATGACTTTCCTGTTCCAGCCAATGTCCTTCCCTTTCCCTGTCCTCTGTACCTTAATCCTTCCTCCTTAGGAGATAGTCCTCAGGCTACTTGCCTGAGCTCTCCTCTTGGAACCAGATTCTTTGTCCTTTGGACATTTTGTTCTCTGCTTCCACCCTTTACCTCTTATTCCATAGTTTATATCAATGGTCTGAGGAACCAGCTTGTAATGTTGCACTGCATCTAGCAGTCTGCGTGGCCCGCATATATTACTTATATGCAGGGTGCTGAGGTTTTTTTCTTGCTAACTCCTCTTTTCACACTCCTTTGGGGCTACCCCAGGAGTTTGTGAAAATAGCATGTTCCTACCTTCCAGTTGCAGCCCTCAGTTTTTTGGCTTTCTCTGTCCTTGGACTAGTCCATGATGTTTTTCAACTTTGCTATTGAGATTTCCTCAGTCTCTACCACCTGGATTTAGGGTCCTAGGGGCTCAGTCTTCCTGCCTTCAAAATCAGAATAAGAAGGCCTGGTCATTGAAGTGGGCAGTGGCCTGAGACATACAGAGGGCTTCACTGGGCCTGGACAATCTGATATACAGAAAATCACAGAGTAAGGACCTGTGGCAGTAGAGAGGACTCTGAGGTGTGGGGTAGCTGGGGTCAAGAAGAAGGACCTGGTAGTTGGGGTCAATAGATGCCCTTTCCTTCCTCATGTCCAGCCTTTTCTTCCTGTCAGCTTCTCGGCATTGTGTGGTCACCCTGGCAGCATGCCCACATGGGCAGAATGACTTGTCTTTATACGGTACAAAGTGCAAGGAGAATTTATTAGAAAATTCAGGCAATGACCAGAAGTGATCAGAATGGAACGAAACCAGGATGCTTCTTCCATATTACCAGTTGTTTGCATTTAACTTGCTGCACAGTTGAATCCTTGTGTTTGCTGACTGTGTGTAAATATTACAGATTTGAAACCTGTGCAATTTTAGTTCTGTTTCCTCTAGGTTTCTGTGTTATGATGGGCCCAGTGCTAGCTCAGCTCCCTTTTCTCCCAGACCAAGTGCACTTGTATCCAACTCTGTGGGGAGAGGTTTTCCTTTTAGTTCTGGGACTTTCCTTCTTTTGACTCTACCTCAATTCTTTTTCCTTATGTTCCTTTCT
This sequence comes from Nycticebus coucang, assembly GCF_027406575.1. NCBI lineage: Eukaryota > Metazoa > Chordata > Mammalia > Primates > Lorisidae > Nycticebus > Nycticebus coucang. The sequence continues at coordinate 70,168,294 of NC_069791.1, read as the reverse complement.
CTTCCCCAAACCAGGTGGATACATCCAGCTGTGTAAAAGAGGGAAGGAGGGACAAGAAATATCCGTCATTCTTGGGGTACATACCCTGTTTCCCTGAAAATAAGACAGTGTCTTATTTTAAGGTGTGCTCCCAAAGATGCGGTAGGTCTTATTTTCAGGGGACGTCTTATCTTTCCTGTAAGTAGGTCTTATTTTCGGGGAAACAGGGTAGATGCTGGGTTTCTATGTGTTTCTCTACTGGTCCCTTGGGTGATCCCTGCACCTCTGGTGCCCTGTTGCCTCAGGCCTTGGCACGTGTCATCAACAGATGGCTGTGGGAGGAGGCTGGTCTTGTCTGGTGGGAAGGGGAGATATAAGAAGGGCATTGTTGGTAGAATAAAGAAGTGGAATGAGAACTCCCTTGACCCTTGGGAGCTTTTTTTCTGGCACCAATCCTCAGAAAATTATCGTGAAAGAGAAATTTGTCTTGTTGCTTTATAGTCATGTCAGAAGCTTAGAAATAGGCAGAACTCCAAATCCCCTCTCCCAACCCCCAGCACCACGCTTAGCCTCCTCCCTGATAACTACACTGACCCAGGGCAGTGGACATTTATAAATGGAGCCATTGACGAATCAGGAGAAATTTATGCAACTTTGAAAAATGTTCCTATTCCCCAGGCCCTGTACATCTCCCCACTTTCCACCCCCACTTCAGATATTTACACAGGGACTTTGGTCACTCTGGCCTGATAATCTGTATAGCCCCAGAGAGTGGGGTTGTAGTTCTCTATTCCCAAGAATATGATTCAATCAATATGAGCAAAAAGTGCTGAACACACCTGATGCAGGGGCTCCTCTGAATTGGGAAGCAATTCAGCAGAGGGAGATGAGTTCACTCTGGAAATATTTTATTTGTTTTTGGCTATTTGGTTTTCTTCTGTGAAGTGACTTTTCATGTTTTTTTCTTTTTTTTTTTTACCATTTTTTTCTCTTAAGTTTATCTTTTGTTAATTGATTTGTAGTTCTTTATATATCTCTGATAACAAGGCTTGTTTTTTCATGTTCTTCATGACTTAAAAACAGCTTTATTAAAGTATATCATATAAAAACCTTCAAGTAAAGTGCGAAACATGATGGTTCGACATGTATATACATGTAAAATCATCATCATGAATTCCATTGTGATCGGAAAACATATTTGTACTTAAATCCTTTGAAATGTATCAGGACTTGTTTATGATTTAAAATATGTTTTATCTTGGTAAATGTTCTGTGTGCTATTGACAGGAATGTGTTGTTGGGTAGAGTGTTCTATTGTTAACTAGGTCATGGTGCCTGAACAGCATTGTTCAAGCGTTCTATATGCTTACGGATTTTCTGTCTACTTGCTCCATTTTATTTCTGTGGTTGCCTTATTAGCTATAACACTTTTGGGGTTATTTTAGGGCTTAGACTTTATGTCTTTATCTTACTGCAGTCTACTTTCAATTGCTATTATGCCACTCCACCCATGGTATAAGAACCTTACAAATGGCCTTTCCATTTCTTCCCCCTTGCCTTCTATGCAGTTGTTTTTTTGAGACAGAGTCTCACTATGTTGCCCTGGGTAGAGTGCTGTGGCATCACAGCAACCTCAAACTCTTGTACATAAGCGATTTTCTTGCCTCAGCCTCCCAAGTAACAGGGACTACAGGCGCCGGCCAGAACTCACAGCTGTTTTTCTGTTGCAGTTGTCATTGTTGCTTAGCTGGCCTGGGCTATGTTCAAACCCGCCAGCCTCGGTGTATGTGTCTGGCGCCATAACAACTGTGCTATGGGCTCCAAGCCCCCTTCTATGTAATTGTTACCATGTGTCTTACCTCTATAAATGTTATAAACCCAAAACTTCATTGATATATTTTTGCTTTAAGCAATCAATTAACTTTAAAGAGATTTAAATAGTAAAAAAATAATCTTTATAATTACCCATAGTTATAATTTCTAGTGTTCTTTATTCTTTCACATAAATGCAAAACTTCATCTGGTATCATTTTCTTTTAGCTCAAAAGACTTTCTTTAATACTTATTATAGTGCATAAATTATTTATTTCATACTGGTAATGAATTCTTTCAGCTGTTGTGTATCTGAAAAGTTCTTATTTTGCTTTAGTTTTTGAAAAATATTTTTGCTCAGTACTTAATTCTAGGTTGACAGCGTAATTCTCTGAGTACTATACAGATGTTTTTCCACTGTCTTCTAGCTGGTATTGTTTCCAACAAGAAATCTAGTGTCATTCTAATTTGCTGTTGGTGCCCTGTCTAGATTCTCTTTTCTGGATTGAAGCACCTGTTCCCAAGCTCTTGTTACTGTTGTGTGTTATTGGCTCATGGATTCTCTTCTTCTCTAAAGAGATGGCCTCCTCTTACCTGATTGCTTTGGCTAGAACTTCCAGAACTATGTTGAATAGCAGTGGCAATAGTGGACATCCCTCTGGTTTCAGTTCTAAGTGGATCAGTTTTACTCTATTTAATATGATATTGGCTGTGGGTTTGTTGTTGATGGCCTTTATCACTTTATGAAATGTCCCACAACAATGGAAAAGCAAGTATACAATGTACTCAAAACTAATATGACGCCAGCAAATGAACTAATAGACGCCCACACAAGAGAAAAACTCAATTCAATTCAAGTTGGAGGGAGAGGGGAGGAGGGAAAGGGTGAGCGGAGAAGAAAGTGGGAGAGGGGAGGAAGGAGGGGGATTGATGTATTCCCACCTAAGGGGCACAATATAAAGATGTATGGCACACCTCTGGGTACAGGACATAGCTACAACAGGGACTTTACCTCACAAATGCAAACGTTGTAACCTGATCATTTGTACCCTCATATTAATCTGACATAATAAAAAGAAGAAAGAAGAGAAGTGTCCCATCTATGCCTATTTTCTTTCTTTCTTTTTTTTTTTTATTGTTTGAGATTCATTGAGGGTACGAAGAATTAGGTTACAGTGATTGCAGTTGTTAGATAAAGTCCCTCTTGTAATTGTGTCCCGCCCCCAAGAGGTGTGCCATATACCATGACCCCAATCCCCCTCCTTCCTCCACTTACTCTAATCCCTCATTCCCCTGCCCCCCCCCACTTTGTATTAGATCATCTCTGCCTTGATATTAGAATTGGGTACATTAAATTCTTGCTTCTCCATTCTTGTGATGCTTTCCTAAGAAGAATGTGTTCCACCTCCATCCAAGTTAATACAAAAGATGTAAAGTCTTCATCCTTTTTAATGGCTGAATAGTGTTCCATGGTATACATATACCACAGCTTGTTAATCCATTCCTGGGTTGGTGGGCATTTAAGTTGTTTCCACTTTTGCCAATTGTAAATTGAGCTGCAATAAATAGTCTAGTGCAAATGTCCTTATGATAAAAGGATTGTTTTTCTTCTGGGTAGATGCCTAGTAATGGGACTGCTGGATGAAATGGGAGGTCTAATTTGAGTTCTTTGAGGATTCTCCATACTTCCTTCCAAAAAAGTTGTATTAGTTTACAGTCCCACCAGCAGTGTAAAAGTTTTCCTTTCTCTCTACATCCACACCAGCATCTGTAACTTTGAGACTTTGTAATGTGGGCCATTCTCCCTGGGGTTAGGTGATATCTCAAGGTGGTTTTGATTTACATTTCTCTGATGATCAGGTATAATGAACATTTTTTCAAATATTTGTTAGCCATTCATCTGTCTTCGTCAGAGAAAGTTCTGTTCTTTCCCAGAGGTAGAGGGGATTGTTTACTCTTTTTCTGTTGATTAACTTGAGTTCTCTGTAGATTCTAGTTATCAATTCTTTGTCAGATTGATACCCTGCAAATATCTGTTCTCATTCTGAAGGTTGTCTTTTTGCTTTACTTGTTGTGTTCTTAGCTGTGCAGAAGCTTTTCAGCTTAATTAAGTCCCATTTGTTCATTTTGTTGTTGTGATGGACACTGAAGTCTTCGTCATAGAATTCCCCAGTCCAGGCTTGGTGCCTATAGCTCAGCGGCTAGGGTCCTGGACCCATACACCAGGGCTGGCGGGGTTGAACCAGGCCCAGGCCTGCCAAACAATAATAACAACTACAACAAAAAACATAGCTGGGCATTGTGGCGGGCACCTGTAGACTTACCTACGTGGGAGGCTGAGGCAAGAGAATCACTTAAGCTCAAGAGTTTGAGATTGCTGTGAGCTGTGAAGCCACGACACTCTACCTAGGGTGACAAAGTGAGACTCTGTCTCAAAGATAAAACAAAACAAAACTCCCCAGTCCAACACCATCAAGAGTTTCCCCCACATTTTCTTCTAAGATTTTTTTATTGTTTTGTGTCTTAGATTTCAGTCTCTTATCCATTTTGAGTCAATTTTTGTAAGGGGTCAAAGGTGTGGGTTGAGTTTCAGTCTTTTATGGGTGGTTATCTAGTTTTCCCAGCATCATTTGTTAAATAGGGATTCTTTCCTCCACTGTATGCTTTTGTTTGGCTTATTAAAGATCAGATAGCAAGTAGAGATTGGCTTCATCTCTTGGTTCTTTATTCTGTTCCATATGTCTATGTCTCTATTATTTTTTAATTAAATCGTAGCTGTGTACATTAATGCAACCATGGGGCACCATGCACTGGTTTTATATACGATTTGAAATATTTTCAGCAAACTGGTTAACATTGCCTTCTTGGCATTTTCTTAGTTATTGTGTTAAGACATTTATATTCTACGTTTACTAAGTTTCCCTTGTACCCTTGTAAGATGCACTGTAGGTGTGGTCCCACCAATTCATGTCTCTATTTTTGCACCAATACCATCCTGTTTTGATTACTGTGGACTTGTAATAAGGCATGAGTCTGTTAGGGTGATACCTCTGACTTTGTTTTTATTACTAAGAATGGCCTTAGATATACAGGATTTTTTCTGGTTCCATACAAAATGAAGTATTATTTTTTCCAATTCTTCAAATTTGATGTTGGTATTTTACTGGGGATTGCATTGAATCTGTAGATTGCTTTGGGTAGAACAGACATTTTGACAATGTTGACTCATCCCAGCCAAGAGCATGGTATGTTCTTGCATTTGTTAGCGTCTTCTACAATTTCTTTTCTTAGGGTTTCATAATTCTCTTTGAAAAGATCTTTCGCCTGTTTTGTTAGGTATATTCCTAAGTATTTCATTTTCTTTGAAACTACTGTGAAGGGAATTGTGTCCTTTATTTGCTTCTCAACTTTATTTGTTGTTATTGGAATATACAAAGGCTACTGATTTGTGGACATTGATTTTATACCCTGGAGACATTACTGTATTTCCTGATGATTTGCGGGAGCTTTGTGGTTGAGTCTCTGGAGTTTTCTTTTTCTTTCTTTTTTAATTTTGAGACAGAGTCCCACTATGTCACCCTCAGTACCGTGCTATGGCATCACAGCTCACAGCAACCTCAAACTCTTGGCTTAAGCAATTCTCTTGCCTCAGTCTCCCAAGTAGCTGGGATTATAGCCGCCATAATGCCTGTCTATTTTTTGGTTGTTGTCATTGTTGTTTGGCAGGCCTGGGCTGGATTCAAACCCACCAGCTCCTGTGTATGTGGCTGGTGCCCTAGCCGCTGAGCTACAGGCATTGAGCCAAGTCTCTGGAGTTTTCTAATTATAAGATCATATCATCAGCAAAGAGGGAGAGTTTGACTTCCTCTGCTCCCATTGGGATGCCCTTTATATCCTTCTCTTGACTGTTTGTGTTGGCTAAAACTTCCAGAACTATGCTGAATAATAGGGGCAATAGTGGGCATGCTTGTCTGGTTCCGGTTCTAAGTGGAAAAGCTTTCACTTTTATACCATTCAGTATGATGTTAACTGTGGGTATGTCATAGATGGGTGTTCATCTCTTATTTGATTGTTTTTGGATTTCCTTTTGATTATTTTCCGCTTCCTCAGAAATTTCCTTTATTGTTTTTGCCATTGTTTTTACTCTGGATACCTAGAGTGGTCCTAGGAAGCACAATATAAGAATGGGATTCTAGGGCTGGGTTACTTGTCAGGGTTCTGGCAATGGGGATAGCACTATTGATGGTAGGTGAAGTAGTAATAGTTTCTGTTGTGTTTTGGCAATGCAGTGGTTAGGATTTTTACTTGGGATAAACTTGCAAGGAGGCAGGTGGAAGTAGATGTTCTAGCTCATGCAACATGTCTGGCATTTAAAAGATATGAAAAAAATTGTAAGGATAAGGATTTTGGAATTGGTTGGCCATCACTGAGCACTTCTGATTCCTTGAAGAGAAAAAACACCAGACTAGGGCAGTAAGTAACCAATTTAAAGCAAAACACAAAAGTTAGAATGCCCCCTTGACAGTATTTAAAGAGATGCTTATCGTTAGTTCCCTGAGGCTAGACAGATCAAGCTAAGGACTTACTTGTAAGAGTGGTATAACTTCAGAGAAGGTTGAATTTTCAGCCTAGGAATGTCTCCAGTGCCAAAGTCAGGATTTTAATGGGGAAGAGTAAGACATTGCTACTTAGAATGGTAATGCCCTTTGAGATAGGTAGATGCCCTTTGAGATCCTTGAATCCTTGAATCATCAGATTCTTCTGATATTTGGTTTTGCAGAAGTAGCTAACTCTTTTTGTTGGAAGATAGAATCCTGCCTTTGCTTGATAACCTTGCAAAATTCTTCAACTAGACAAATGCATGGTAAAAAAATGCTGACTCTCCTCAAGATATGTCCCTACCTGCCCTTTTGGCCACCAGACCCATAACAAAGATCAAATATCATGATACCCCAGATGGAGAAGTGCTAGACTTATTAAGTTTTTGATACCAAAGGAGCTGCAGAATGTGGATAACATGGGTCATCAGGAATAAGAAAAGTAGACTAGTAAATTCTGAAGACTATTGATCAGAGGAAGGGGCTAAAATATAAAGTGGGATCTGGAAGTTGGTCAATGTAGGACCCTGTGACACTAGATTTAATATTCTAGTAAGATTATTCTTAGGGGTTGACATAATATGCTGCTGTGGTGGCTCTAGGGAACTTGGAAAATGAAAGAGCTTCCTTTAACAAAGTCAAGACATGAGAACATTCTTATGGAAAATTGTGAAAAAGATTTGAAAAATGTGGAGAAATGTAGCTGGGTGAATAAATCTGTAATAAGAGATTAGAAAGTCCACCACCAGACTACATTGCTTTGGAAGTCCTGGTGAGCACTTATTTTTACCAAAGCAATAGTGAATGTGCTGGTAAGGGTGGATCCTAATAGCTATGAAAAGCTTGGTAGTATACATCTTTTGTAGACTAAGGCTGATTGCGAGAGATGCTGTTGCTGGCTCCGTACTAGCAATAGGGATGATAGGATCCTGCATTAGCAGAAGCTAATTGGAAGCATTTGAACATTAGAATGAAGATGGGCATAATTATCATAGTGATCAGCAAGACTGAAATGGTGGCTAAAGGGTCCTGACATGCAGGAATGTATGGAGATGCTAATAGAAAATAGTGTTTCCAATAACAGATGGGTGCAGGAAGAAATAAAACAGGAAATCATTAACTTCCTTGAGCATAACAACAATGAAGACACAAGCTACCAAAACCTCTGGGATACTGCAAAAGCAGTTTTGAGAGGAAAATTCATCGCTTTAGATGCCTACATTCGAAAAACAGAAAGAGAGCACATCAACAATCTCACAAGAGATCTTATGGAATTGGAAAAAGAAGAACAATCTAAGCCTAAACTCAGTAGAAGAAAAGAAATATCCAAAATCAAATCAGAGATCAATGAAATTGAAAACAAAAGAATCATTCAGAAAATTAATGAAACAAGGAGTTGGTTTTTTGAAAAAATAAACAAAATAGATAAACCATTGGCCAGACTAACGAGGAATAGAAAAGTAAAATCTCTAGTAACCTCAATCAGAAATGATGAAGGGGAAATAACAACTGATCCCACAGAGATACAAGAGATCATCTCTGAATACTACTAGAAACTCTATGCCCAGAAATTTGACAATGTGAAAGAAATGGATCAATATTTGGAATCACACCCTCTCCCTAGACTCAGCCAGGAAGAAATAGAGCTCCTGAACAGACCAATTTCAAGCACTGAGATCAAAGAAACAATAAAAAAGCTTCCAACCAAAAAATGCCCCGGTCCAGATGGCTTCACTCCAGAATTCTATCAAACCTTCAAGGAAGAGCTTATTCCTGTACTGCAGAAATTATTCCAAAAAATTGAGGAAGAAGGAATCTTCCCCAACACAGTCTATGAAGCAAACATCAATCTGATACCAAAACCAGGAAAAGACCCAACCACAAAGGAGAATTTCAGACCAATCTCACTCATGAATATAGATGCAAAAATTCTCAACAAAATCCTAGCCAATAGATTACAGCTTATCATCAAAAAAGTAGGCTTCATCCCAGGGATGCAAGGCTGGTTTAACATACGCAAGTCCATAAACGTTATCCACTATATTAACAGAGGCAAAAATAAAGATCACATGATCCTCTCAATAGATGCAGAAAAAGCATTTGATAAAATCCAGCATCCTTTTCTAATTAGAACACTGAAGAGTATAGGCATAGGTGGCACATTTCTAAAACTGATTGAAGCTATCTATGACAAACCCACAGCCAATATTTTACTGAATGGAGTAAAACTGAAAGCTTTTCCTGTTAGAACTGGAACCAGACAAGGTTGTCCTCTGTCACCTTTACTATTCAACACAGTGCTGGAAGTTCTAGCCAATACAATTAGGCAAGACAAGGAAATCAAGGGAATCCAAATGGGAGCAGAGGAGGTCAAACTCTCCCTCTTTGCTGATGACATGATCTTATACTTAGAGAACCCCAAAGACTCAATCACAAGACTCCCAGAAGTCATCAAAAAATACAGCAATGTTTCAGGATATAAAATCAATGTCCACAAGTCAGTAGCCTTTGTGTACACCAATAACAGTCAAGATGAGAAGCTAATTAAGGACACAACTCCCTTCACCATAGTTTCAAAGAAAATGAAATACCTAGGAATATACCTAACGAAGGAGGTGAAGGACCTCTACAAAGAAAACTATGAAATCCTCAGAAAGGAAATAGCAGAGGATATTAACAAATGGAAGAACATACCATGCTCATGGACGGGAAGAATCAACATTGTTAAAATGTCTATACTTCCCAAAGCAATCTACCTATTCAATGCCATTCCTATCAAAATACCAACATCGTACTTTCAAGATTTGGAAAAAATGATTCTGCGTTTTGTATGGAACCAGAAAAAACCCCATATAGCTAAGGCAGTTCTTAGTAATAAAAATAAATCTGGGGGCATCAGCATACCAGATTTTAGTCTGTACTACAAAGCCATAGTGCTCAAGACAGCATGGTACTGGCACAAAAACAGAGACATAGACACTTGGAATCGAATTGAAAACCAAGAAATGAAACTAACATCTTACAACCACCTAATCTTCAATAAACCAAACAAGAACATACCTTGGGGGAAAGACTCCCTATTCAATAAATGGTGTTGGGAGAACTGGATGTCTCCATGTAAAAGACTGAAACTGGACCCACACCTTTCCCCACTCACAAAAATTGATTCAAGATGGATAAAGGACTTAAATTTAAGGCATGAAACAATAAAAATCCTCCAAGAAAGCATAGGAAAAACACTGGAAGATATTGGCCTGGGGAAAGACTTCATGAAGAAGACTGCCATGGCAATTGCAACAACAACAAAAATAAACAAATGGGACTTCATTAAACTGAAAAGCTTCTGTACAGCTAAGGAGACAATAACCAAAGCAAAGAGACAACCTACACAATGGGAAAGGATATTTGCATATTTTCGATCAGACAAAAGCTTGATAACTAGGATCTATAGAGAACTCAAATTAATCCACATGAAGAAAGCCAACAATCCCATATATCAATGGGCAAGAGACATGAATAGAACTTTCTCTAAAGATGACAGATGAATGGCTAACAAACACATGAAAAAATGTTCATCATCTCTGTATATTAGAGAAATGCAAATCAAAACAACCCTGAGATATCATCTAACCCCAGTGAGAATGGCCCACATCACAAAATCTCAAAACTGCAGATGCTGGCGTGGATGTGGAGAGAAGGGAACACTTTTACACTGCTGGTGGGACTGCAAACTAGTACAACCTTTCTGGAAGGAAGTATGGAGAAACCTCAAAGCACTCAAGCTAGACCTCCCATTTGATCCTGCAATCCCATTACTGGGCATCTACCCCATCTTGTTGGGTCCTTTCCTGGTTTTGGCATCAGGGTGATATTTGCTTCATAGGAGGAGTTGGTGAGGGTTCCTTCCTTCTCAGTGTCTTGGAATAGGACCCAACAAAAACAGAAAACTACAGACCAATGAATGCAAAAATGCACAATAAAATTCTAGCAAATAGAATATAGCTACACATTAAAATAATTATACATCTTGGCTAGGTGGGCTTTATCCCAGGGATGCAAGATTGGTTCTACATATGTAAATCTGTAAATGTAATTCACCACATAAATAGAATCAAAACTAAAGACCATATGATCCTCTTAATAGATGTAGAAAAAGCATTCAACAAAATTCAGCATCGTTTTCTGACAAGAACCGTTAATAGGGTTAATGTAGATGGGACATTTCTTTTTTTTTTTTTTTTGGCCGGGGCTGGGTTTGAACCCACCACCTCTGGCATATGGGACTGGCGCCCTACTCCTTGAGCCACAGGCGCCACCCAGATGGGACATTTCTTAAACTGATAGAAGTCATCTACAACAAACCCACAGCCAGGATCACACTGGATCAAACTGAAAGCATTTCTGCTTAGAACTGGAACCCAACAAGGATGTCTACTATTGCCACTACTATTCAAGATAGTGCTCGAAGTCCTAGCCAATGCAATCAGGCAAGGGAGGGATATTAAAGGGATCCAAATGGGGACAGAGGAGATCAAACTCACTCTCTCTTTGCTGATGATACGATCTTATACTTAGAAAACCCCAGGGACTCAATTCGAGACTCCTGGAAGTGATGAAGAAATACAGTAACATCTTAAGATATAAAATGAATGTCCACAAATCAGTCAAGCTAAGAATCTAATCATTCCTTTGCTTGCAAACAGTCAAATAAATTCTCTTCCTAGTAGTTTCAAAGAAAATGAAATACTTTAGAATACACCTAACAAAGTATGTGAAGAATCTCCACAAAGAGAACTATGAAACCCTGAGAAAAGAAATAGCAAAAGACATTAACAAATGAAACAACATACCATACTCAACATTGTTAAAATGTCTGTTCTACTCAAAGTGATCTACAGATTTAATGCTTTGAATTAAAAGCATTAAAAGCAACATCATACTTTGAATTAACCCAACATCATATTTTGAGTAACTTGGAAAAATAGTTCTTTGTTTCACATGGAACCAGAAAAAACTCCAAATAATCAACACAATTCTAAGAAATGAAAACAAATCTGGAGGCATCATGTTATCAGACTTAAGGTTAGACTACATACAAGTCCATAGTGATCAAAACAGCATAGTACTGGCATAAAAGTAGAGACATAGATCTATGGAACAGAATAAAGACTCTAGAGATGAAACCAGCCTCCTATCACCATCTGATTGTTGGTAAACCAAACAAAAGCATACACTGGGGAAAAGAATTCCTATTTAATAAGTGGTGTTGGAGAATTGGTTAGCCACATGTAAAAGACTTGCACGCCTCACCCCTTAGAAAAAGTGAGTCATGCTGGATAAAAGATTTAAATCTAAGACACAAAATGATAAAAACTCTAGAAGAAAGTGAGGGAAAAACTCTTAATGATATAGGCCTGGGGAAAGATTTTATGAAGAAGACTCCATTGGCAATTGCAACAACAACAAAAATAAGTAAATGGGACCTGATCAAGCTTAAAAGCTTCTGCATAGCTAAGGACACAATAAACAAAGCAAACAGATAACTTACAGATGGGAGAATATATTTGCATGTTAAGAATCTGACAAAGGGTTAATAACCAGAGTCTATAGAGAACGTAAACAAATCAACAAGAAAAGAGCAAACAACCCAGTTAATCACTGGGCAAGAGAAATGAACAGAAACTTCTCCCAGGAAGACAGAAGAATGGCCAACAAACACATGAAAAATGCTCATCATCCCTAAACATCAGAGAAATGCAAATCAAAACCACCTCGAGATGTCACCCAACCCCAGTGAGAATAGCTCACATTAAAAGATCCCAAAGCTGCAGATGCTAGTGAGGGTGAGGAGAGCAGGAACACTTACACACTGTTGGTGGGATTGGAAACTAATATAGACTTTTGGAAAGAAGTATGGAGAATCCTCAAAGAGGTAAAAGTGGACTTTCCATTTGATCCTGCAATCCCATTACTAGGTATCTATTCAGAAGAAAAAAATCATATTACCATAAGGACATTTGCACTCAAATGTTTATCACAGCTCAATTTACAATTGTCAAGATGTGGAAACAACCCAAGGGCTTATCAATTCATGAATGGATTAATGAACTGTGGTATATGTATATCATAGAATACTATTCAGTTGTAAAAAGATGGGGTATTTACATCTTTTGTATTTACCTGGATGGAGCTGAAGAACATTCTCCTTCTAAAGTATTTCAAGAATGGAAAAAACAGGCTGGGGGAGGTGGCTTACACCTGTAATCCTACCACTCTAGGAGGCTGAGGTGGGTGGATTGCCTGAGCTCAGGATTTCGAGACCAGCCTCAGCAAGAGTGAGGCCCTGTCTCTATTAAAAATAAAGAAAAAATGGGCAGGGCTTGTGGCTAAGTGGGTAGGGCATCAGCCCCGTATACCAAGGGTGGCAGGTTCAAACCTGGCCCCGGCCAAACTACAACAACAACAACAACAACAACAACAAAAAGAGCCAGGCATTTTGGTGGGGCACCTGTGGTCCCAGCTGCTCGGGAAGCTGAGGCAAGAGAATCGCCTAAGCCCAGGAGTTGAAGTTTGCTCTGAGCTGTGATACCACAGCACTCTATCAAGGGTGATAAAGTGAGACTCTGTCTCTACAAAACAAACAAACAAACAAAAAAACTATCTGAGTGCTGCGGTGGGCACCTGTAGTCCCAGCTACTTAGGAGGCTTAGGCAAGAGCATTGCTCGAGCCCAGGAGTTTGAGGTGAACTATGATGCCATGACACTCTACCCAGGGTTACTGAGTGAGACTCTGCCTCAAGAAAAAAGAAAGAATGGAAAAACAAGCATCCCATGTACTAAATCTAATTTGAAACTAGTACATGAATAACTATAGGCCCACACAAGAAGAAAAACACAATTAAATTCAAAGGGGGGAAGGGGGAGTGGCTCAGTAAGCTCCTACCTAATGGGTACAACGTAGGGTTATATGGCACACCCCCTGGGTAAAGGACTTAAATATAACTTGGACTTTTTCTAACAAATGCAAACAATGTAATTCTATATACCCTTAAAATAAATGAAAAAAAAAAAAAAAAAAAGCAAGCTGAGCCGTATCTGTAGCATCAGTGCTGCCATCCATTGCCAAAGCATAAAATTTAAAATTAGTAGCTTTACTCTCCAAACTTCTTTTGGTAGATTTTTCAACTTTTTATTTTTGAGTCTCAAGCTTGGGTAGAGTGCAATGGCATCATAGCTCACAGCAACCTCAAACTCCTGGGGCTTAAGCGATCCTCTTGCTTCAGTTTTTCTATTTTTAGTAGAGATGAGGTCTTGCTTTTACTCAGGCTGGTCTCGAACTCATGAGTTCAAGAAATCCAACCTCCTTAGCCTCCCAGAGTGCTAGGATTACAGGCATGAGCCACTTCGTCTGGCAGATTTTCCAACTTCTTCAATTTACCTGTCTATAGTCTGCTAAGGCAAACTGATTTTAGAAGTAGCCTCCTTATTTTCAGGGCAAATTATATCTGCTATTCTTTCCATACGTTGCTTAATAAACTCACCATCAGTAAATGGTTTGGATTTTTTTTTTGCTATTAAATATGTTACCACATAACTAGCTTTGACAATGGAACAATGAAATCTGAGTTGTAACTTAAAAAAAAATTTGTTGAGAAGACAGACTTTTTCAGTTCTACTATTTTGTCCTTACGACACAATCATATGCATCGAATTTGACGGCAGGATTTGCATATGTCTTTTCAAATTACAGTCTTTGAAAATTTGCAAATTTGCAAAAACTTACAAATTTGCAAAAACTTACAAATTCCCTAAAAATTGAGCAGAGCGCTATACTATTTGCCTCAACAAAAAAGTTGTCATCTGTCTACTTGTCATTGAGCAATCTTCCTTTATCCATAACTTTTCTTTTTTGGGGGTTCTTTTTTCTTTTGAGACATTGTAAAAGCCATGCTGGGATTAAAAATATAGTAATAGATAAGTGAACAGTTTTACTTTTATTATGAAAATTAATTGACAGGAAAATAGAAAGCAAGGTTTGGGGCTTTCCACATCCCAGCTGCCAATGCAGGGTGAGGCAGAGGACCAATTGTAAAGCTTGGCAGGCAATGTGTGAGATGCTGCTGAGGTATGGAAGTACCCTTAAAAATCAAGTAAGAATGCTCACCTGACTTCTAAATAACATAAAATGCCTAACTTTGCAATGGTAGGTTGACACATTATTGATAATTGTTGCTTTGCCATGTCACCACTAACATATGTAACGTCTGATGGTGTCAACTCGATTGTGTGCCCTTGGAAGATAACACAGTAGAAGCTGCACACTGCTGGAAAACTGAAGCCACACATTAAAAATAGCAAGAGTGTATGTATGTTAATTTTACATGACATTGTGACATGATTTTGTTGTCTACAAAGTTCACACTTGAGAGCCATGCAATCAAGTTCCACCAAAGAAATCACAAAAATATCTCATAATGTTTTAAACAAGTTTGTGATTTTGTGTTGGAATGCATTCATAGCCATCATGGGCTGCATGTGGCCCACGGGCCACAGGTTGGAAATCCTTGATATAAACAATGACATATTAAAGCTAAGTTTAACCCACAAGTACATGTACATATGTGTGTACATATGTGCATATGTGGGTACGTATGTGTACATACCACTATCCCGAAAAGAGAGACTATAAGTATTCACAGCCATTATACAGTGAAGCATCTCTAGTTTGAAATTGATTAATTGGCTCAATGAATATAAACATAATTAAGGCTTATGATAGATATTTCCCAGGAGTTTATCAAAAGACAAGTTCATCCATTTTAATTTGCATTAAAATTGGCTATATGTATGTATATGTAAATATATCCATGTTCTATCACATTTTTGCCAACTTTAGGAATTACTAGTCAAAAATATTACTTTAAGGAATTGCCTTGGGGGAGGCCATGCAGTTGGCACCATGGCATACCCTGGGCACCCCAGCGTGGGTGATGGGTGCTCCCCAGGTGGGTATGTAGGGTCTCCCAGAGGGCTGGAGTTTCCCGGACAAACCTGGGATCCGCTGTATTGTTACTCTGCTGCTGTAGACGGACAGCACAGGCAAATAGATGCTGATGAACTGCAGAGATATGTGACACAGTCTAGCATCACAGGAGAATACAAAGCTTTTAACCTAGAGACTTGTGGGCTTATGGTTTCAATGGTGGATAGAGATATGTCAGGCACAACAGGCTTCAGTGAATTTAAAGAACTCTGGTATGTACTGAATGGCTGGAGACAACACTTCGTCAGTTTTTTTTTTTTTTTTTGAGACAGAGTTTCATTTTGTCACCCTTGGTAAAGTGCTGTGGCATCACAGGTCACAGCAACTTCAAACTCTTGGGCTCAAGAGATTCTCTTGTCTCTGCCTCTCAAGTAGCTGGGACTATGGGCGCTCACCACAATGCCCGGCTATTTTTAGAGATGAGGTCTCGCTCTGGCTCAGGCTGGTCTGGAATCTGTGAGCTCAGGCAATCCACTGCCTTGGCCTCCCACAGAGCTAGGATTACAGGTGTGACCCAAGGCACAGGGCCACTTCATCAGTTTTGACAGTGACAGGAGTGGAACAGTGGAGCCTCAAGAATTGTAAAAGGCCCTGACAACAATGGGATTTAGGTTGAGTCCCCAGGCTGTGAATTCAGTTGAAAAATGATACAGCACCAATGAAAAGATCACTTTTGGTGACTACATCACCTGCTGCGTGAAACTGTGGGCTCTCACAGACAGCTTTCTGGAAGAAGGGATACTGCTTAGCAAGGTGTTGTGAATTTCCAATATGATGATTTCATTCAATGTGTCATGAGTGTTTAAATCAAGAAGGAAGCTGCATGAATATAATCGACATTTCAAATGGAGTTCTTCACCTTTACTCTTTGCCTTCAGTAATGTTAGTGTAAACTTGCATTGCCACTTTTCCTTGATAGCTGGTTTAAGGGTTTATTACTTATGTACAGCTGATGTTTTGATAATAAATTCTTTGAAACTTAGTAATACAAGATACAAGATCTTTTACTTCGTTTAGAACTTCTTTGAGGGCGGCACCTGTGGCTCAGTCGGTGAGGTGCTGGCCCAATATACCGAGGGTGGCGGGTTCAAGCCCGGCCCTGGCCGAACTGCAACAAAAAAATAGCCGGGTGTTGTGGTGGGCGCCTGTAGTCCCAGCTACTCGGGAGGCTGAGGCAAGAGAATTGCTTAAGCCCAGGAGTTGGAGGTTGCTGTGAGCTGTGTGATGCCATGGCACTCTACCGAGGGCAATAAAGTGAAACTCTGTCTCTACAAAAAAAAAAAAGAACTTCTTTGAGCCATGATCAATTGTGCCCAATTTTCTTACTAAACCTATTTTATGTAAATTTAAGTATGCAAAATGTTTAAGGCACATTCTTTTTCACTGTGAGATACTAGAAAATTTTAATTGGACTACACCTGTTACCTTTCCTGTCTTGGAGGACCTTTAATGTGGTACTGAAAGTTTTATGTAATAAGTATTATATAAATGATTTAGACTCACTTGGATAAAACAAAGTGATAGTTTCTGTCAAGCTTCACCTTAGTGGAAATTTAGCACAGGTTTTAATACTTACAGGTATTTTAATGGCCTTATGAATAAATAAATGAATGCGAATGATTATTTTCTGCCTCTCTAAAATCTATGGGTAATTTGAGTGGCAGATACTTTCATCAAGACCCTCCTCTCTCATCTATTTAAATCTTTGTTAACTATACTTAAAAATCTTGTATATTATGAACTAAACTATATAAAAAGAAAATTAAGAAAAAGATGAAGGGAATATATAAAATATTAACTATGGTTAATTTTGGGTAATGGTATTCTAGGTGACTTTAGTTTCCTTCTATATATTTCAGTATTTTTCAAATTTTCTTTAATATATATTTTCCTATTAAAATCAAAAGATGTTGGCTAGGTGTCCGTAGCACAGTGGTTATGGCGCCAGCCACATGCACAGAGGCTGGCGGGTTCGAGCCTGGCTCAGGCCAGCTAAACAATGACAACTGCAACCAAAAAATAGCCGGGCGTTGTGGCGGGTACCTGTAGTCCCAGTTACTTGGGAGGCTGAGGCAAGAGAATTGCTTAAGCCCAAGAGTTTGAGGTTGCTGTGAGCTGTGATGCTACGGCACTCTATCAAGGGTGATAAAGTGAGACTCTGTCTCAAAAAAAGAGAAAAAAATTAAAAGATGTTAATTTTTAGGCAGCACCTGTGGCTCAAAGGAATAGGGCGTCGGCCCCATATACCAGAGGTGGTGGGTTTAAACCCAGCCCGGGCCAAAAAACTGCAAAAAAAAAAAAAGATGTTAATTTTTAAAATACTGATACATCCATTTTGATATGCCACGTGTTCATGTGTTAAAAAATATACAGCAGGAAGACTGGAAAGAGGGTACTTAAATGTTGACATAGCACCACTGGGAGTTAGGATCATGAATTCATTTTCTCCCTTCCTCCTCTTTTTCCAAATAATTCTTTCATAATCAGGAATTACATCTGTCAGGAATTTTTTTGAAAAGTTTAAGCCATGGGCTTTCAAGTAAGATTTGGATTCTAATGTTGGCTATGCCTCTTACTGTATAGTTCAGTCATTGTAGGTAACATCAAGAGTCTCAGTTTTCTCATCTTTGAAAAGGTAACATTTACCTCTTCGAGTAGTTTTGAACATAAAAAAGTGTTGATGTGGCAAACAACAGAAAAAAAAAAGAAATTGCCTTAAGCTTTTAGTAATATATTAGACATTTCAATGATTTAAGACTAACTGTAAGCCCATTTCTCTCTCATATAAGTTCAGAGGTAAGCAGTTCAGAGCTGGTGGCAGGACTCTTCAAATGTGGCTTCCATCCCCAAGGCCATAGTTTCAGATGTGTTTTCTGGAAGTTCTGCTAAACAATTTTACTTACATTTCATTTATCCACCCCTAACTGTAATGAGTGCTTGGAAATATTGTCTTTTAACCAGGCACATTAAATAAAACCTGGGTTTCCTTTAAGGAAAAAGGGAAGAATGGATGTTGGGTCATTGGTAATAGTCTCTGACTATTTCTTTGATTCCTACCTAGGCTGAGTATGTATAGGCTTTAAATTACCTTTTCTATGAATTGTTTCTTTGTGTCCTTGCCAAGTTTATATCTTGGTGCACTTAGAGTTATTTTATAATTTGTGTAAGCTCTCAATATAATTTTAGTAAGATGCTCTTCTCATGTGAGATATATATATATTTTTTTTCTCTGCTTTAGACGGGGGTGATGCCAATGCAATTTCCCTTTGGACGGCCTTTACTCTTACGATGTCCTGCAGGCTGCTCAGGGAACCATAGGAAAGATGTGAAGCTTGCCAGAAGCACCAAGGATAGCCACCCTTATGAAGCAGTGGAGACCTCTGCTACTAGGAAATGTTCTTAAGATCCCCATCCGTGAACACATGGAAAGTGCTGGACATCTCATCCCCTGCAGGGAACACTGGTTCTGCAGAGCTGATTGCTGGCAGCAGATACTTTGGAGAACCTTAAACAAGAAGGAACCAGGGTCCTGGACAGGATCTAGGGGGAAAAAAGGCCATCAGGGATTAGGATTTGGGGTGACGGATGCTGATTCAGTCCTGGGTTATGAGCATGCTTTTGTGCCCAGGAAGCAGTTGTGCTCAGAGACAGAGAGGAGTATTGTGCCTGAACCCTGTGCCTGAGCCAGGGCTGCCAAGTTTCTGGCACCGAGATTCCCTCTAGCATCTCCTCTTCCATGAGGAGACCAGTGTTGATCCAGGAATTACCTCAGGTAACAAGGCAGATCAGCCCCTCACTCCACATTCCCTCACCCAGCCACCTGCTCTCCTGCCTTTCCCCTTCACCTTTTCACTCACATCTCTGGAGGATCCCTGCTCCAGCCATGGAGGCAGGAATGGGTTGGGGGGCAGTGTCACAGTTCTCAATGGGGCTGGCTGGCTGGGGTTGGGCTCCCTGGGTTGCTGAGGGCACATGGAGCAGATTCCCTCCTTGCTGTGAGGGGAGCCTATGCTATTTCTCCCACACCAGGGGAGAGGACATCCCAGGCCACCATGAGTTCTGAGATGAGGGCTGCCTGAGGAAATGAAGCCAACACATATAAATATGCAAATACATATTTGTAGGCCCTTACATACATGCGGGACACACTCTTTTGTGGGTAAACTTGTGCTTTGGATACTTTGGGGAGGAGAGTGTGAAGTAGTTAGTAGAGATTCAAACCCGTGGAATTTCCATCTGTTTTGCTGCAAGTCCCAATGTTGGAAACATGCTGAAGCCATAACTGCTCTTTCAGAGGGTCTGAAAATCCCTGTTTCATTCCTCTGTTTCAGTTCACTCTTAACAACAGAGAGTTGTTTTGCAGAGCTCAACAGCAGGGCTGCTGCTGCCCCCAGCTGCCATTCTTTCCCCCTTTAGGAAGGCTGCCAGGAATGAAAAGGGGAGGAGGAAGAAGTGGGTGCATGGGAGGCAGGGCTAGAGGAGAGTGGGATCCCCAGACTCCAGTCTGAGGAATCGTCTTTCTGCTTCCCTCCTCTGTTCTGGGTGCTTCTGCTCAAAGCTACCAGGTGAGTCCAGGGCCAGAGAGCGGTGGAGCTGGCTCAAGGCCTGCTGGCAGAGGTGGTGAGGGCTGCCCTGGGCTCTAGAGTGGCTTCTGCAACTCTGATATATACCCAGATCACCAGATAATATTATTAAAATTCAGATATTTTGCAACCCTGGGACGTGTGGCCTGAGATTCTGCATTCCTGGTAATGCTGGTGTTGCTGCTCCATGGCCACACTGAATAAAAGCCCTAGAATGTTTTTCAGTCTGGGTGGGGTGAGATACAGTTATGAGCCTGGGTCTGAACCTCCGGGGCCCTGCTTTCTACAATGGACATTCCCTTCCTCACACCCTAACTCCCTGAGATGGATTCTGCCACCAACAGAATCCTACATTTTTTCCCCTCCAAAACAGTAAGAGATGCTTAGCAAAGTTCTTATCAAAGTCATAATGGAATTTCAAAAAATCTGTGAGAATATTTGACAATCCATTCAAGCCCTTCTTCCTCTCCCAACTTTGGAACTCATAGTTACTACTTGGCTGACTAAAATCTTGACAGCACCCAGATCCTGCTAACCTTAAAATTTATTTGCAAACTGTTTCTCCATTCTTAGAAGCAGGAGTGTCCTTTAAGCTGAACTTTGTCAACAATGCTGAGCTGGCAACTTTGGTAGCATCTCCCCTTTCTTCTGTCTCAGCCCTCTGGGTCCTGAAATTTGGCTTGAGGGCCTTGTGCCCTGGAGGGTAAAAGCTGAACACTTGTTCATGGGAAGAGGATGTAGGTCTCAGAGAAGGAGACAACAGGTGTATGTGGGGGGAACAACTGGATCTGACTTAGGAGACTACAGGATCCCAAGAAGGGAGGGGATGAAGGGGAATGAGGCCATTGTACAGTAAGCACCTTTTGGTTTGCAGACTTGGGGAGGTGGAGATGAATTTGTCTGCATACGCCAGGAGGCCCCAGATGAATGTGTGTGAAATAAGCATTGTTTTGGTGATAGCAGCCATAGGTGAACCACAGGAAGTGTGTTTAGGATTATTCAATGGAGCTCTAAACCAAGGGGTCCTCAGACAGTCCTTTTGTCTTGCTATATTCTCTCTCTCCCTTCCAACCCCCCAAAGCTCTGTGGTGAGCTCTGTGGTGGAGAAGGCTAGAAATGCCCTTTGAGATGCTCTGCTACAGACATTTTGCTCTTCAGAGCTGGCGACTGAGGCCACAAGTGGAGAACTGATGGCCCAGTGTGACCTTGATGTAGTGCTTTGTAACCAGGGTGGAATTTGCTCTCCAGGGGACATTTAGTAACGTCTGGAGACAGTCTTGGTTGTCATAATGTAGGTAGGAGGGGAGAGGTGTTTTGCTGGCATTTAGTGTGTAGAGACCAGAGGTGCTGCCAAACCACTCTGTAATGCACAGCACAGATTCTTCCCAACCCCAACAAAGAATTATGGGCCTCCAGATACCTATAATGCCAAGATTGAAAAACTTGATACTAGTATTGGAGGTGAACCTTCCTGTGGCCCTCTGTGGAACTCAGTATTTCCCCAAACAAAACTTAGCCAAACATTTATTGAAAAACTACTTTTTTCTCCAGGCATTTCATGAAGTGCTTTCTCCTTCCTGATAGTGATTTTGTTTTATTGTCTTGATTTTCAATTTAGGAAAATATTATTTTAAATTATTCTAGAAGTGCTTTTCAAGTATGTTTTCCAATACCCCAATTTAATTTTCTGAAATCTGAAAGTGCTTTTCAAGTATGTTTTCCTATCCCCCAATTTGTTTTTCCTTAGAATTGGTCTTATTGCCTTTAAGCGGGATTTTAAGTGTTAGCGATTGATGTCTGCCCTTATCAAGCTTCTGGTGGCTGTGGAGCTGAGGTACATAGATCGTCCACAATCTATGTTCTGCCATCTGCACAAGGGGAAGGCCCTGTTTACCTTTATACCCAGGGGAACAAAAGTGGTAACATGCCAAGCAACAGCTACATGAGCTGACGTCACCGTGTACAGTATGGCTATCTAGGAACATATGGCGCCTTCCGGCAAGGCCATGCTGGAGAAAGCCCAGACAACTTTATCTTGTCCCACACCCAAATCCATGGGCGAGAAAGCACAAATATCTTTGTCTGTCCCTATGCTAACCTAACTGCATCTCCACTATTTCCACTATTATTATTTTATGTGGATGATTTCATTAACTAATAAATAGGTACAATCAGTCTTGGTATTTGATCAACCAGATCTTGGAGAGGAGTAAAAAGGCTTGCCTCAGGCCGGATGCGGTGGTTTATGCCTGTAATCTTAGCACTCTGGGAAGCTGAGATGGGTGGATTGCTTGAGCTCAGAAGTGCGAGACTAGCCTGTGCAAGAGCGAGACCTCGTCTCTAAAAAAACAAACAAACAAAAAAAACAAAACAGCCGGGCTCTTTAGCGAGCGCCTGTAGTCCCAGCTACTCCGGAGGCAGAGGCAAGAGGATCACTGGAGTCCAAGAGTCTGAGGTTGCTGTGAGCTATGAGGTCATCGCACTCCACACGGGCCAAAGAAAAAAGTGGCTTGCCTCCGGATCCTTGAGTTAGGAGTGACAGGGTAGACTGGAGCTCCCCCTAAAGGACAGTGAGCAACGCACACGCACTGATCCCTGTCTTCTCTCCGCAGCAGCATGTGCGGCAGGTTGCTGTGGCGGCTGCTGGCTGAGGAGGCCCGGTACTCCACCCCAGTGGGGCGCCTCCTGCTTCCTGTGCTCCTGGGATTCCGCCTCGTGCTGCTGGCTGTCAGTGGGCCTGGCATCTACGGCGACGAGCAGAGTGAATTCGTGTGCCACACCCAGCAGGCTGGCTGCAAGGCCGCCTGCTTCGACGCCCTCCATCCCCTCTCCCCGCTGCGCTTCTGGACCTTGCAGGTCATGTTGGTGGCTGTTCCCAGCGCCCTCTACATGGGTTTCACCCTGTATCATGTGATCTGGCACTGGGAAGAATGGGAAAAGGTGAAGAAGGAGGAGGAGACCCTGCTCCGTGAAGGGCAGAGGAGCAGAGATGCCCCAGGGGCTCAAAGCCCCCTGCTGCTCTGGGCCTACGCGGCACAGTTGGGGGCTCGACTGGCCCTGGAGGGGGCAGCCCTGGGAGGGCAGTATCATCTGTATGGTTTTCAGGTGCCCAGCTCCTTTGCATGTCGTCGAGAGCCTTGCCTTGGTAGTATAACCTGTAATCTGTCCCGCCCCTCTGAGAAGACCTTGTTCCTGAAGACCATGTTTGGGGTCAGTGGGTTCTGTCTTCTGTTTACTCTTTTGGAGCTTGTGCTTCTGGGTTTGAAAAGATGGTGGAAAACCCAGAAGCACAACACTTCTTCCTCTAACTACTGCCCAACTTCAGAGAGCACCAGAAGATGTAAGGAACTAACTGGTAACTTTCCAGTGGTGGAAACAAAAGAGCAGTTTCGAGAAGCAGGTGAGAGGGACACTCTCTCTTACTGATGTCTGTCCTGCTGACCTCCTCTTGGGGTGGGTCCCTCAAAGTAGATAACCAGGTTCTAGGCAGATGTGTTCTGACTACTGCTCCCAACCCATCTCTCAATGTCTATCCCCTTAATCTGAGGATTCCTTCCAGTGAACCAGGAAGAGAGTGCTAGTCCATTGTACCTCCTGAATTTCCATTTAGGTCTCTTCACACGTAGGAAAAAAAAATCAGCTTCTGTTTGATTCTCTACTTTGCAGAGTTATGAAGACACCTGACTTGCCTGAAAGAAACCCTATGATTGGATCTTCTTCCAACGTCCATTGAGTGGCGATTCATTCCATGACAAATTAGAGGCTGTTGAAGGATCTCTAAGGGTCATTGTGGGCCATGCTGTCTAAAGCATTTCTTTGAAGAGTTCCTCATTGTGCCCTCTTACTCAGATTCTCTGGTGTCAGCATCCCAACTTTCGTGGGCTCAATTTAACAGTCAGAAGCCTCCATAAACAATGACTCTCCCCTGCCTTGCTCAATAAATATTGATGATTTCTTTGGCATTCTTGTAGCTAAAGACAATGATCCTTCTTGCCTCAGTGACTCATTTACTCTTTTCTGCCTTCTCAATGCTAAGATCCTGCAACCTGTGATTGCTTCTCAGCCCTGTAGCACATGTTATAGATGGAAACGCTGGTCTTCCAAGCATGTGTAACCCAATGTCCACTCCCCCGCCCTTTTTTTTTTTGCTCTGAAAATAGTTCTGCTTTACTGGGGATTAATCAGAACCTTTACTAATGCACTGCCTCTATTTTCTCTCTGTTTTTTAAATTAAAATTTTTTATTAAATCATAACTTTGTAATTGATGCATTTATGGGGTTCAGGGTACTGCTTCAATATACAATGTGAAATGCTTACATTGAACTAAGTAACATGTGTCACAATTATACTCATTTCTTAACATTTTGAAATGTACCTACTATTGCATCATGCACATTAAGTGAGGTCCAGATATCCCATATATCCTCCTTTCTCCCATATCCCCCCTCTGCTCCCCTCTCTCTCCTCTTTCCTTCTACTTTCTGGACTATAGTTATGTTTTGCCATTTGTACGAGTGTGTAAGTGTTTATATATTGGCTTCATAGTAGTATTGAGTACATTGGATACTTTTTTCCATTCTTGCGATACTTCACTAAGAAGAATATGTTCCAGCTCCATCCAGGTAAACATAAAAGGTGTGATGTCTCCATCTTTTTTATGGCTGCATCGTATCCCATGGTGTACATACACCACAATTTGTTAATCCGTTCATGGGTCAATGGGCCCTTGGGCTGTTTCCATGTCTTGGCTATTATGAATTGGGCTGCAATAAACATTCTGGTGCAAATGTCTTTGTTGTAAAATGATTTTTGATCATCTGGGTATATACCTAGTAGAGGAATTGCAGGATAGAATGGTAGGTCTACTTTTAGTTCCTTGAGTGTTCTCCAAACTTCTTTCCAAAAATGTCATATTAGCTTGCATTCCCACCAGCAGTGTAGAAGTGTTCCCTTCTCTCCACATCCATGCCAACATTTGTAGTTTTGGGATTTTGTGATGTGGGCTAATCTAACTGGAGTTAGATGACATCTCAAAGTGGTTTTGATTTGCATTTCTCTGATGATTAAGAATGATGAGCATTTTTTTATGTGTTTGTAGGCCTTGTGCCTATGTTCATCAGAGAAGTTTCTGTTCAAGTCTCTTGCCCACGTAGAAATGGGGTTATTTATTCTTTAATTATTGATTAGTTTGAGTTCTCTGTAGATTCTAGTTATTAGACCTTTGTTGGAAGCAGAACCTGCAAAGATCTTTTCCCATTCTGAGGTTTGTCTGTTTGCTTTACTTACTGTGCTCTTGGCTGTGCAAAAGCTTTTTAGTTTGATCAGATCTCAGTAATGTATTTTTGGTGTTGCTTCAATTGCTCGGGGGATCCTCCTCATAAAGTATTCTCCCAGGTCAATTTCTTCAAGTGTTTTCCCTGCACTGTCTTCTTGTATTTTTATAGTTTCATGTCTTACGTTTAAATCTTTTATCCAGTAAGAATCAATTTTGGTTAATGGTGAAAGGTGTGGGTCCAGTTTCAGTCTTCTACAGTTGCCAGCCAGTTCACCCAGCACCATTTGTTAAATAGGGAATCTTTCTCCCACTGAATATTTTTGATAGGCTTGTCAAAGACCAAATGGTGATAAGTAGCTGGGTTCATCTCTTGGTTCTCTATTCTGTTCCATACATCTACTGCTCTGTTTTTGTGCCAGTACTATGCTGTTTTGATCACTATAGATTTATAGTATAGCCTGAAGTCTAGTAATGTGATACCTCCTGATTTGTTCTTATTTCTGAGTAATGAATTTGCTATTTGAAGTTTTTTCTGATTCCATGTAAAATGAAATACAATTTTTTCAAGTTCTTTAAAGTATGACAATGGTGCTTTAATAGGGATTGCATTAAATATGTAGATTGCTTTGGGTAGTATGGACATTTTAACAATTTGATTCTTCCCAGACATGAGCATGGCATGTTTTTCCATTTGTTAACATCTTCCACTATTTATTTTCTCAGAGTTTCATAGTTCTCCTTATAGAGATCTTTCATGTCCTTTGTTAGGTAAATTCCCAGATATTTCATCTTCTTTGGCACTATTGTAAAAGGAACAGAGTCCTTGATTGTTTTTTCAGCTTGACTATTGTTGGCATATATAAAAGCCACTGACTTGTAAGTATTGATTTTGTATCCTGAGATGCTGCTGTATTCCTTGATTACTTCTAAGAGTTTTGAAGTTGAGTCCCTGGGATTTTCCAGGTATAGGATCATATCATCAGCAAAGAGTGAGAGTTTGATCTCCTCTGACCCTATTTGGATACCCTTGATCACCTTCTCTTGCCTGATTGTGATGGCTAAGACTTCCATTACTATGTGGAATAGCAGTGGAGACCATGGGCATCCTTGCCTTGTTCCTGATCTGAGTGCAATGTTTTCAATTTTACACCATTCAATATGATATTGGCTATGGGTTTGCTGTAGGTGGCCTCTATCAGTTTAAGGAATGTCCCTTCTATGCCTATTTTCTTAAGAATTCTGATCATGAAAGGATGCTGGATATTATCAAAGACCTTTTCTGTATCAATTGGGAGAATCATATGGTCTTTGGTTTTTATTATATTGATGTGATGTATTATATTTATAAATTTGCGTATGTTGAACCAACCCTGTAACCCTGGAATAAAACCAACTTGATCAAGGTGTATAATTTTTTTGATGTGTTGTTGAATTCTGTTTGCTAAGATCTTATTGAATATTTTTGCATCGATATTCATTAATGATATTGGTCTACAATTTTTTTCTTTGTTGGATCCTTTCCTGGTTTGGGGATCAGGGTGATATGTGCTTCATAGAAGGTGTTGGGAAGTATTCCTTCTTTTTCTATGCTTTAGAAAATGTTGTATAATATAGGTACCAGTTCCTCTTGAAATGTTTGATAGAATTCGGAAGTGAAGTCATCTGGTTCTGGACTTTTCCTTTTAGGGAGATTTCATATTATTGATGCTATTTCAGTGGTTGATATAGGTCTAGTCAAGATTTCTGATTCTTTCTGGTTGAGTCTAAGAAGGTGGCATGCTTCCAGGTATTGGTCCATTTCCTTCAGATTTTCATATTTCTGGGAATAGAGATTTTTGTAGTAATCATTGAGGATTTTTTAAATTTCTGAAGTGTCTGTTGTTATTTCTCCTTTATCGTTTCTGATAGATGATATTAGAGATTTTACTTTTCTATTTCTGGGTAGGTTGGTCAAAGGTTTATCAATTTTGTTAATCTTTTCAAAAAACCAACTTTTGGTTTTCTTGATTTTCTGAATGATTCTTTTGTTTTCAATTTCATTTAATTCTGCCCTAATTTTGGTTATTTCTTTTCTTCTGCTGGGTTTGGAGTTGTAATGTTCTTCCTTTTCCAGTTGCTTGAGATGATCCATTAAGATGTTGGCTTCCTCTCTTTCTGTTTTCTTGATAAAGGCTTCCAATGCTATAAATTTCTCTCTTAGGACTGCCTTTGCACTATCCCACAGGTTTTGATAATTTGTGTCTTCATTATCATTTTGCTCCAAAAATTTGGTGATTTCCTTCTTTTTTTTTTTTTTTTTTTTTGCAGCTCAGAAGTTTATTAACCAACGGGGTTGGGTCAGCTGGTGTTTACATGCTGACCGCTGCAGCCCTGTATCCCGGCTGTAGTGAGGAAGATGGCTGACTTCTCTGCTGGCCACAGGTGATATCATCTCAGGAACATGCTGAGCCCTCTCTCCTGGGTCCCTGTTGCCATGGCTGGAGTCCAGCACTATCAGATAGGTTCCACTTCTGTTTCTTGTGCTTGAACTAGAGTATCGACATTTTTTAGGATCTCAGCATAGTATGGGCCAAATACCTGCTGATTATGATGCATCAGCTTGACAAACTTCCGGCCTAGTTCTGTCAACTCTCCTTCGATGTGATTAAGGCCTTCAGGAAAGTGTAGCAGAGACTCCTGCATGCCACGAACCAAACAGCATTTGAGAAACAAAAGGAGGCGCTGATCAATGATACTACGGACACGGTTTTCTTTCTTGGTGATGTTCTGGAGTTGTCCTATAAGACATACTGTGTTTTCACTGCTTAGGGCAGTAAAGCCCAGGTCCTTGAGGCCACAATGAATTTCCTGAGACACCTGTTCACTCACATTCAACATAGCTTCTTCAGGCTTGGAGTTGTGATTTCCTTCTTAACCTCATCTTTGACTCAGCTATCATTCAGCCAAAGATTATTTAGCTTCCATGACTTTGTTTGAGTATGAAGATTCCTGTTGCTGTTGAGTTCAACTTTTATTCCATGGTGGTCCAAGAAGATACAAGGAATAATTTCTGCACTTTAAAATTTGCTGAGGTTAGACTCGTGTCCTAGGATATGATCTATTTTGGAGGATGACCCATGAGCTGATGAGAAGAATATATATTCAGTATTATTAGGGTGAAACGTTCTGTAGAAGTCTATAAAGTCCATTTGTTCTAGGGTCAGGTTTAAGTCTAATATTTTTTGGTTTAGTTTCTTCTTGGAGGATCTATCCAAAACTGTCAAAGGGGGTGTTAAAATCTCCAACTATTATAGTGCAGGAAGATATCAAGTTGTTCATGTCCATTAGGGTCTGCTTTATGAATTGAGGAGCATTCTGGTAGGGTACATAAATGTTAATTATCGAAATCTCTTCATGTTGGGTGTTTCCTTTGACAAATATGTAGTGACCTTCCTTATCTTTATCTTTGTTGGTTTAAAGCCAATTGTATCTGCTACTAAAATTGCAACCCCTGCTTTTTTCTGGTTTCCATTTGCCTGTATTATACAAGCCCATCCCTTCACCCTGAGTCTATTTTTATCTTTTAAGGTAAGGTGAGATTCTTGTATACAGCAGATATCTGGTCTGAGTTTATGTATCCAGTCAGCCAGCCTGTGCCTCTTTAGAGGTCAATTTAAACCATTTACATTAATTGAGAGAATTGATAAGCCTGATTGTGTTTTGAGGGTCATGATTTTTGGATATCCAGTGGACATTTTTAATCCTTTCACCACTGTGGAAGTTGGGTTTTGTTCAAAAATTTCTGGGTGAGTTTACTTTGGAGGTAGAGCATTGCACTGGTCATTGTGGAGGATGGGTCTGAGAATATTCTGGAGAGCTGGTTTAGTTATGGCAAATTTCTTCAACATGTCTATGTCATTAAAGTATTTGATTTCTCCATCACAAATGAAACTCAGTTTAGCTGGATAGAGGATCCTGGGCTGGAAGTTGTTTTGTTTTAGGAGACTGAAAGTCGATGACCATCTTCTGGTTTGAAATGTTTTGGCTGGGAGATCTACAGTCATTCTGATATTTCTCCCTTTGTAGGTGATGCTTTTCTTACATCTGGCTGCTTGCAGAATTTTCTCCTTCATCTTAACTTTGGCAAAGTTAATCACAATGTGTCTAGGCGATGCTTTATTTGGATTGAGTCTTGCTGGGGTTCTGAAACTGTCTGCTATCTGAAGTTCTGTATCTTTTGTGATGCTTGGGAAGTTCTCCTCCAAAATCTCTTGGAGTAGAGCATATGGACCTTTAGGACTATCCTCTTCTCCTTCAGGAATTCCTATCAGTTGAATGTTTGATCTTTTGGAATGATCCCACAACTCCCTTAGGGAATGATCACTTTTTGCTCTCCATTTGTCTGCCTCTTTGAGTGTTTGGGAAAGTTCAAAAGCTTTGTCTTCAGTTTCAGAGATCCTTTCTTCTGCCTGGTCAACTCTATTACTAAGGGATTCTACTGTATTTTGGAGCTCCTCAACTAACTTTTTCGTTTCCTTGAGCTCTGCTATCTCTTTTCTCATTATGTCCATTATCTTTGGTGACTTAGGTTTTGAATTCATTAATTACTTGAGACAACTTTAGACAACTTGAGACAACTCTTTTGAATTCAATTTCTATCTTTTCTTCCATTCTATTTATCTTATTTGACATCCATATTCTGAATTTGATTTCTGACATTTCTGCCATTTGTCTATGCATGGCATCTTCTGTGTATCTCCTTTGTCATTTCTTGGGGCAGGGGGTGTTGATCTACTCTGGTTACTCATGTTGCCAGAGTTCTTCTGTTGGGGCTGCACCATGTTCATTATTCACCATTTGGTTATTAGAACTGGTAGGGTGAGATTGAATTGGGGTTTCCAGGTAATAGAGATAACCCCTTACCAAAGCACTATGCTTTGTAATTGTGGCTTATCTCCTACAACCTTACAAAGGCGCTTTTCAGAGTTTTAGCTGGAGACTCTGAGGATCTACTTGGTGAGATAGTGCAAGCTAGCTCTGTTTTGATATCAGCCAACCTCTACCCTATCCTAAGAAACCACAGTATTAGGTTTAAATCTCGACTATGAAGAGATACAAACAGCTGTGGCACCCAGCCCCCACCCTTCAGTTCTTTTCCCCTACAGAACTTTGAAGGTCAACCTCAGAATGTCCCCGAGTGGACAGTCCTAGACATGGGTTCCAACCTAATTGTCTCAGGCAGTGCAAACTCTGCCCAACAGAGAGGGATTCAAGGGTCTCCAACAGCACAATTGGAGCCAGGGATCCACATTCCTGCCTGCCAGACTCAGTCCACACTGTTGTCTGCTTCTCTGCTTACAGGCCCAGCTGAAGCCAGGGGCCACGCCCCCACCCACCGGTCTCAGTCCACATCCAGCTAGCCTATGCTTGCCAGACCAGTTGGAGTCAGGGGATCATGCCCCGCCTGCCAGTCTCACTCCACTGCCTGGCAAGCCTCTGTTCACAGGCTTCATTAGAGTCAGGGCACTGCACTCCACCCTCAGGTCTCAGTCCTCACCTGGTAAGCCTCTGTTCACCAGCTTCACTGGAGAAAGTGGACCACACCTTAGCCCTTAGGTCTTGGTTCACACCCAGTAACCCACTTCTCGAGGCTTCTGTTGGAATCAGGGGACCATGCCCTTGCTCTCAGGTCGCAGTCCATGCCTATCAAGCCTCTGCTCACAGCAGGGACCAGCCCTGCCTGCCGAACTTATTCCACATGGGGCAACCATTCTCCTGCTGTGGGTGCCAACAGAGCCAGGGGTTCTGCACCATGTCCCACCAGACACAGCCCGAACCAAAGGTCAAGACTACTACTGGCCAGGCCTGGTCATAACCAGGGGACTGCTCCTCCTCCTGCCAAGTATCCCTTTTCTTCTTCACCCTCTTTCTTCCTCATTAGTCACAGATTCCGTCCTGATGTTTGGCAGTCCACACTATTCCCAGTTCTCTCAGGACGAGACCAAACACTCTGTGTTCTGCAGGGGCAGAACTTCAGGCTGCCATGTGAGGGGGAAAGGATGGACTGGGAGTTTGGAATTATGGAGGAAAATATCTGTTCAATTTTATGCCTGGTGGGGTGGTGTCTAGAACTCCCCAGAGAATGAGATCTGTGGTTTAGTGGCTCTCTCCAGCAAGGCAAAATGAAAGGTCTTTTGTTCCCTTTTTGTTTGCAGATAGCCTATGGCAGGTCCCCTGCTTGGGGGGGAGGGGTCTTCTGTCCTCTAGTCCATAGGTTTTGTACCTGTAATTTGTTTTCTTGAATGCTCTTCCTTGGAGTTACAGCTTGCTGAACTTATTTCTTGGCTCAGCTACCTGTCTTTGGCTTCATAGAGTCTGATTCCGTCTAGTTTTCCTTCCTCTGCTCAGGAGCCTCTGCCAAGGGTTGCCACCAGTTGGCCATCTTTCCAGAATTCACAGTGTCCCTTAATATCTAGAGGAGATTTATTCAAATTCCCGGCTACATCATTTAGGGAGATCACTATGGATTCAGGGGCTTATGTCTGTCCCCATGTCCACTGATAATTCTGATTTCTTCTTCCTTCTCATTATCCACTTGGAACACTGCAGCTATTCTCCAGCATAGCAACAACCCAATTCATGCAGGATTAAGCCCCTACTTTTTAAACTTGTAACTCTCAATATGACACAGAAAAGGCTGTTGTACTGCCAATTTGAGGGTAAGAGCAAGGCCAGTTTATATTCAGCATATAACTGAAATCTGAATAACAGGTTCTTTGAGTCTGTCATTCATTTCTGTCGGACAGTGTTCTATCCTTCCACCTTTTAACAGAATCCCACCTCCTCTCCTTAGTGTTTTTTTTCTTTTTTTCCCTCAAATTTTCAGCAAAGAGCAGTACCTAGTTTTGTTTTCTCTTTCTGAATCCCAAGCTATGCCCAAGTAACTTAAGCAAGCTCATCTCTAGGGAAAGATATTGGGTTCCCCAAGGGATGGTTTGGCAACTAGGAAAAAAATAAATGTTCTTTCTGTCACTTGAATGTTTTCAAGCAAAAAAATCCCAAAAAACAAAAAAAAAAAACAAAAAATAAACCAACTAACCAATCAACCAACCAACCAAACAAAAAACCCAAATAGCATCATGCACAATTTCTCCTTATTTCACCCTTTTAACAGATTTTTCAGATATAATTCATAAATCATAAAATTCACCCATTTACAGTATACAAAATGGCTTCTAGTGTATTTCCAGAGTTGTGTATCCATCAAACACAATAGATTTTATTTTATTTTTATTTTAGGCATGTTGTATTCATTTATTCATTCATTTATTTTAATTTCAGGTTAATGTGAGGGTACAAACACAATCAATTTTAGAACATTTTCATCAATCTCCAAAAACAAAACCCCATACCCTTTAACTGTTACTCTCAACCTCTTATTTCTCCCATCTTCGTGTCTCTGTGGATTTTCCTACACTTTTGTGTAAGTGGAATCATAAAATAATGATTTTTTTGGCTGGCTTCTTTCATGTAGCATGTTTTCAAGGTTCATTCATGTTGTAGCATGTATCAGAACTTCATTCCTCTTTATGCTTGAATGCTATTCCATTGTTAGGATATACCATACTTTGGTATACCATTTGGTGTATTATGCATGCTTCAGTTTTGGGACATTTGGGTTGTTTCCATTTTTTTTTGTTATTATGAATATTGCTATGAATATTTGTGTACCCATTCTTTGTGTGAACATATGTTTTCAATACTCTTGGGTATTTGAGTGGAATTTCTAGGTCATATGGAAACTCTATATCTAATCTACCTTTTGAGGAACTGTCAAACTATTTTCCATAGTGTTCTTTTCTTTTTAATTCTAGCCATCGTAATGGGTGTGTGATATCTCACTGTAATTTTGGTTTGTACTTCCCTAATGGCTAATGATATTGAATATCTTTCATGTGCTTTTTTGGACATTTGTATGTCTTCTTTGGAAAAATGTCTACTCAGATCCTTTGCCCTTTTAAAAAATTGGGTTATTTATATTTTTGTTGTTGCATTGTAAGAATCTTTTATATATTCTGGGTATTAGACACTCATCATATATATGGTTTCCAAATTTTCCCCCCCATTTTATGACTTGTCTTTCACTTTCTTGATGCTGTTCTTTGATGTACAAAAATTTTAAATTTTGGTAAAAGTCAATTTCCCCATTTTTTTTGGATAAATATGATTTTGGTGTTATATATAGGTACTGTTGTCTAATTCATGGCCATGGCAATTTATACTGATGTTTCCATCTAAGAGTTTTATACTTTCAACTTTGATATGTAGGTCTCAAATTGTTTTTTTGTTTTTTTTTTTGCATTTTTTAATTTTCTTTCTCCATTTTTTTCCTTTTTTTTCATGAGTTGGGGTCTCATTGTCACTCAGGTAAGTCTTGAACTCCTGAGCTCAAGCAATTCTCCCTCCCACAGTGCTGGGATTATAGTTGTGAGCCACCGCGCCTGGCTTAATTTTTTTCCTCAAATTAGTTTTGAGTTAATTTTTGTGTATGCATAAAATAAGAGTCAAACTTTATTTACTGCAGTGGTCCCATGCCATTTCCTGAAAAGACTATTCTTTCCTCATTGAATGGTCTTGGCACTCTAGTTGAAAATCAATTGATCATAGATGTATGGAGTTATTTCAGAACTCTTAATTCTATTCTATCCATCGATGTATTTATTCTTATACCAGTGCCACATTATTTTGATTACTGTAGGTATATAATAAAATTTGAAGTCAGGAAGCATGAATCTTTTTATTTTGCTCTTATTTTTCAGGATTGTTTTGAGTATTGGTATTATTTTAAATTCCATATGAATTTTATACTAGGATATACTTTTCCATTTCTGCAAAAAAAAATGGCAGTTGGGATCAGGCACGGTAGTTTAAGCTTGTAATCCCAGCACTCTGGGAGCTCAGGAGTTGGAGACCAGCTTGAGCAAGAGTGGGACGCCATCTCCAAAAAAGTGGAACAAATTAGCTGAGCATTGTAGTCTCAGCTACTTGGAAGGCTGAGTGAGACAGGAGGATTGCAGGAGTTGGAGGTTGCTGTGAGCTAGGCTGATGCCACAGCACTCTACCCAGGGCAACAATTTGACACTCCATCTCAAAAAAGAAAAAAAATAATAGTTGGGATTTTGGTGGTAATTGCATTAAATCTTAGATCCACTTGGGGAGCATTGCTATCTTAATAATATTAAGTCTTCCAATCCATAACCACATATTTTTCCATTTATTCAGATCTTCATTTGTGGAAGGCTGACACCACAGCATCTATTTTGTAGGCCAAGTGCTATTTCCAGTACTAAAAGACTTAAGTTTCTATTTCCCTGCAAATGCTAGGCCTAAGTTTCTATTTCCCTGCTAACGCCAGGCCTCTTCTCATAAATCACGTGAGAGAAACTTTGAAGCTTGCCGTTGGAACTTATCTCCACCAAGGCCAGGAACTTATCTATACCAAGGCCAGGTTGCTTGGATACCTGGTGACGTAAACCTCCTCCTTCACCTACCCTTATATACCCTGGAAGAACTTTGCAATAAACGAGACTTGATCAGACTCCTGTCTTGTCTCCATTCTTCGCGCCCCTTGCCCCTTTTTCATTCTCACCCCCTCCTCCAGGTATCCTTGTCGACTGACCCGCGGGCCGGGTCATTCATTAATTTCTTCTACTAATGTTTTGTAGGTTTTGCTATGTAAGTATTGCACTTCCTTGGTTGAATTTGTTTCTAAGTAATTTATTCTTTTTGATCTTACTGTAAATGTAATTATTTTATTAATTTTGTTTAAATAGTTCATTGCTAGTATAAAGAAATGCAACTTTTTTTTTTGGTATTTTGATCTGTGTCCTATAACTTTGGTGTATTTGTTTATTATCTCTAATAGTTTAAAAAATGGATCATTTAAGGTTTTATAAATATACATGTATATATAATATATGTACATATACACACACACATATATATAATTATGTCTTCTGTAGAGATACT
Source organism: Nycticebus coucang (assembly GCF_027406575.1). Taxonomy (NCBI): domain Eukaryota; kingdom Metazoa; phylum Chordata; class Mammalia; order Primates; family Lorisidae; genus Nycticebus; species Nycticebus coucang. Next base: position 70,132,995 of record NC_069791.1, on the reverse strand, counting down.
TTGCTTCTTCCTGTCCATCCTTGATGCCTTTTATTTCTTTCTGTTGTCTAATTGCCCTAGCTAGAACTTTCCATATGACGTTGAATAAAAGTGGTGAGAGTGGACATCTTGATCTTAGAGGGAGAGTTTTCAGTCTTTCACAATTAAGTATAATATTAGTTGTGAGTTTTTTATAGTTGCCATAGTAGGTGAGGATCTTCCCTTTCATTCCTAGTTTGTTGAGTATATACAGGTATTTTTAGTTTTTTGTAATCTCGAAATGGTGTTAGGTTTGGCCAAATGCTTTTACTGTATCTACTGAGATAGTCATGGCTTTTTTCCTCGCTTCATTCTATTAATATCACATGTTACATTGATTGGTTTTCCTATGTTGAGCCAAACTTGAATTACTGGGATAAATGCTGCTGTCTGATGGTGTATAATCCATTTAATATGCTGTTAGATTCAGTTTGCTAGCATTTTGTGGAAGAATTTGCATCTATTCATAAGGAATATTTGTCTGTATTTTTCTTTTCTTGCAGTGTGTTTGACCTTAGTATCAGAGTAATAATAGCCTGATAAAATGAGTTTGGAAGTGTTTTCTCCTCTTTATTTACATTTGGAAAAGTTTGAGAGTGGTTGGTGATAATTCTTTAAACATTTGGTAAAATTCACCAGTGAACTCAGCTGGTCCTGAGATTTTTTTCTTTTGTTAGAACTTAAAAAAAAAAATTTCTGACTCACTCTTCTCTTTATTTGTTATAGGTCTATTCATATTTTTTATTTCTTCTTGAGTCAGTTTTGGTAGTTTGTATTTCTAATACTTGTCTATTTCATCTAGGTTATCTAATTTAAACCTAATTTCATCTAGGTTATCTTTTATTATACTAAGTCAGTAGTATAACATTTCCATTTTCATTCCTAATTTTAGTAATTTGAGCTTCATTTTTCATTTCTTGGTCAGCATAGTTAAAGTTTCTGCCAATTTTATCAATCTTCTTGAAGAATGAACTTTTGGATTCATAGATTTTCTCTGTTTTTCTATTCTCTATTTCACTTATCTCCATTCTAGTATTTATTATTTCCTTCCTTCTATTTGCTCTGGGTGTAGTTTGCTCTTCTTTTCTGTTTCTTAACATGATTAACTAGTTCATGGATCATAAGATTTAAAAAATGTTTTAAGGGGAGGAGACAAGATGGCTGACTGAAGCCAGCTTTCCACAGAGGCTCCCATCCAGAAGGAGAGTTAAAGGACAAAAACTCATTAAGTAACCTGGTGGATTTGAGCTGCACTAAGAGAGAAGGTTGAAGAACGCACATCAACCCCACTGAGGCGAGCTGCGACCAAAAGGATACAAACAAAAGGTACAAAATCCATCACCAAGCAGACGGGAGTCCCCTCCCCCATGAGAATGGCTCAGAGTGCCCCACAAACAATCGGGCAGAGTTCAAAGGTCCTCCCACTCCACTCCACGGGAAAGACCCTCTAAAACCTGGACCTAACTCCCCTACTAGGGTGCCATGGCGTCCTCCTGCCAGGCATAAAACTGTATAAAACTGTATATAGTCTGTACCTGGAATTCTGGGCTCCCAGCACTCCCCTCCACTCACACTGAGGTCTGGAGGCCAGTCCCCCAGGAGTTCAGAGTCTTGGGTGATTTCTTACGGGGTCTGAATGGTGCCTGGACTGCAGCTGGTCAGTGCCGCACTGGAGCGCGGTTCCCTGAGGCACAGTGCAACAGGTGACAATATGGCCAGGCATAAAACTGTGTAAAACTGTGTGTGTTCTCTGCCCACAACCCTGGGCTCCCAGCGCTCCCCTCCGCTCTTGCTCCAAGGGCTGGAGGCCTGTCCCCCACGAGTCCAGACTCTTGGCCGATTGCTTGAGGGGTATAGACAGTGACGGGGCTGCAGCCAGTTGGTGCAGACTCTGGGGCATGGGAGTGGAGAGAGGACGGTTGGCCGGAAGGGAGCTGCACCAGAGCAGCGGTTCCCTGAGGCATAAAACAGCAGCCCTCTTTTGCTAGCAATACGGCTCACTACCAAATATTCTGAAGCCACACCCGCTGTCTCCCTGGGCAACCAGAGACTGTGAGTATACGATTTGCCTGAGGCAACACCAACTTGCAAACTGGGAAAACTCCCAGGGCGGGGCTGACCCAGAGGTCTGCTTTACTGAACCTAAGATGCACCTGGCCCTCAGGGGATCATCAGCCTATGGACATTACAAGAGCAACGACAAGCTGATTTAGAACTCAATTCAGCTTCTCTTCTGCAGGGGAACAGCAAAGTTGTTCTGTTCTGTTCTGTCAGTAACACTAATCAGGGGCGAGACTGGACCTGAGTGAAAACCCCCAACCTTTATCAAGTGCCCGAGGTTGTCAGGCCTCACCTCCTCCTGCTAGAGAGAGGCAGAGCACAGCAGCCTGGCAGACTTCCTTGTGATTCAGGCAGGTGCAAACTCCTGGAGTACTGGTTCACTACAGGCAACAGGGTCAGCCAACTGCAGGGCTATCAGGGACTGGGTGTGACAGTGGTGCAAGGTGGGTAAGGAGGCATCAACCTTCCCAGACTGATCTATTGGCCGGGTGGCTCCTCCTGACTCCATGCAGCACTGGAACAAGCCACACCAGAGTAGTCACCAGACCCCTGTGATCCAGTTCCCAGAGACCTCTTAAACTCTCTCACCCGAGACAGGTGCAGACTTAGACAATTGATTTGGACCTTTTGAACTGAACCAATTGCCTGAGGACAAATCAGGTGGTGCCCTGGGTGCACGGTGGTAGGTAGGTTTGATTTTCCTTTTCCAATTGTTTGCCAGTGGGGGGGCGGGATGAATTAATTGCTGATATTTCTCCACAGCTGAGACTTCAATCCAGCGTATCTGTTTCACTAGGGTGGAACAGAAACCAGCTGAAAACAAGACAGAACCACTTAGCCCCACCACACCAGACAGGGCCCCAGTTTCTCAGGCCACAACACTGTACGGGCCCTCGACAAAGCCCTAGGGGAAACAAATCAAAGGGAGTAAAACAACCATGGAGCGGAATCAGCGGAAAAACTCTGGTAACATGAATAACCAGAATAGATCAACACCCTCCAGGAAAGATATGGCAGATGTAATTGAAGATCCCATTCATAAACAACTGGCTGAGATGTCAGAGATTGAATTCAGAATTTGGATTGCAGACAAGATTAATAAAGTGGAATTAGGAATTTGAGGAGAAATTCAAAATTTGTCTCAAGAATTTAATGAATTTAAAGACAAAACCATCAAAGACTTAGACATACTGAAGCAAGAATTTTCAGCCCTCAAAGATATGAAAAATACAGCAGAAACTCTCAGCAACAGAATGGAGCAAGCAGAAGAAAGGATTTCTGACATTGAAGATAAAGCCTTTGAATGCCCCCAAACTCTCAAAGAAGAAGAGAAATGGAGAGCAAAAATGGATCATTCTCTCAGAGAAATCTGGGATAATTTGAAGAAGGCTAATATCCAAATCATTGGAATTCCTGAAACAGATGAAGTGGCCTCGCTGGGAACACAGGCCCTTCTGCATGAAATTATGAAAGAGGATTTTCCAGACATGCGTAGAGATTCTGAAATTCAGATAGCGGACAGCTTCAGAACCCCAGCACGGCTCAACTCCAATAAGACATCCCCCAGGCATATCATAATTAACTTCACTAAAGTTAATATGAAGGAGAAAATTCTCAAAACTGCTAGGAGAAAGAAAACCATTACCTACAAAGGGAAGAATATTAGAATGACTGCAGATCTCTCTGCTGCAACTTTTCAAGCCAGAAGAGGGTGGTCACCAACTTTTAATCTCCTAAAGCAAAATAACTTTCAACCCCAGATCTTGTATCCAGCTAAACTGAGTTTCATTTATGATGGAGAAATTAAATACTTTAATGACATTCAGATGTTGAAGAAATTTGCCATAACCAAACCAGCTCTTCAGGATATTCTCAGACCTATCCTCCACAATGACCAACCCAATCCTATACCACAAAAGTAAACTCACTCAGAAACTTCAGATCAACTCCAATTTCCATACTGGCGAAAGGATTAAAAATGCCCACTGGACTTTTGAAAAACACAATACCCAAAATTTCACCAGACTTATCAATATTCTCCATAAACGTGAATGGCTAAAACTGTCCTCTAAAGAGGCATAGGCTAGCCTACTGGATACAAAAATTCAGGCCAGATATTTGTTGCATACAAGAGTCACATCTTAACTTAAAAGACAAATAAAGACTCAGGGTGAAAGGATGGTCGTCCATATTTCAGGCAAATGGTAATCAGAAAAAAGCAGGTGTTGCAATTTTGTTTGCAGATAAAATAGGCTTTAAACCAACAAAAGTAAGGAAGGACAAGAATGGTCACTTCATATTTGTTAAGGGTAATACTCAATATGATGAGATTTCAATTATTAATATCTATGCACCCAACCAGAATGCACCTCAGTTTATAAAAGAAACTCTAACAGACATGAGCAACTTGATTTCCTCCACCTCCATATTAGTCAGAGATTTTAACACTCCTTTGGCAGTGTTGGATCGAGCCTCAAACAAGAAGCTGAGCAAAGAAATCTTAGATTTAAACCTAACCATCCAACATTTGGATTTAGCAGACATCTACAGAACATTTCATCCCAAGAAAACTGAATACACATACTTCTCATCAGTCCATGGAACTTACTCCAAAATCGATCACATCTTAGGTCACAAGTCTAACCTCAGTAAATGTAAATGAACAGAAATTATTCCATGCATCTTCTCGGACCACCATGGAATAAAACTTGAGCTGAATAACAACAGGAATCTGCATACTCATCCAAAAACATGGAAGTTAAATAACCTTATGCTGAATGATAGCTGGGTCAGAGATGAGATTAAGAAAGAAATCACCAATTTTTTGGAACAAAACAACAATGAAGACACAAACTATCAGAACCTCTGGGACACCGCGAAGGCAGTTCTAAGAGGGAAATTTATAGCACTGCAAGCCTTCCTCAAGAGAACGGAAAGAGAGGAAGTTAACAACTTAATGGGACATCTCAAGCAACTGGAAAAGGAAGAACATTCCAACCCCAAACCCAGTAGAAGAAAAGAAATAACCAAAATTAGAGCAGAATTAAATGAAATTGAAAACAAAAGAATAATACAACAGATCAATAAATCAAAAAGCTGGTTTTTTTACAAGGTCAATAAAATAGATAAACCTTTGGCCCACCTAATCAGGAAAAAAATAGTAAAATCTCTAATCTCATCAATCAGAAACAACAAAGACGAAATAACAACAGACTCCTCAGAAATCCAAAAAATCTTTAATGAATATTAAAAGAAAGTTTATCCTCAGAAATATGAAAATCTGAAGGAAATTGACCAATACTTGGAAGCACGTCACCTTCCAAGACTTAGCCAGAATCAAGTGGAAATCTTGAACAGGCCCATATCAAGTTCGGAAGTAGCATCAACCATACAAAACCTCCCTAAAAAGAAAAGCCCGGGACCAGATGGTTTCACGTCTGAATTCTACCAAACCTTTCAAGAGGAATTAGTACCTATATTACTCAACCTGTTCCAAAAGGTACAAAAAGAAGGAAGACTACCCAACATGTTCTATGAAGCAAACATCACCCTGATCCCCAAACCAGAAAAAGACCCAACAAGAAAAGAAAATTATAGACCGATATCACTAATGAATATAGATGCAAAAATATTCAACAAGATCCTAACAAACAGAATCCAGCAACACATCAAACAAATCATACATCATGACCAAGTCAGTTTTATCTCAGGGTCTCAAGGCTGGTTTAATATACGTAAATCTACAAATGTAATCCAGCATATAAACAAATTAAAAAACAAAGACCATATGATTGGGCAGCGCCTGTGGCTCAAGGAGTAGGGCGCTGGTCCCATATGCCGGAGGTGGCGGGTTCAAACCCAGCCCTGGCCACAAAAAAAAAAAAAAAAAAAACCACAAAAAAAAAAAAAGACCATATGATTCTCTCAATTGATGCAGAAAAAGCTTGAGATAATATCCAGCATCCCTTCATGATCCGAACACTTAAGAAAATCGGTGTAGAAGGGACGTTTCTTAAACTGATAGAGACCATCTACAGCAAACCCACAGCCAATATCATATTGAATGGAGTTAAATTGGAATCATTTCCACTCAGATCAGGAACCAGACAAGGCTGCCCATTGTCTCCATTGCTTTTTAACATTATAATGGAAGTTTTAGCCACCACAATTAGCATAGAAAAGGCAATCAAGGGTATCCATATAGGGTCAGAAGAGATCAAACTTTCGCTCTTCGCAGATGATATGATTGTATATCTGGAAAACACTAGGGACTCTACTACAAAACTCTTAGAAGTGATCAAGGAATACAGCAGCGTCTCAGGTTACAATATCAACATTCATAAATCGGTAGCCTTTATATATACCAACAATAATCAAGTTGAAAACACAGTTAAGGACTCTATTCCATTCACAGTAGTGCCAAAGAAGATGAAATATTTGGGAGTTTATCTAACAAAGGACGTAAAAGATCTCTATAAAGAGAACTACGAAACTCTAAGAAAAGAAGTAGCTGAAAATATTAACAAATGGAAAAACATACCATGCACATGGCTGGGAAGAATCAACATTGTTAAAATGTCCATACTACCCAAAGCAATATATAATTTCAAAGCAATCCCTATTAAAGCTCCCCTGTCATACTTTAAAGATCTTGAAAAAACAATACTTCCTTTTGTATGGAATCAGAAAAAACCTCGAATAGCCAAGACATTACTCAAAAATAAAAACAAAGCAGGAGGAATCATGCTACCAGACCTCAGACTATACTACAAATCGATAGTGATCAAAACAGCATGGTATTGGCACAAAAACAGAGAAGTAGATGTCTGGAACAGAATAGAGAACCAAGAGATGAATTCAGCTACTTACCGTTATTTGATCTTTGACAAGCCAATTAAAAACATTCAGTGGGGAAAAGATTCCCTATTTAACAAATGGTGCTGGGTGAACTGGCTGGCAACCTGCAGAAGACTGAAACTGGACCCACACCTTTCACCATTAACTATGATAGACTCTCACTGGATTAAAGATTTAAACTTAAGACATGAAACTATAAAAATACTAGAGGACAGTGCAGGGAAAACCCTTGAAGAAATCGGTCTGGGCGAATATTTTATGAGGAGGACCCCCTGGGCAATTGAAGCAGCTTCAAAAATACACTACTGGGACTTGATCAAACTGAAAAGCTTCTGCACAGCCAAGAACACAGTAAGTAAAGCAAGCAGACAGCCCTCAGAATGGGAGAAGATATTTGCAGGTTATGTCTTAGACAAAGGTTTAATAACCAGAATCCACAGAGAACTCAAACGCATTAGCAAGAATAGAACAAGGGATCCCATCACAGGCTCGGCAAGGGATTTGAAGAGAAACTTCTCTGAAGAAGACAGGCGTGCGGCCTTCAGACATATGAAAAAATGCTCATCATCTTTAATCATCAGAGAAATGCAAATCAAAACTACTTTGAGATATCATCTAACTCCAGTGAGACTAGCCTATATCACAAAATCCCAAGACCAGAGATGTTGGCGCAGATGTGGAGAAAAGGGAACACTTTTGCACTGCTGGTGGGAATGCAAATTAATACGTTCCTTTTGGAAAGAGATATGGAGAACACTTAGAGATCTAAAAGTAGATCTGCCATTCAATCCTGTAATCCCTCTACTGGGCATATACCCAGAAGACCAAAAATCACATCATAACAAAGATATTTGTACCAGAATGTTTATTGCAGCCCTATTCATAATTGCTAAGTCATAGAAAAAGCCCAAGTGCCCATCGAATGGATTAATAAATTTTGGTACATGTACACCGGGGAATATTATGCAGCCTTAAAGAAAGATAAAGACTTTACCTCTTTCATGTTTACATGGATGGAGCTGGAACATATTCTTCTTAGTAAAGTATCTCAAGAATGGAAGAAAAAGTACCCAATGTACTCAGACCTACTATGAAACTAATTTAGGGTTTTCACATGAAAGCTATAACCCAGTTACAACCTGAGAATAGGGGGAAGGGGGAAAGGAAGGAGAAGGAGGGGGGAGGTGGGTAGAGAGAAGGGGATTGGTGGGATTACACCAGCGGTGCATCTTACAAGGGTATAATGTGAAAGTTGGTAAATGTGGGATGTAAGTGTCTTGGCACAGTAACTGATAGAATGCCAGGAAGGCTATGTTAACCAGTGTGATGAAAGTGTGTCAAACGGTCTGTGAAGCTAGTGAATGATGTCCCATGATCATATCAATGTACACAGCTATGATTTAATAAAAAAAAGTTTTAAATTAATTCTGGAATTTAAGAACGCTGTTTATTTTTCATTTTGGTCTTATACCTAGCAACCTTCCTGATTTCCTTCATCATTTCAAACATATTCTCTTGGATTTCAAAGGTAAACTATCATGAAACTGCAATAAAAGTGTTAGTAAGTGTGCCTTTTTTCCTACAGTGCTCCAGAGAGGCACAGAAATGATTTCTTCCTCATAACTTGAAGACATTAATGCAAAGCCACTTAGGATCTTTGGAAAATATATATGTAGGTCTTACTTTTTGATTCAGGAGGATAGTCTTCTGTAAAATGTGTACATAACTATAAAACTTCTAGAATAAAACATGATTAAAATGTATGTGACCTTTGGTTTGGTTTTCAATATAACAGGAAAAGCACATTCTATGAAATGAAAAAAAAGAAAGATGTATTGGGGCTGGGTGCGGTGGTTCTCACCTGTAATCCTGGCACTCTGGGAGGCTGAGACGTGTGGATCGCTTGAGCTCATGAGTTCGAGACCAGCCAGAGCAAGAGTGAGACCCCGTCTCTAAAAACTAGCCAGGTATTGTGGCGGGTGCCTGTAGTCCCAGCTTCTTGGGAGGCTGAGGTAATAGGATTGCTTGAGCTCAAGAGTTGCTGTGAGCTTTGATGCCACAGCATTCTACTGAAACTGACAAAGTAAGACTGTTAAAAAAAAAAGATATGTTGTGATTTATTAAAATTAAAAACTTGCTCTGTGAAAGACATTGTTAAGAAAATGAAAAGACAAATCACAGACAGGAATTAAATATTTTCTTTCTTTTTTTTAGAGACAGAGTTTCACTTTGTCACCCTTGGTAGAATGCCATGGCGTCACAGTTCACAGCAACCTCCAGCTCTTGGGCTTTGGCAATTCTCTTACCTCAGCCTCCTAAGTAGCTGGGACTACAGGCGCCTGCCACAACGACCAGCTATTTTTTGTTGCAGTTTGGCTGTGGCCAGGTTTGAACCTGCCACCCTCAGTATATGGGGCCTGGGTCCTACTCCCTGAGCCACAGGTGCCACCCAGGAATTAAATATTTTCAAGTCACACATATGATAAAGGACTTAAATCCAAAATATACAAAAAACTCCATTAAACTTAACAATGAAAACAAAGCAACCCAATTTAATAAATGGGCAAAATATCTAAACTGACACTTCACTGAAGAAGGTACATGGATAGTAAAAATAAGCATATAAAAAGATGTTCAAGGGCGGCGCCTGTGGCTCAACGGGTAGGGCGCCGGTCCCATATGCCGGAGGTGGCGGGTTCAAGCCCAGCCCCGGCCAAAAATAAAAAAAAAAAACAAACAAACAAAAAAAAAAAAGATGTTCAACATCAATTGGCATTAGAGAAATGCAAATTAAACAGTAATTAGATACCATTAATCCCTTGTTAAAATGGCTAACACATTGAAAGTTCATGATTCTGTCAAATTGATTAAAATACGGCAGAGCTGCACCGTCCAATGTAGCAACCATCAGTAAGATGTGCCATAGAGATCTTGAAATGTGGGTAGTAAAATGTACTCTAGATATAAAATGCATAAAAAATTTCAAAAAATTAATAGAAAAGGGAAATACTTTATGAATATCTACTTTATACTAACTACAAGGCAAAACTGTGGTATTCTAATGAATTGGATTGAACAAATGTAATGAAAAGAATTCACTTATTACTTTTTACATTTTTAAAAAGTGGTTAGTAGAAAATTGTTTGAATTTTCTTCTTTTTTACAAAAATTTCAGATTAATGTGAGGGTACATATAATTCAGTTACATAGTTTGCATTTGTAAGGCTGAAGTTCAAGTTGCAGCTGTGTCCTTCATCCACAAAGTGTACCTGTTGAGTGGGAACTTATGGACCCCCCTCTTGTCTCCCCACTTCTTGAATTTAATTGAGTTTTTTCCTCAGGTGGTCTCGTAATTGTTAATCTACTAGTTTCAATTGAGTTTTGAGCACATGTGATGCTTCATTCTCCATTCTTGTGATACTTAGGAGAGTGTTCTCCAAATCTTTCAAGGTTGTTACAAATGATGCAAAATCTCCATCTTTTTAAAATGGTTATAGTATTATTATATGGTATACACATACTACAGTTTATTAATCCATTAATGTGTTGACTAGCAGCTTATTTTCTTTTTAAATGTATCGTTCTCAAGTATGGCGAATCCTCATAGATCTAAAAGTAGACCTTTCATTTGATCCTGCAATCTCATTACTAGATATCTACCCAGAGGAATGAAAATCATTTTACCACAAAGACATTTGCACCAGAATGTTTATTGTGGCTCAGTTCATAATTGCCAAGTCGTGGAAGATGAATGGATCAACAAACTGTGGTATGTGAATACCATGAAATAGCATTCAGACGTTAAAAAAGATGGAAGCTTTACATTTTTTACATTTACCTGGAGTTGAAATACATTCTTCTTAGTAAAGTATCAGAAGAATGCAAAAATAAATATCCAATGTACTCCATATTAATATGAAATAAATATGTAAACAATTACATGCTCATATGAACAATAAAACACAAATATAGTCCAGTATGGAGGGTAAAGGAAGGTGGGAGGGGGAAAAGTGGAGGGAAGGGCGACTGGTAGAAGGAGGAGGGCACTCAATGTGCACATTGTTTGAGGGTGTATAACATGCCCCTGTGTGAGAGGCTCTTTTATAACTGGAACTTTACTCTGGAAGTGAGAACAACGTAACCTAAAAATTTGTACCCTCATGTTAATTTGAAATGAAAAATAATGTATCCTCAGATATTCTTTTATGTTCTCAACCAAACATTCCTTGGATTGGTTTACTATCTCACTAATTTTGGAAAATTTTGACCATTATTTCTTAATTTGATATTTGATATTTTCCATTGCTCTTGGATACTCTATTCTGTTTTTATTGCTCTTTTGTATCTTAGTGTTTCAGTAATTTCTATTCATCTACCTTCAAATTTATTGATTTTTTTCTTCAATTGTTTTGAGTCTACTAATAAGCCTAGTGAAGACATTTTTCATCTCTAATATTAAAATTTTGTTTCTATAAATTCCATTCTATTCTTTCTCATGGTTTCTAACTATTTGCTGAAATTACTTATCTGAGCATGCATTTTGTTTACTTTTCCCCTTAGAGCCTTCACCACATTAATCATTAATCTTTAATTCCCTGTCTGATAGTTCTAACATCTATGTCTTGAAAGTCTGGCTCTAATGATTGCTTTATTTCTTTGAACTGTGGGCTTTTTTGCCCTTCTGTTTCTTCTTCTTCCTCCTCCTCCTCCTCCTCTTCTTTTATTAAATATAGCTGTGTACATTAATGCAATCATGGGGTACAATGTGCTGGCTTTATATACCATTTGAAATATTTTCATCAAACTGGTTAACATAGCCTTCACTGAATTTTCTTAGCTATTGTGCTAAGATATTTATATTCTACACTTAATAAATTTAACATGTACCCTTGTAAAATGCACTGTAGGTTTGGTCCTACCAATTATTCTCCCTCCACCCATCCTCCTCTTTCCCCTCCCTCTTCCCTTTCTTCTTATTCTTGGGCTATAGTTGGGTTATAGCTTTCATATGAAAGCTATAAAAATTAGTTTCATAATATGGCTGAGTATATTGGATACTTTTTTTCCCATTCTTGAGATACTTTCCTAAGAAGAATATATTCCAGCTCCATCCATGTAAACATGAAAGAGGTAAAGTCTCCATCTTTTTTAAGGCTGCATAATATTTCATGGTGTACATATACTATAATTTACTAAGTCATTTGTGGGTTGTTGGGCATTTGGGCTTCTTCCATGACTTAGCAATTATGAATTGGGCTGCAATAAACATTCTGGTGCAAATATCTTTGTTATAAAGTGATTTTTGGTCTTCTGGATATATACCTAGTAGAGGAATTATAGGATTGAATGGCAGGTCTATTTTTAGATCCCTAAGTGATCTCCAAACATCTTTCCAAAAGGAATGTATTAGTTTGCATTCCCACCAGCAGTGCAGAGGTGTTCCCTTTTCTCCACATCCATGCCAACATCTCTGGTTTGGGGATTTTGTGATGTAGGCTAATCTTACTAGGGTTAGATGATATCTCAAAGTGGTTTTGATTTGCGTTTCTCTGATAAGGATGACGAGCATTTTTTTATCTGTCTGTAGCCCATGCATCTGTCTTCTTCTGAGAAGTTTCTCTTCAAGTCCCTTGCCCACCCTGAGATGGGAATCACTTGTTCTTTTCTTGCTAATATGTTTGAGTTCTCTGTGGATTCTGGTTATTAAACCATTGTCAGAAACATAACCTGCAAATATCTTCTCCCATTCTGAGGGCTATCTGCTTGCTTTACTTACTGTGTTTTTGGCTGTGCAAAAGCTTTTTAGTTTAATCAGATACCAGTGATATATTTTTGGTGTTGCTTCAATTGCCCAGGGGGGTCTTCCTCAAAAATATTCCCCCTGGCCAATTTCTTCAAGTGTTTTCCCTGCACTTTCTTCTAGTATTTTTATAGTTTCATGTCTTCAGTTTAAATCTTTAATCCAGTGAGTGTATCTTAGTTAATGGTGAAAGGTGTGGGTCCAGTTTCAGTCTTGTACAGGTCGCCAGCCAATTTACCCAGCACCATTTGTTAAATAGGGAATCTTTTCCCCACTGAATGTTTTTTTTTTTTTTGTAGAGACAGAGTTTCACTTTATGGCCCTCGGTAGAGTGCCATGGCATCACACAGCTCACAGCAACCTCCAACTCCTGGGCTTAGGCGATTCTCCTGCCTCAGCCTCCCGAGTAGCTGGGACTACAGGTGCCTGCCACAACGCCCGGCTATTTTTTTGTTGCAGTTTGGCCGGGGCTGGGTTTGAATCCACCACCCTTGGCATATGGGGCCGGCGCCCTGCTCACTGAGCCACAGGCGCTGCCCCCACTGAATGTTTTTAATTGGCTTATCAAAGATCAAGTAACAGTAAGTAGCTGGGTTCATCTCTTGGTTCTCTATTCTGTTCCATACATCTACCATTCTGTTTTTGTGCCAGTACTAGCAGACATAGGAGCTGTTATAGTTTGGACATTCGGTCCCTCAAGACTCATGTTGATCACTATTGATTTATAGTATAATCAGAGGTCTGTTAGCACGATTCCTCCTGCTCCTTCTTAATTTTTTTCTTTTTGTTGAATGCTGGAAACATTTCATAAACAGATATTTAAGTTAATATTTTTATGCATGGAGATGAGTGTGCCCTTCCCTCTGCTATAGCTATAGTATATAGTGTTGGTGGGATTGTATCATTCTAGTCTAGTGTTGGTGGGATTGTATCATTCTAGTCTAGGTTCAATGTTTGTTGTTGTGGTGATTATCATTAGTGCAGTACAAGTTTTAAATTTCTCTGGTGATAACTTATGCGTAGCATGTGGACTTTATTTTGACATAAACATGTTTTAAAAAGGTCTTTAGGAGGCTGAGGCAGGAGGACTGCTTGAGCTCAGGAGTTAGAGACCAGTCTGACCAAGAGAGAGCCTGCCTCTACAAAAAATAGAAAAATTAGCTGGAGGGAGGGGTGGGTGCCTGTAGTCCCAGTTACTCAGGAGGCTGAGGCAGGAAGATGACTCAAACCCAGGAGTTTGATATTGCAGTGAATCTTGATGATGCCACTGCCTTCTAGCTAAGGTCACAGAGTGAGATTCTTGTCTAAAAAAATAAAAATAAAAATAAAGGTCTGTATTATAAGTTGATAAGGGTGGACACAGTGGTGATTTTGTAATGTATCAACTTTGCTAAGCTGAAGGTTTCTTAAAATTTCCTTTCCTGTTTGTTTCTGGCTACAGTAAGCTAAAAAAGACATGTTTGTGTAAGTTTTAGAGGGCAGAAGAAAAGTAGCTTTTCAGTATTGTAATGGAAAGGGTGGTGCAGGGACACTAGTTGCTCTTTCAGCTCATGAACTTTGTCACCTATCAGCTGGTTTACCTTGTGGCATGGAGCATCAGCATTCCCCTGGATCGTCCTTCACTTTCTTTGATTCCTGAGCCAAGTATGTGTTTAGCCTTGGTATCAGTCCCTTTAGCAGGGATACCCATCATGTCTTCAAAGTTGGACACAATGAAAGAATAACCAGTGTGTGTTTTAGGTTCCAGTTCATTCTTGCTCTTCCCTATTTTTTATGTTAATCTTTCCTTTTCAAATGCTTCCTCTACAGACTTAAAGAATCATAGTGATTATTTCTTTGATTAAATCTTGGTTGAAATATACATTTATACATTTATAGACATTTTGTGATGGAAAAAATTATGAATTAGGGAGTGTCAGTTATTTTCAGTAAAGAAAGGTCATCTCAAGAGTATGGCAGGACAGAAGACATAAGAGCTGTTACAGTTTGGATATTTGGCCCTTCAAGATTCATGTTGTAACTTGATCCCCAATATTGGAGGTGGAGCCTAGTGGGAAGTGTTTGGGTCATGGAAGTAGATCCCTCATGGATGGCTTAATGTTGTCCTTGTGGGTAATGAGTGTTCCAAAATTCACCGTATATAGGGAAAATGGAAAATTGTAGCTACAAGGACTTTTATTTACATAATACTCATTACAAAATATTTTCTACATGGTGGCAACTTCTACACACACACAAAGTTTTCTCTCCACTCACAACAAACATGTTCCAAGATATCTGTTGTTATATGTTTTCTATGTATGGAGACTTTTGGAACACCTTGTAGATATTCTAGATAACACCAAAACAGAGATCTCAGGAACACCCTTTCTAGATCATTTAATTATATTGAGTAAATTATAACGGAAAGGTAGTATCTGATATTGGGACACAAGAATGAGATATCTGTTAAATAAGTAGGAGGCCATTTGCTTAAGGCTACCTTTGTACTTTCAAGTCCTATATTCAGTTCCTAAACTACAACCTAACTTAGTATATAAAAAACTGAAATATTCAATTCCTAAACTACAACCTAACTTAGTATATAAAAAAACTGAAATCTGTGTCAGCCAATCACAACAGTGAGCTTCAGCCAATAATAGGCAGCCAACAGATCAGACCATGCCTCAGTAAGGCAAATACCTCATCGCACCATGGCCAAGTAAGACAGATGTGTAACTGTAGACAATCAGGTGATTTCTCTACTTTACTTCCTGTAAAAGTTAGCTGCTCACATTGCTGGCCAGAGCTCTCTAAACCTCTTCTGGTTCTGAATGATGCCCAATTCATGAATTGCTCTTTGCACAAGTAAATTCTGTTAAATTTATTGATCTAAAGGTTTTTTTTTTTTTAAAGAGACAAAGTCTCACTTTGTCACCCTCATAGAGTGCTGTGGCGTCACAGCTCACAGCAACCTCCAGCTCTTGGGCTTAGGCGATTCTCTTGCCTCAGCTTCCGAGTAGCTAGGACTACAGGCGCCCCCCACAACGCCTGGCTATTTTTTTGTTGCAGTTTGGCCGGGCAGGGTTTGAACCCGCCACCCTCTGTATGGGGCCGGTGCCCTACTCACTGAGCTACAAGTGCTGCCCCGGTGTGAGGGTTTTTAAAAAATAAATCTCATTCATGAGAAAAGGAGTAAAGTGAGAATAAAAAGTGCCTCAGAAACGGAAGATCAAAAATCCATTGACAGAAAACTACGTAATTCCATGCAATAGGCAAGCATATTGTTTGTTGAAAGCCTCCATGGATGTTCCTTAGGATAGCAAAATGATTGCTATTCTTAAATTGGTACCCAAAAGGCAGCACACACACATACACACACGCGCCTCTGAATCCTAACCACCTCCACTTAAAAATTTAGACTTGTCACCCACTCTCCTGTTCCCATCAGGACTTTAACAGAGCCCTTGTAACAAACAGTTATGGCTTCAGCTCCACTCTCCAGGCGTTGCTTTTGCAACCTGGTCTTGATCTCTGCAGGTAGAATGGTCAGGGACTGCTCCAGCAAGAGCAGCTATAGGATCTGCTCCCTCCTAGCATCTAAGATGACAATTACTCATAGCAGATCACCCAGGGTTGGCTTTGGGCTTCTCACAGCCCCCAGAGCTCCTGAGAATTGAACCACTCAAAACACTAGTGTAATTCTAAAATCTGGGGAAGACCATCAATTCAAAATTCTCTTCCCCTAACTTCTTCTTCTTTTTTAAATTGTTAATTCATAGCTATGTACATTAGCCTAACTTAACTTCTATCTGCCCTGGATGAACCTGTCTCAAGCTGAGAATAGGCTTCCTCTATCAGGTGTCAGTCTTTCATGCTGGGGAAGAGAGGGAAATCAAGGTGGCAGGGGGAGCACATAACTCCCCAGCAGTTTGTGGAGCTACACAATGCCTTTCCTGCTCGCCTCCTGGGAATTGGTTCCCCAGTTTCCCCATTCCTCAAACACAGGAGAGCTGGTGGGTCTCCGTGGGGGCAGTAGGAAATCTTGCCTTTCTTAGGATGTCAACCTTGAGGTTGGGGGATGAGAACGGATTTCTTCTCCTGGAGAATGAAGCTGAACAAACAAAACACAACGAAGACTTCCACAAGAGCAGGCCTAGTGCCTCCCTAGTCAAACTCCAGCCCAGCGGCACAAATCCTTCAAGTCCTCCTGGCATTATGGCACTCCAGGCCCCTAGGCTGCAGCCCTCAGGAGAACACAAAACCTCATTCCTGAGACTCCGACAGGCCAAGATCCGTGACGCCTTATTTCCGTTAGGTTCTACCCGGGATAGCACAACAGCCGCACTCCGATGTCTACTCCCCCGCAAGTCCTCTCTAGGATCCCTCCGAGGGGCGGGGAGGGGATTCCGCATCTCTATGGTGGTTTGGAGGTGCCGCTGGTCGTCGCGTCCCGCCGGAACTCATACCCGGCAACCTACGCACGGAGGAGAGGCGGGGTATCCGGACGCGTCGACACTGGGCCCGGAAACCGGAAAAGAGGTTACGCACTCCCCTCGGGCGGGGGGGCGTCGGCTGCGGGTCCGAGGGTCCCTGGCTTCTTCTCGTCTGCCACAGCCTGTGGGCCCCTCTGGCACTTCAGTTCGGACCCTGGCTCTGGAGCAGATAAGCGGCATGGAAGCCGAGGACCTCCGGGAGGAACTGACTTGCTCCATCTGCCTGGACTATTTTGAGGACCCGGTGTCCATCGAATGTGGCCACAACTTTTGCCGCGGCTGCCTGCGCCGCAGCTGGGCTCCAAGCAGCTGCTCTTTCTCTTGCCCCGAGTGTAGGCAGCCGTCGGCGCCCGCCGCGCTGCGGCCCAACTGGGCGCTGGCCAGGTTGACCGAGAGGACGCGGCGCCGTAGCCAGCGCCCCGTGCCCCCAGGCCTGTGCAGCCGCCACCAGGAACCACTGCGGCTCTTCTGCGAGGACGATCAGCGGCCCGTGTGCTTGGTGTGCAGGGAGTCCCAGGAGCATCAGGCCCATGAGATGGCGCCCGTCGACGAGGCCTCTGTGAGCTACCGGGTGAGCTTGCCTTCGCGGTTACTGTACTAGGCTGTTGATGCTGCCTGAGAACGCTTAACTTACTTCTCATAAAAGGTCCATGAAGTGGCTGTCATTCCCACTGGAAGCATGAAATCTCCCGCTCTGAAATTCAGAGAAGTTAATGGACACACGAATCTGAGAGCTGGGGTTGTTTCTGAGCTTAGGGGAGGGGTGGTGCATGTCTCCACATTCATTCTGCACAATTTTCAGGGTAGTCCCAGGGGAACTCCTAGTTAAGACAAAAACATATGAGAGGTGTGTACCAGTGCTGTCCAATAGGAACGTGATGTGAACCACATATGTAATTTGAAATTTTTCTATTAGTACACGTAACAAATGTTAATTTTAATAATATATTTTATTTAATTCAGTTATCCAAAATATCATTTAGTGTTAATTGATATGAAAATTATCAATAAGATATTTTTACTTAGTTTTTAAAATAACGGATCCTTGAAATTGATATGCATTTTACATTTATAGCACATATTAGTTTGGACTATTTACAATTCAAGTGCTTGTGTGGCTGATGGATTTTGTATTGGACAGTGCAGGTCTATACCTATGGAAGTCATAGACGTGACTTGGCAAAAGCCTGGCTTGGAATGATGAGGTTGGATTTTGTTACTAGCTTCCTTTAACATCTGAGAAAAATCACTTAACATTTGAATTTGGGGATTATCTGTCCTACCTATTTCAGGGGTTAAGAAGCTTCAGTTGAATAAGTCAGTTTACCTTACTCTGCTTCAGCCACACTGGCTTTCCTGCTTTTGTTTCAAGTCTGTTCTCTTTACCCACATCTTCCATCCTTCAGATTCTTTTAGCTTTTAGCTTGAAGACCTTCTTTTGATCATCCTTTCCAGAGTAGCCCCACTCCCTTCCATTACTGATGGTGTAACTCCAGTGGTCTGCAACAGAATTGGTAATTCAGTAAGTACACAAATACATGAATTTAATGACAGATTAAAAATGTTTTGTAAACTGTAATATGCTGTACAATTTTACCAGGTGAACAGATGTAAATCCAGACTAGAAAGTGTACATTCGTTCTTTCATTCAGTCACCTTTATTGATGCTGACCACGTGGAAACATTTTTCTGGAAATCTGGACATAAATGGATAAGAAAGATATGGGCATTGTCTTATGAGGGGCACAAGCCTATAGACTATTAATTTTAGCATATGTGAGAGTTGTTGAGGTATTTACGAAGTATATGGAAGGTTTTAGGTCACAGTGGTCAGTGACAAGAGAGGGAAGGTTTCACAGAGGTGTTATCTCTTGAAGGGTGAGTACAGGTGGGAGGAGGTATTTTAGGCTAAAGGAACAGTGTATTCAAAATGTGGTATTGAATAGCATGTGCTGTGTGAGAAGATGAGAGCTGGCTCAGTACTGCTAGAGTGTGGAGCAGGGGAGACCGATGGGAGTTAAGGCTGAAGAGGGAGGAAGCAAAGGCTGGATGTGGTGGCTCACACCTGTAATCCTAGCCCTCTGGGAGGCGGAGGTGGGTGGATTGCCTGAGCTCAGGAGATGGAGACCAGCCTGAGCAAGAGCATTTTGAGTCCAAGAGTTTGAGGTTGCTGTGAGCCATGACCACCCTATAGAGGGTGACAAAGTAAGACTATCTCAAAAAAAAGAGAAAGAAAGAAAGAAAGAGGAAATGCTTTGTTACAAAGTATCTTGTTTATGAACTAAAAAGATTGAATGCTTTCTCTTTCAGGCAGTGAGGAGTCATTAAAAGGTTTTAAGGCAGGGAAAGATAGGATCTTTTTCTTGGGTTTCTTATAGAAACATTACTTTGGTATCCATATGGATGAGTGCAGAAGACCAATTAGGCTACTGTTGTGTTATTTTAAGCTAGAGGTAATAAGGGCTTGAATTAATGCAGGGTAGGGGTCAAAGAAAAGAGGTGATATGGATTGATCATCAGCTTGAGTTAAATGGGTTAGTGACTAATTAGACTTGATGGGTAAGAGGAACCCTGGATTGTAGTCCAGATTTCTGCTTCAGAAGAGTAGGAGAGAAAATTCTGTGAGTAAGAGGAATCTTGGATTGTAGTCCAGATTTCTCTTCAGGCTTAGGAGAGAAAATTCTGTGCTCATTTTGGAACATCTGTCAGGAAGTGACTAGCAGATACAAAAACCCTAAGGCTGGGGAGAGCTGCTTATATTTAAGGAACTGAAATTAGGCCTGTGCACCTGGAGCATCCTGATTAAGGGGAAAAGTAGCATGAGATGTAGGCCAGTGCTGGGTTATATCAGGCCATAATAAGACGATTAAATTTTCTTGGTGAGGAGGGATGCCAGTGAAGAATCTTTAGGAGGGGAGTTACAAGATCTGATTGATTTTTAGAAGGATTACTGTGGCTGCTCTGTGGATATTGGACGAGACAAGGGTAAGACTCCAAGAAGTGGCTTGGCACCTGTGGCTCAAGCGGCTAAGGCGCCAGCCACATACACCTGAGCTGGTGGGTTCAAATCCAGCCCGCCCGCCAGACAACAGTGACAGCTGCAGCCAAAAAATAGCCTGGCATTGTGGCAGGTGCCTGTAGTCCCAGCTACTTGGGAGGTGGAGGCAGGAGAATCGCTTAAGCCCAGGAGTTGGAAGTTGCTGTGAGCTGTGGTGCTATGGCACTCTACCCAGGGTGACAGCTTGAGGTTCTGTCTCAAAAAAAAAAAAAAAAGACTCCAAGAAGCCAGACTAATCAGGAGGTTACTTAGGAGTCTAAACAAGAGATGATTGTGCTTAAACTAGGTAGTGACAGTGGGGATGGCAAGTAGGCAGATTTGAGGTTTATTTCAGAGGTAGACCTACCTTCCTGAATTGATTGCAGAGGTTACAATGACTGAAATTCACAGAATTGAAGAGCCAGTATAGTGTTTAAGAGACATTTAGTAGTTATCTCCATTTTCTAGCCAAGGAAACTGCAACTCAGGAAATGGGTGAGGCACAGTTAGTTTGAAGGTCTAACTCTATACTGAAACTTAGATCTTCTGTATGAAACTTAGTGTTGTTTGAACTACATGACCCCAATTACTGAATATCTTCATTCTATAGGTGTATTATTATTATTATTATTTTTAATACTTTAATATTTTGTATACATACAATTTTCTGCACATTAAATGAAGAGAAAGTGATTTTTTTAAACTTCTGTTACTCTAACTCAGCTTTGAAATGCTTGCTGTTGCCTTCCTGCCACCACGTAGCAGTTTTTCTGTTTTTGCAGGAAGGTGTTCTCTAATTTTCCCCAAAGTGTTGCCAAATTGACTCAAGTCCCAGTTTAGATCCCAACTGTGCCAGGATTTAAAAAGACTTAGGCAGAGTCTTGAATGATAGACTCATATGCGATAATTCGTGTATATTGAAATTGTTAAAAAGCTTTTTTAAAAATTGAAACCTTTGATTTTTTTTCATTATCATACAAAAGTGAAAAATTTCAGAAAACCTTGGTCATATTTAAAGGAGTTAAGTATTTTATTGCAAGCCTCACATACATCAAATTTCATATGATTACAAAGTGGTAGTTATTAAAAATTGAATAACAGTAAAATTACATGAGATAGCTTACTGAGTCACAGGGTTATATGTCTATTTTAGTTAACCATTAAGAATAATAAATATTGGGACATTTATTGAAAAAAGAATAGTAAGTAAATTACATAATGAGAGGAAACATGGTAAAAAGAAAATAGCACAGATGCTATTATGCCATTTAACAGAACTGTATAAATTCCTTTTATAACCTAATTTTATTTTTTCCTATTTCATTTTACCATGAAATTTTGAAGCATACATTAAAGTTAGAAGAATTTTATAACACGGGTAAATCCACTAGATTCTTACCATTATCCTTTTATTCTACTTGTTTATCACATAACTGTCCGTCTGTCTTTATCCCTGTCTGTATCCATCAATTCTTATTTCCTTTTGAAGCTTTTAAAATTCAGATGCAAACAAAATACTTTGGAATGCGTGTTATTAATCAGATTTAACATTTGTTTATGGAATTTTTTGAGGTAAAATTTAATACAATGAAATACACAAATCTCAAGTGTACATTTGCTAAGCTTTTGATAAGTGCCCGTACCTGGATAAACTAAGCCCTTCTTAAGATAAAGAACCTTACCATCACCCCAAAGATTTTATTCATGCCCTTTCCCAGTTACTTTTTGTTCTTGTCCTTCAATCAATGCAAACCATTGTTCTGGCTTTTTTTTCCAGTACAGATTAGTTTTGATTGTTCCAGAACTTCATGTAAATGGAATTATATAGTCTGTACTTTTTGTAGGATTCTTTTGGTTAGCATGCTGATTCTGAGATTCATCTGTTTTGTGTGTGTTGGTAGTTTGGTGCTTTTTATTGCTGAATAGTACACGTATTCCCCTATATGAACATTCCACAGTTTGTCTGTCTTACTATTCACAGATACTTAGGCTGTTTCCAGCTTCTGGCTACTATGAATAAAACTGCTGTGAATATTCTTTTTTTTTTTTTTTGAGACAGATTCTCTCTTTGTTGCCCTCGGTAGAGTGCCGTGGCATTACAGCTCACAGCAACCTCCAGCTCTTAGGCTTAGGTGATTCTCTTGCCTCAGCCTCCTGAGTAGCTGAGATTACAGGTACCCGCCACAACACCCAGCTATTTTTTTGTTGTTGCAGTTTGGCTGGGGCCGGGTTTGACCTGCCACCCTTGGTATATGGGGCCAGCACCCTACTCACTGAGCCCATATAGGCCTATTTGTGGACACATTTTCATTTTTCCTGAGTCTAGGAGTATAATTGCTGTGCCATAGGATTAATGTAAGTTTAGTTTTATGCTGGATATTCTAAAATGGTTGTGCCATTTCACACACCCACCAACATTCTTGCCAACTTTGGTTCTGGTTGCTCTGCATCCTTGCCAACTTTGCTGTTGTCAGTCTTTTAAATTATTTAACTTTATTTTAGCCATTGTCATTTGTAAATGATTAGAATGAAATTTATACCTATTTTTATTATTCTCCTAGGGAGGAGTTTAAAAAAAATTTGTATAGCTTATTTCTTAGTTGTATTCATTTCTTTATTTTTTCCTTTTAGGTTTTTAGTTTGACATATATTCAGACTTGCTTTAGGCCATCCTTCAACATTTGACATTCACCTGTTTTTTAATTTAAATTTCTCTTCCTTTGCAGGATTTTCATTCTCAGCATACCCCTTACATGTAGTTGTTTCCAGTTCTAGCCTTTATTATCTTCTTACTCTAGAATCTTACTGGGTAATTTTACTTATACTCATGGCTTCAACTGCCATCTATGCTTTAAACTATCGGCTTATGTAGCACAGATCTTTCTTGACTCTTAACCCCGGACACATCCCCTTTGATGTCCTACAGGTGTCTCAAACTTAAAATCAGATTGATTTTCTTTCTATTTATATGTTGCTCATCTTCCTATATTTTCTAACTAGATAAATAATCTATAATCCATCTAGTTACTCATACCAGAATCTGGGGGCTAAGTCTGGACTCCTTCCTACGGCGATTGGTCATCAGTTCCTATTAGTTTCCCTCTTGTGTGTCTACTTCTCTGTCTGTCTGACATTCTTCTATTGGGTGCTGCTCCTCAACAGTCTACTTTGTTAATGTTGATTGTTTTGCTTTATTTTTTAATAACTTGTTTGTGTTTTTAAATCACAGAAATGGTATGTGCCTCTTATATAAATTGAAACAAAACATATTTATAAAATTTCTAGTCCCCTCCCATAACTTTCAAGCTATTCTTATTCCCCATAAATAACCAGTGTTAATACTTAGGTGCATATCCTTCCAGATTTCTCTTCTATTCACACACACATACACACACATACATAAACACACGTGCACAGACACACATTTATTCGAAACAGAATTATACAATACATATTGTTTTATAGCTTATTTTAAACATAACATGTATTTCATGTCAATCTATAGAGAGCTACCTGAAGTAGATACAGATTTATCAATATGTATAATTTATTTAATATTTCCCCATTGGTAGATGATGAATAATGCTGTAATGAACATTTCTTTAAATATTGATTACTTTTGCTAATGTTTCATTGGATAGATCATTAAAAGTAGGAGTATGCATATTTTACATTTTGTTAAATCCTGCCGGTTGTCATTCAAAAATTGGCACCTGACCTTTTCTACTATCATGGTGTCAGAAACCTTCTTCCTTGCCAGTGATAGATTTTTTAATTCTCTAACACAGTGGTTCTCAACCTATGGGTCTCAACCCCTTTTTAACAATGAAAATACATTGAGGCATTAGGAAGGTTGAGGACCACTGCTCTAATAATTTTTAGTTTTTGTCAACTTACTAGAAAAACTCAATATAGTCTTGTGATGATTATAGAGCAGAATAGTTCTTCCATAGGCCTGTGATTGTCTTCAATATTTTCTTAATCTCATTCCCATTTTGGATTAGATGAAAGTTAGCTTTTTCTAAACGCTTAGGTGATTTCTTACCTATGTGTATTTCTGGTGGCAGGAGAAACTTCTTATGTCTCAATGTAGTCTCACAGCCAAGATGAAGAAAGCCATGCAGTTACAGGAGACGGAAATGAAGAATGCTACAAAGTGGAAGGTAAAAGCAGGAGCCATTGGGAATTTCTTGTTCTTGAGGCCCTTTTTCTCTGGGGCTGCTTATGGAATTTTGTGGGAAAGAGGTTTCAGGGTATCATCAAATGTCAGGTCCTTTGCAGATACGATGATGGAAGAGGAAGTATTTGTCCTTACTGATTTATGGCTTTGGGAAGTATGAATTCCACACATTTCATACCCCTATCTCTACTTTGAAGTAGTGCCCCATACCCCTCTCCTTACTACTTTTTCCTAATATATTCTCTAGGTTGGAGTTGGTTTGGGTCCATGGCATTGTAGAAAGAAACAGAAGAATGGACTTTGCTTTTAGGGAGGCACATCTTCTTGGGAGGTATTAGGCATGCACACTCAATTCTAAAGATTTAACAAAACTAAACAGGTGTTCTGAGGACTAATTTAAATGGTAAATGTGGAAGTATGTTTTAGTTTAAAAAGTATACAAAGTATTGCTGTCAGTAGTAGAGACTCAAATGTTAGGAGGAACGAATGAATGCTATAATGACTAGTACAAGGATATCGTGTAAGTGTAGATGAAGAAGTAATGAAAATTTGTATTGGGGTACAGAGGAGTTTTTCTAGAGGAGTTGATTAGGATGGAAAGGATCACAGGTTGCTGGAGAGTCACGTGTGAGGAATTTAGGAGCATGGGCCAGGCAAACAAGTAATGAACAAATGTCATATGACCATAGGCGCATATAAAGAATCAGCGAGCAAGAATCAGTACAGAGTTTTCAAAGCTGCACCAATTCCTGGCTGAAGAAGAGCAACTCTTTCTTCAGAGACTGAGTGAAGAAGAAGAAGAGACAAAGAGTAAATTGAGGGATAACATGTTAAGGCTCAATGAAACAATCGCTTCTTTGAAGAATCTCATGTTAGAAGTTGGGGAGAAGAGCCAGGCCTCCACCCTGGAATTGCTCCAGGTAAGACAGGCAGAGGAAAGGATAATCTCCATCCTTATGAGGTTATTAGTTAATGTCATTGACTGAACTCCTTCTTTAGAGCCAAATGCCCTTCCTGATGAGTGAGTTTAAAGAAGACATATTTTCTCTTTGTTGGTAGTTGTATTACTGCTGTTGTTATACCATTAAAGAGTTAAAGGTTCACCATTCAAAGGAAATTAATGTGAAATTTAGGTATGCTGAGCTCAGGTACTATGAGATACTTAGATTCCCATAGTCTAATAATTTATCTAGGATCTGAAGCACATCTAACACTTTTAGATTCATCTTATGTATACATGTATAATTCTTTATTAAATAATAAAGCAAGCATAAAACCACAAATAATGTAATTATATCAGTAGTTAAGAGAAATTTACTTTTCTTGCTGATTTTTTTTTTTTTTTTATTGTTGGGGATTCATTGAGGGTACAATAAGCCAGGTTACACTGATTGCATTTGTTAGGTAAAGTCCCTCTTGCAATCATGTCTTGCCCCCAGAAGGTGTGGCACACACCAAGGCCCCACCCACCTCCCTCCTTCCCTCTTTCTGTCCCCCCCCCATAACCATAATTGTCATTAATTGTCCTCATATCAAAATCGAGTACATAGGATTCATGCTTCTCCATTCTTGTGATGCTTTACTAAGAATAATGTCTTCCACGTCCATCCAGGTTAATACGAAGGATGTAAAGTCTCCATTTTTTTTAATGGCTGAATAGTATTCCATGGTATACATATACCACAGCTTGTTAATCCATTCCTGGGTTGGTGGGCATTTAGGCTGTTTCCACATTTTGGCGATTGTAAATTGAGCTGCAATAAACAGTCTAGTACAAGTGTCCTTATGATAAAAGGATTTCTTTCCTTCTGGGTAGATGCCCAGTAATGGGATTGCAGGATCAAATGGGAGGTCTAGCTTGAGTGCTTTGAGGTTTCTCCATACTTCCTTCCAGAAAGGTTGTACTAGTTTGCAGTCCCACCAGCAGTGTAAAAGTGTTCCCTTCTCTCCACATCCACGCCAGCATCTGCAGTTTTGAGATTTTGTGATGTGGGCCATTCTCACTGGGGTTAGATGATATCTCAGGGTTGTTTTGATTTGCATTTCTCTAATATATAGAGATGATGAACATTTTTTCATGTGTTTGTTAGCCATTCGTCTGTCGTCTTTAGAGAAAGTTCTATTCATGTCTCTTGCCCATTGGTATAAGGGATTGTTGGCTTTTTTCATGTGGATTAATTTGAGTTCTCTATAGATCCTAGTTATCAAGCTTTTGTCTGATTGAAAATATGCAAATATCCTTTCCCATTGTGTAGGTTGTCTCTTTGCTTTGGTTATTGTCTCCTTAGCTGTACAGAAGCTTTTCAGTTTAATGAAGTCCCATTTGTTTATTTTTGTTGTTGTTGCAATTGCCATGGCAGTCTTCTTCATGAAGTCTTTCCCCAGGCCAATATCTTCCAGTGTTTTTCCTATGCTTTCTTGGAGGATTTTTATTGTTTCATGCCTTAAGTTTAAGTCCTTTATCCATCTTGAATCAATTTTTGTGAGTGGGGAAAGGTGTGGGTCCAGTTTCAGTCTTTTACATGGAGACATCCAGTTCTCCCAACACCATTTATTGAATAGGGAGTCTTTCCCCCAAGGTAAGTTCTTGTTTGGTTTATCAAAGATTAGTTGGTTGTAAAATGTTAGTTTCATTTCTTGGTTTTCAATTCGATTCCAAGTGTCTATGTCTCTGTTTTTGTGCCAGTACCATGCTGTCTTGAGCACTATGGCTTTGTAATGCAGACTAAAATCTGGTATGCTGATGCCCCCAGCTTTATTTTTGTTACAGAGAACTGCCTTAGCTATACGGGGTTTTTTCCGGTTCCATACAAAACGCAGAATCATTTTTTCCAAATCTTGAAAGTACGATGTTGGTATTTTGATAGGAATGGCATTGAATAGGTAGATTGCTTTGGGAAGTACAGACATTTTAACAATGTTGATTCTTCCCATCCATGAGCATGGTATGTTCTTCCATTTGTTAATATCCTCTGCTATTTCTTTTCTGAGGATTTCATAGTTTTCTTTATAGAGGTCCTTCACCTCCTTCGTTAGGTATATTCCTAGGTATTTCATTTTCTTTGAAACTATGGTGAAGGGAGTTGTGTCCTTAATTAGCTTCTCATCTTGACTGTTATTGGTGTACACAAAGGCTACTGACTTGTGGACATTGATTTTATATCCTGAAACATTACTGTATTTTTTGATGACTTCTAGGAGTCTTGTGGTTGAGTCTTTGGGGTTCTCTAAGTATAAGATCATGTCATCAGCAAAGAGGGAGAGTTTGACCTCCTCTGCTCCCATTTAGATTCCCTTGATTTCCTTGTCTTGCCTAATTGTATTGGCTAGAACTTCCAGCACTACGTTGAATAGTAAAGGTGACAGAGGACAACCTTGTCTGGTTCCAGTTCTAAGAGGAAAAGCTTTCAGTTTTACTCCATTCAGTAAAATATTGGCTGTGGGTTTGTCATAGATAGCTTCAATCAGTTTTAGAAATGTGCCACCTATGCCTATACTCTTCAGTGTTCTAATTAAAAAAGGATACTGGATTTTATCAAATGCTTTTTCTGCATCTATTGAGAGGATCATGTGATCTTTATTTTTGCCTCTGTTAATATGGTGGATAACGTTTATGGACTTGTGTATGTTAAACCAGCCTTGCATCCCTGGGATGAAGCCTACTTGATCATGATGAATGACTTTTTTGATGATAAGCTGTAATCTATTGGCTAGGATTTTGTTGAGAATTTTTGCGTCTATGTTCATGAGTGAGATTGGTCTGAAATTCTCCTTTTTGTTTGGGTCTTTTCCTGGTTTTGGTATCAGGGTGATGTTTGCTTCATAGAATGTGTTGGGGAAGATTCCTTCTTCCTCAATTTTTTGGAATAATTTCTGCAGTACAGGAATAAGCTCTTCCTTGAAAGTTTGATAGAATTCTGGAGTGAAGCCATCTGGACCAGGGCATTTTTTGGTTGGAAGATTTTTTTATTGTTTCTTTGATCTCAGCGCTTGAAATTGGTCTGTTCAGAAGCTCTATTTCTTCCTGGCTGAGTCTAGGGAGAGGGTGTGATTCCAAATATTGATCCATTTCTTTCCCATTGTCAAATTTCTGGGCATAGAGTTTCTGGTAGTATTCAGAGATGATCTCTTGTATCTCTGTGGGATCAGTTGTTATTTCCCCTTTATCATTTCTGATTGAGGTTACTAGAGATTTTACTTTTCTATTCCTCGTTAGTCTGGCCAATGGTTTATCTATTTTATTTATTTTTTCAAAAAACCAACTCCTTGTTTCATTAATTTTCTGTTCTTACTGATTTTTAATCACTGTAGTCATAGCTTGATATAACTTTGTTTTTATCCCCAAATTTTGATTGATACATTCATTTAAATAATTTCTTATATCCAACGACCTATAAAGATGATAATTCTAACTCAGCATTTAAATTTGGATCCTTGTAACTTCTTTCAGTTTTTGGATAGGCTCCTACATTTGTGACTGCTCCCCCCCGCCCCCCCGAAATAATTCACCTTGGATCTCACATCCCTCAAAACTTATGTTTCCTCGATATCACATGATTGAAGATGAACGTCTTTGAAAGATGTTCTCAAGAATATCTCCAGCCTACTATGACTATTTTTTTTTATCATGAGAAAGAGATGATATTCTCTCCTTAAGGAGAGAGAAACCTGGACCCACCTACCAGTTACTACCAATAAGAAATGGCTAACCAGGTGTTATATGGTATTCTAAGTGAAATGATATCCAAGAATTGTCTAAAACTTTTACAACATGCTTAAACAGTAAAGTTCCAAGTATATATATCCAAATTGTATACATGTGTCATAACAGAATCTCTGAAATAATATGTTTAAACACTATTTTTAAAATCTTAACATCTAATCAGAATCTGAAACCTCTAAGATACATAGGAACCAGCAGAATACTTACAAAAAATTATATCAGCAAATATAAATGCAAAGTTAGGAAAATGACTAAAAAAGATGGGACTGGATCCTAGACTCTCAGCCTGAGAGAACTTATTTTACTAATCTATCTACCTATCCATTCATTTTTTCCCTTTATTCCTTCATTTTTACTGTATAACCTACTACTATGTCTTCTTTTTTTTTTTTTCTGAGACATAGTCTTACTTTGCTGCCGTTGTTAGCGTGCCGTGGCTTCATAGCTCACAGCAACCTCAAACTCTTGGGCTCAAGCGATTCTCTTCCCTCAGCCTCCCAAATAGCTGGGACTACAGGTACTTCCCACAATGTCTAACATTTTTAGACTCGGGGTCTCACTCTTGCTTGGGCTGGTCTTGAACTCCTGAGCTCAGGCATTCTCGAGCTCTACCCATCTTGGTCTCCCAAAGTGCTAGGATTATAGGTATGAGCCACCATGCCTGGCTGTCCCATAACCTACTTCTATTCTTAGAAACATTGAACATAGAAAACATTCTATTGTGCTTAAGCTTAATTTTCAGTTTTCTTTTCATTTGAAATGTGCTCTTGCAAAATATGTAGTATTACTTAGGTTTATGTATTTTTATTTATGTAGTATTTAGAGTTCTTGTTTCATTCTTTTTGCCATAGGTACTATGTTTTTAAGATTCATTCTTATTGCTGGTATATACATTTAATCCATGTGTGCATCCCCCACATATTACCAGTTTTATCTTCCAGTAAGGACTACCCAGGCTGCCTCAACCTCATCACTACTACAGATAATACTGAAGCGAATTCATTAGTATTTGCTCTTCTGGTTTTTGGTTCTTGGGTTTGCTCTGTAGCTCTTTCCTCAACTTCTTGAGCTATAATGTTTAGCTCATTTGTATTTACCCTTTTGTTTGCTGGTAAATATATTTATTTAATACTTTTGCCTTTAAATATTCCTCTGTGTTCCATAGATTTTGACAAGTATTATTATTTTTTTCAAATTATTCTTTATTGTCATAATAAACATTAAAAAAAATTTTAGGTATAACATCCAAAACAAAAAAGTAAAAATTGTAAGCTTGATAAATTATAATGAAGTGATTCACTCATGTAACCACTGCCCAAGTCAAGAAATAGAACATGAGTTCTAAGAAGCTTCTTATTTTCATCACTACACATAAGTAGTTTTAAAACAGAGTGATTTTGCTCCCTCAGAGGGTAATGCGGGGACATTTTTGGTTGTCACAACTTGGAGTGATTACTTTTGGCATCTAGTCTATATAGGATGCCCAGGACATACCTTCCCCCAGGTCCCAGCAAAGACTTAACCAGCCCAAAATGTTAGTAGTGCCGAAGTTGAGAAACGCTGCTGAATATTACTATATTCCATTATATTAATAAATCAAAAATGTATCAGTCATTTTACTATTGAGGGAAATTTGAGTTATTTCTAGTTTTTAGTGTTATAAAAAGCAGTTAGAATATACATGAACATCTTTTTTGGTGCACATTTATACACACATATATCAGTTATATACCTCTGGGAACAATTCTGGTCATAGGGCATGTATGTGTATTCAGCTTTACTAGATGATTCTAAACCATTTTCAAAAATGGTTATACTAGTTTACACTATTACTACCAATGTGGTAGAGTTCAGTTCTTTATATCCTCATCAATACTTGGAATTGTCCTTTCTTTAATTTTATCTATACTGAAAGGTGCATAATGTTATTTCATGTCCTTAATCAGCACCTCTTCCATTCTCCTGAATGATAGATGGCAGAGTAATCACTCTGTGATTCTCCTAGTGTACATGTTAATAAAATTTGTATGCCTTTTCTCTTAAAAAAAAAAAAAAGGTAGATGGCATTTTCCTGATAACCAGTGAGACTGAACACTTTTCATATGACAATTAACCATTTTTTTTAAAAGAACAATTTAAATTTACAACAAAGTTGGGAAGATGGTTCAGAGAGTTCCCATATGCCCCCTCACTCAATTTCTTCTATTCCTAACATCTTATGAGTATTCACCAATGACACATTAACTAAACTTTGTTATAGTTTATTCACATTTCCTTACTTTTTAACTAATGTTTTTTTTCTTTTCCAAAATCTCATCTAGAGGATGCCACATTGAACTTAGTTGTCATGGCTCTGTAGGCTCCTCTTGGCTGTGATAGTTTCTCAGATTTTTCTTGTGTTTGGAGATCTTGACAGTTTTGAGGAGTGCTGCTCAAGTATTTTGAAGGATGCCCCTCTCTTGGAATTTGTCTGTTTTTCTCAAGATTTGACTGGGATATAGGTTTTTTGGAGGAACTGTATTTTTAAAATACGCCATTAGCATTGATTAGCCAATATATTACTTAGAATTTTTGCATCTATGTTTTTAAGTGAAATGGGTCTATGTTTTTTTCTTATATTTTCTTTAATGGCTGAAGAAACAAGGTTGTATTAGTCTCTTTAAATAAGTTGGGGCAATTTTCTCTTTTTCTGTTTTCTGTCGTAATTTATGATAGGTATTTTTCAGTTTCCCAAAGTTTAATAAACTCACCTCTATATAAAACTCTTTGGACTCAGGCATTATAAAAGTATCCTTAGGGAGTAGAATTTAAAAGTAATCTTATAAAACAAAAGGGAAGAGAAAATCAGAAGATCAGAGCTAGAGCTGGTGGGATGCCATTAGAGGGCAAGCAAAGAACATGGCTCTGTGATAGAAAGGGAATAGGTGGTGAGGTGGACAAAATGCCAGGAGAGAGTTAATGTCATTGTGCCAGAGGAGAAAGAGTAGGGTTTAAGAAAGACATTGACCAATGTTGTTAAATAGTACAGAGGAGTCACTTGAAAAAAAGCACTTAGTTAATATTGATCTATTGACTTTGGCATGTGACATTAGCAAAAGCAATTGACAGAAAACACCTGCTTACAGAGTTGTGTACCAAATCTCAAAAGGGAGGTCTGTAACTTACTTCTTTCTTTCTTTTGTTCACAGAATCCAAAAGATCTACTGACCAGGTATGAGCTCCTACTCTCTTATGGGGACCTGAGTGGAATGGTAAAGATACAGGTTGAGCAGAGGACAAATAAGGCCTGGGCTCCATAGAACAATTGGGTACCCACTGAGGAGTCTATGGAGAAGATATTATGCTGGTAACTTTTGTGAGGAGGAATGGGAACAAAGTGATGAACTTTGGGCTTGGAACTTTTTGGTTGGGAATTGGAGGTCTTGGCTGCCCTACTTGTTTCTAAGAAGAGCTGTATTTTCTTAGGAGTGAGATCCAGGATGTGAACTATTCCCCTGAAGTTCTAAAGGTGAAGACACTGTGCCAGATACCAATGGTGAAGGAAATGCTAAAACGATACCAAGGTGAGCAGAAGTTCTAGAACTTGCAGCTCTTTAGTAATCTTTCAAATAAGAATAAAGAGAGAAGTCAAGAAAGGAAAGAGGAAACAGAGCATGGAGCTGATAGAAATGTTAGGAAAAATGTTAATAATAAATGGAATGCTTCATTCAGGAAACATTTATTTAATATACATTGTGTGTTATAAGAAGAGAGACCTGTTCTCATCTTTCTAAGAATCATAGGCAAAATGGAGAGAAAGAGGCATATCACTGTAATTTTATAGGAGCCAATGTTTTTATCAGTGGTAGGAATAAAATGTTATAAAAGTACAGAGAAAGGACTCCATTGGGGTTGAGGTGGGGAAGTTTTCACAACAGAGGCAGCCATTCTGGGATTTGAGGGATTGCTAAGTGGGAAATTGGGATGTACTCTTCCAAGCAGAGGCAGTGGCATGAACCAAGTTGTGGAGAAAATGGAGAGGAGGATCTCCATTGTGGCTTTTTTTTTGAGATGGAATCTTGCTAAAGTGCAGTGGTGTCATTAAAGCTCAGTGCCCACAAGCCCACAAGCTCCTGGGCTCAAGCAATCCTCCTGCCTCAGTCTCCTGAGGAGCTGGGACTATAGGTGTGTGCTACCATGCCCGGATAATTTTTTCTATTTTTAGTAGAGACGGGGGTCTCACTCTTGCTCAGGTTGTTCATGAACTTCTGAGCTCAAGCAATTCCCCCACCTGCGCCTGACAGAGTGCTAGGATTACAGGCATGAACCACTTTGCCTGGCCTCCATTGTGGTTTAAAACACAGAGTTTAGTCACAATAGACTAATTCAAGAAATGTTAAAGTTGTTCAGGTAGAAGAAAAATTATGCCAGAAGGAAATCTGTCTACTCAAAAGGAATAAAAAAAGTATCAGAAATGGTAGTGTCATGATTAAATATATCTTTTTGAATCTCTTTATTTTATTTTTTTGGATTTTGAATCTCTTTAAAAACTTATTGTGATGGTAATTATGTGTGTCAACTTGACTAGGCCATCAAGTGCTCAGTTATTTAGTCAAAAATTATTTTAGGTTTCTACCAGGGTGTTTTTGGATGAGAGTAACATTTAAATCAGTTGATTTGTGTAAGATAATGTGGGTGGGCCTCATCCAGTCACTTGAGGGCCTGAATAGAATGAAAGGCTGACCTTTTTTTCTGAGCAAGAGGTAATTCTATAGCACATTTTTTCGGCCTTCATTTGCTTTTCCTCATGGCCTTTGAACTGGAACATTGGCTCTCTCTGGGTCTTGAGCCTGCTACATAGCACATTTAGACTTGCCAGTAATCATATTATGAACCAATTCCTTGTAATAAATCTCATATACATATAAATATACATACATATAAACCCTGTTCTGTTTTTTGGAGACCCCTAATTTGGTAATTTATTAATCAGACAAAAAATAATGTATTGTGGAGTTTATAACATGTTTATAAGATGCATGACAATAGTGTGAAGACTGAGAGGGGAGAAATAGACATGTACTGTTACATGGTTCTTATACCATACGTGAAATGGTATGGTATTACTAAAAGGTAGACCGATAACCTTAATCTAACCACTAAAATAAATAACTTATAGCCAATAAATCAGTACAGGAAAGGAAGTGGAATCATAAACAATCTTAAAGAAGGCAGAAAAAGAGGAAAAGAGAATAGGACAAATAGAAAAAAATAGCAAGATAATAGGCACAAACTTAATCATACTTATGATCACATTAAATATAAATAGTCTGAATACCAGAATCAAAAGGCAGAGTTTAGATTGGAGAAGAAAAGCAAGACCCAACTATACACTGCAAAAACACATTAAATATATGGAGTCATATATATTGAAAGGAAAACAATGGAAAAAGACATGTTAATACTAGTCAGAAGAAATCTGGAGTGATTATATTAGTATCACAGTAGATTTCAGAGCAAAGAATATTATCAAAGTTGTCTTTTCCTAACAATAAAGGGATCAGTTCTTCGGAGGATGTATTCTAAACATTTATGCACTTAATGTCAGAGCTTTAAAATATGTTAAGACAAAATGAACAGAACTGCAAAGACAAATAGTCGAATCTGTGATTACAGTTGGTGTTTTCATGACCTTCCTCTAATAATTTTTATAAGAAATAGGCAGTACATCAGCATATAGGTTTGAATAATATTATTAATTAACTTGACCTGACAGTGGGTAGAACACTCCATCCAAAAATTGCAGAATGCACATTTTTTTAAAGTGTATGTGGAACATTTTCTAAGGTAGACCAAGGTGGCTATGAAACAAATTTCAATAAATTTAAAGGATTCAAGTAGTAAAAGAATATTGTCTGACCATAATGGAATTGTTAGAAGTCTGTAGCAAAAATATCCTTGGAAAAATTCTCAAGTGTTAGGAAACTAAATAACATACTACTCATTAACTCATGCTTTTAAGAAGTCAAAAGGGAAATTAGAAACCACTTAGAACACAATGAAAAGTAAAACACAGTATATTAAGAGTTTCTGGGATGTATCTAAAGCAGTATTTAAGGGGAAATTTATAGCATGAACCACCTATATGTGTATTAAAAGACGAAGTTTCTCAAAATAATGACCTCAATTTCCACCTTAAGATACCAGAAAAAGAAGAGCAAGTGAAGCCCAAAGTAAGCAGAAAAATGGAAATAATAAAAATCACAGCAGAAATCATTGCAATAGAATAAAAACTAAAAGAAACCAATGAAAGCAAAAGCTGATGCTTTGAGACTATCAATAAAGGTGATGTATATTTAACCAGAATGATAGAAAAAGATACACATTGCTAATATTAGGAATGAGAGGTGACATCATTAGAGATTCTATTGATATTAAAAGGATAATAGACTATTATGAACAACTTTATGCTAATAAGCTAGATAACATTGATGAAATGGGCAAAGTTTTTAAAAGATACAAATTACCAAAACTGACTTGTGAAGAATAATAGGCATGGTAGTTAAATAACCTTCCCAAACGGCTTCACTGGTGAATTCACTAAATACTTAAGACATAAATATCAATTCTATGTGAACTCTTACAAATACAAATAATGTAACCTAATTGTATGTACCCTTATACTAAACAAAAATAAATAAAGGGAAAATAGAAGATAGTTTTCAGTTCTTTCCATAAGGCTGGTATTGTCATGATACCAAAATCAGACAAAGGCATTATAAAGAGAAAAGAACTGTAGATCAGTGTCTCTTATGAACATATATACAGATACTCTATGAAAATTTTAGCAAATTGAATCCAACAATGTATTAAGTGGTAATACACAATAATCATAATGAAGTGGGATTTATCCCAGAAAGTGAAGTTGGTTTAACTTTTGAAAATTTATATATTAATAATTTACCACATTACTAAACTAAGAAAGAAAAACCATATAATTGTTAATACAGAAAAAGCATTTTCCAAAATATAACATGATTTCTGATTTGAAAAAACAAAAACAGTCTTAAACTAGGCAAATGTGGGAGTCTAGGAGGGAAGGGAATTTGGAGGCAGAGGGCCTAGGGAGGAAGATATTTAGGGTCAGAGATGGAATAAGCGGAGTAGTGATAGGAGTGGAGTGGAGGAAAAAACAGTGATGAATTTGAGAAGCAGAAGTGATAGGACTTGGTGACAGAGTAGCCTTTGAGGGTCAGAGGGAAAGAAGAGTTAAAAATAAATTAAGATTTCAAAGCATGAGTGTTCAGGGGAAGGTAACATCCTGACACCTTAGAGAACATGGGAGACAAGATGTCTACATGTGAGAGAGTTAATCCCAAGAGGGTAAAAGATGGATGGGATAATAAATTCAGTTTTGAGTTATCTGTTGAGGGGCTTATGGAAATGCCCAGTTAAACCACTAGAACTCATGTGGAGAGACCTTGTTAATCCCTCCTTTATGTGACATCGATGTGTACCTATACAAAGAACTAGCCAGTCAACAGCCTTGGTTTTAGTCCTGGTTTGACATGTCAGAATTTGTTAATCTGTCTCCAGATTTTGTGATGATTGTGAAAACTTGAGCCATAAAGTAATGAGCTCCCCATTTTCTGGGGCTTTAGCCTTTTAGAGCAGAAGAGAAATGAGGATTTCTGTTTGGCAAAGGCCACTCTAGGGCCTGCTGGGCCCAGCTGAGAATCAGTTGGGAGCAGTGAGGAGTTATTCCTAACAGTGCTTCTTAGGAGGAGCAGGAGGAAACTGACACTGGAAAAGATGGGATTTCTGGAGGAGGGTTGGTGATAAGCTGCTGTCTTACTTACCTCAGCTCTCATTTTCTCTGCAGTGGCTGTAAGTGTAGCTGAAATCACAGCTCATTCGAAACTTGTTTTCTCCCAGGAAGGGAGATACGTGAAAAATGCAGCATCAGCCAGTTCATGGCCAGTACTTTCTACGACATGGAACTACTTGGCTGGATGGAAGAATCCTCTGAAGACCACAGACATTGTAGAGAGATTTCAGCACTTACCCTGTGTTCTGGGAAAAAATGTTTTCACCTCAGGGAAGCATTACTGGGAAGTTGAAAATAGAGGTAGCCTGGAGATTGCTGTGGGAGTGTGTCAGGAGGACATCATGGGGATTACTGATAGTTCAAATATGTCTCCCCATGTGGGAATCTGGGCTATTTATTGGAGTTCAGCTGGGTATCGGCCCCTGCCAAGACTTCCTTTAACTCTTCCCAGGCAAGAACCAGTTCTTCACCGGGTGGGCGTTTACCTAGACTATGAGGCTGGCAGTGTCTCCTTCTACAATGCGGAGGATGGACTGCTCCTGCACACTTTTTCTTGTTCTTTTGTCTCCCGGCTCCGGCCATTCTTTTGGTTGAGTCCATCAGCATCTTTAGTTCTCCCAGCAGTGACTTCTGGGAAATGAGGCTGTTCTTCCTCTGCCTAGAAATCCTTCCCTGTACCCTAGTTCAGTGACACATATCCCCTGGCCTCCTTTGGTTTAATATGCCTGTATCTTGAGTAGTCCGCTTCTGCGTCTCATTCATTGAACCCTTTGGTATTCACCCTGTATGTACTTTAGAAGAGGTAGATCCATGGGAGGGAGGTAATTCAGGCCAGTGAGGATGGGACAGGAAATTTTCCCAGGTCATTCTGAGGATTATTTTTATAGCTTTTAAAAACGTATTTTAGAAGATACACCCCCTTCCCACTTCTAAATTAGCAGGTATTTGGAACTGAGAACACAGGAAGAATGAAAAGGTGGAAGAAATAGAGTTTTGTTTTGCTTTTTTTGTTGTTGTTGTTGAGACAGAGTCTCACTCTGCTGCTCTGGGTTGAGTGCCATGGTGTTGCAGCCTGAAGCTCACAGCAACCTCAAATTCCTGGGCTCAAGTGATCCTCCTGCCTCAGTCTTCAAAGTAGCTGGGACTATAGGTGCCTACCACAATGCCCGGCTAGGTTTTCTTTTTTCTTTTTTCTTTCTCTCTCTTTCTCTCTCTCTTTTTTTTTTTTTTAGTAGAGATGGGATTTTGCTCTTGTTCAGGCTGGTCTCAAACTCTTGAGCTCAACCAATTCATCCGCCTTGGCCTCCCAGAGTACTAGATTACAGGTGCGAGCGACTGTGTCTGGCCAAGAAGCTCAGTGTTGCCATGATTAAGTGTTGAATTTCTTTGATCTCAAGCTTCTTGGTATCATGAGATAATGGCTCCCTTATTTTATAAGGCAATTTCCATTGCATTTGGTTCTAAGGTAGCCTAACTGGCACTAATGGCATATATCATGAACGTGCCCTGGCTTACCTCACTTTTTCTACATTTTTGGCAAAGGTATAGAATCTCTTTCTGTCCAGTCATACAGTGCCTCTTTTCAGTAAGTACTGATGTCTTCCACTTTTCTCGCTTAGAACCTCGAAGAAATCTCCCCTCAGTCTGCCCATGCTACTTGTCCTTTGCTTCTGGACCTGAATAGTCGGATCTTTGTCCTCAACTATTCACTGTGCTGTGCATTTGTCAAGTTCATAGGTTGTTGATAGAGGGTTGTTAGTGTCATAATGACCATGTTGAGAAACATGAATTAAAATATCTACATTGTTCTGGCCTTTTCATATTATGCAGATTAGTGAGGTGGAAATTGAAATCTTCTTTGTACAAATGAGAAAGTGAACTCTTTATAACTAGCTCAGGATTGCTTAGCTGGCAAATAGGAACGTTGGGATTAAAATACAGATTTGTCTGAGATGAAAGCCCGTGCTGTATTCTACTCTACCTGTATGTGTAAGCACTTAATGAATTGGGTTCATCTTTGAAGATGTTTGGCATCATCTTTGTTTCAGGTTATTTTTTTGTTACATGTTTTTATTCTGTATATGTTTTCCTCACTTTACCTTTTCTGCTCTGGATTGTATGTACATAGAAGATCGTGACAATTATTGGGTATTTTTAAAATAATGATTGTTTCTCTTCTGGCTATAAAAGTCATGTGTACATATTGTAGGTGATTTGGAACATACAAAAAGTATAAAGAAAATTAAAAGTTATCTATGCCACCACTACTAACATTTTAATATATTTTCTCCATATTTTCAATAAAGTCTTTCTGGCAGTGATTTAGAGGATCACTTTTTAAGAGGATTGTTACAAACTCCCAGCACCTTCCTTAACCCCTCTTCCCCTTCCTATGTCTCAGCCCATCCTGGCCTGTCTTCCTTTTCAATCTGAGCAGCCCACTCATTCAACAATTTCTACTGACTTCTCAACTTTCTCAACATTCAAAAGTCAAAGTCCTACCTGTGAATGTGACCTTATTTAGAAATAGGATCTTTGCAGCTATAATTAAGACATGGTCATTTAGGTGGACCCTAATACAGTGTCTGCTGTCCTTTCAGAAGACGGAAATTTATACACATGTCCATGAACACACATGGGAAAAGGCTAGGTGAAAATACAGAGGGAAGGTAGCTCTGGGAGATGGAGGCAGAGACTGAGGCAGAGACTGAAGCTATGTTGTCCCAAGCCAAGGAATGGCTGGATCACTAGAAGGTAGCTCAGGCCAGGAAGAATCCTCGCCTAAAAGCTCTGTAGGAAGTGTGGGCCTGTCAATACCTTGATGTCTGATTCCTAGCCTCCAGAACAGGAAATTTCAATTGTTTTAAGCTGCCCAGTTTGTGGCACTTATGGCAGACCTAGGAAAGGAATAGACTTGGTACATCAGGACTTGTTCCAGTACCTGCCTTACTGATTTCTAATCCTTTAGAAATTCCTCAGTACCTTTTTTCCTGTTCTTTCTGGTCTGTTGGAAGGTTGGTTGATTCTGCTACAAATTCTTTCTTGCTTCAAGCAGGCTCTTTGAGCTGGTAAACTTTTTTGTCCCTTGACTTACTTTTTCATCCTTGGTAGCAACAATTCCAAACCTTTTCCTTTTTTCAAAACTTTGTGGCCGCCTTCATGCTATTTATTGAAAAGAACTTGCATCTTCAGCTGAGAAAAACTTTTCCTCTTCCCATCTTATTCTTCATGGTTCTTTGCCTGGGGTTTTCAGTCTTGATGTATTTGTTCTCATCAAGTGTGTTCATATTTATTTAAGAAAAACAGACCATCGAACAAAAACCTCCCACAAACTCTTGATGCTTCTTGATCTACAAACAGGATTGAGAAGAACCTGTGTTTTCAAATTTTCTTTAGGGATTTCTCTGAGCCATTGTTCTATTAAAATGTAATTTGAGTCACTAGATTATTTCAATGCAGAAACTTTTGTTCCTGGGGTTCCCCCTAGACCTTTTGGTGATCGCTGTCCTATACTTTTTCTGGCCATCTTGGAGGATTGCGGTCCTTTGTATCCAGAGGCTTAAGAACCAGACTAGAGCTGCCTGCCCTCCACTCTTTTTGCAGTTGGGGGTTTCCTGTAGGTGCTGTGGGCTGCCCTGCGACAGCCAGGCTGCAGGTGCTGCAGGCTTAGTCTGGTGAACCTCCAGCCAGGTCTTCCCAGCAGTGGTTGGGGTGGCAGGAGGAAAGATGAGGAGGGCAGATAAGTCTGTATCTTTGGCCTGCTCCAGAAAGACAGGCAGGAGTAGGTCCCAGAGAACCAATGACTCTGGAGATCTCTGGGATCCCTAGAAGGGAAGACCAGAAGTACCCGGCAGATGGCTCCATCCTGGGGGCTCAGGGTGTGTGGACATGAGTGGCTGGGAGCACCCCAGTTCCAGGTGAAGCTTTTCATAGGCGATATTTGTCTTTACCAGTAGGTCAGTGTAGTGTAATGTTTGTCATGTTTCCCCATTGTAAAGTTGCCAGTTTTCCCTTTCTATAGCTGTGCCACTCACTTAACCTAACTCACACTCAAGGGACTAGGGAGGGAGGGAGGAGGATTAAACTCCACCCTGGAGGTGGGGGGTAAATCATTTGCAATGTTTTGTGGATCCCTTCTGTCCCATCTTTTAATCATTTATATCAAAATGGGATCATGGAAACTTATTTTATCCGTTGGGTTGTACATATTCAGTGAATGCTGTATTATTTTGTTGCTCAAATTGTTCAAGCTTTGGCCATTAGGAACTCCTTCAGATTAGCTCTTTTGTTCTTTTAATTTATTTCCATCCTATGTTCTTGAGCCCTTCCTTGCTTTCTGGCACAAAAGAATGCTCCAGGCTCATGTTGTATTTTCCTTTCCCCAACCTTCCTCCAAAAGCCCTATTCTTTTCATATTCCTTTCATCGCAGAAAGGTATTTTGAAACCAAGATCTGGGCACTGAGTGTGCTACTGGGTATAATTTCTCCCAGACTCTTAGTGGACATGTTGCAGGAAAACAGCAAATTAAAACAGACACACCAACAATATGGAGGAAGGAACCTTTCATTGCTGGGAAGAACTCAGGTGCCTCAAGGTGTGAAGTGCTGAGTTCCAGGGAAATTACAGTCACAACAAAGGGTACAAGGAGTTAATGATTATATTTCTCAAGAAACCAGGATGCTGTTATTTGTTACCTAGTTTTTTTCAAGGTTTTTTCACTCAGTGTAAAGTTTGTTCTTATCTTTAGAGGAAGAGTTCTTCCGCAGCTGCCTGCTGCTTTCTTAGGATCACTAAGAAGTATAAGATTCATTTCTCTTTCTTCAGACACAGCTAGGATATATATGTGTATACACACACTAATTCACATATACACACATTTCTATATTTTTTTCTATATTCATCTACTACATACATTTGTATTCAGCTAACTATGAATTAATAGTGATGTCTCCAACTCTGATCCAGTTTCACAGTGTTCACTGTAGCCGTTTCTACTCTTTTTTTTTTTCACAATTATACTCATTTCTTAATAGTTTTGAAATGTACCATTGCATCATGCACATTAGGTGAGGTCCCTCCAGATGTGCTATTTCTACTCTTATCTGAAATTATCCTCTTTATGAGAAAGCTAGCTGTCACCATCCACCATCCTCTTATATATAACCCTGGCATACATGTAAAACAGACTCAGAATTGTTAACTCATATCTCAAAAAAATTTACCAGTTGGAGTACAGTGTTTAGGTACAATTTGTTTCTAACCTTAGGTATTTCCATCAAAACACTATTTTCCAAAGTTATCATACTTCGTTCAGCTTTTTCCTCTCCTGCCTCATCATCTTCAGTGAGGTTATTATTTTTTTTTTTTCATGTTCTGAATTTTATCCTGGAGTTCTTTTAACATGTTGGTCAATTTTTAAAATTTTCTGTATGATAAGGTTCGCTTTTGGTGATACATGGTTATATGGGTTTAGACACATGTACAGAGTTACGCATTTATCAGTCCAGTAATATGTCGTACAGCTTCATCATCCTAACATTACGCTATGTGTCACCTTTGTAGTCAGTCATCCGCCTGCCCTCCCAACCTTGGACACTTCTATCCCTAATACTTTTGGCTTTTCCAATATACGTATAATACGTATCTTTTGTGTATGATTTCTTGCACTTAGGAAAAGAAGTATTTATGATTCATCCACAATTGTATGAATCAAAGCTCATTCTTTTCTATTGGTAAATAGTATTCCATTGTACAAATCAATGTTAGCTAATCCATTAATCTGTGGAAGGATATTTTGGTTACTTCCAGTTTGGGGCAATTAGGAACACAGCTGCCATAAAATTTGTGTAAAGTTTTTTTGTGAACACAAGTTTCCAATAGATTTCATAGTTTCAGTTCACTTGAGTGAATACATAGGAGTGTGTTTAGTAAATCTGTTTAACCTCGTAATTGCCAAATTGTCTCCAAAGTGGTTGTATCATTTTTCATTCTGAGCAGCAATGAATGAGAGTTCCTGTTACTTTACATTCCCACATGAATTTGGTATTTTCAGGATTTTTTTTTTCCATCCTAATAGGTATAGTGGTATCTCGTTGTTTCACTTGCATTTCTCTAATGACAAGTAATACTGAGCATTTGTTCATGTTCTTGTTTGCCATCCACATGTTTAGGGTTGTTACATCTTCTTGGAGAGTTGACCCCTTTATCATTATATAATAATACTCCTCTTTATTTCTGATAATTTCCTTGGTCTGAAGTTTAATTTGTCTGAAATTGACATAGTAACTCCTGTATGTATTCAAGTTGAAATGAAAGAACACTGAACAGCAACACAAAAACATATAAAAGTACAAATCTCATTGGTAAAGGTAAAGATACAGACAAATGCAGAATAATGTAGTACTGTAATGGTGATGGATACATCACTTTAGTGTAAAAGTTAAAAAGGACAAAAGTATTAAGGATAACTATAATCATAAAAATTTACTAATGGATGTACACTATAAAAAGCAATTGTGACATCAATAACAAAGCATGTGTGTTAGGGGGGAAGTCTTTGTATGCTTTGAAGTTATCAGTTTAAAATAGACTTCTGGCCAGAGGCGGAGCATGATGGCGGACAGGACGGACGTGTAGCCCACCTCTCCCAAGCCACCAGGTGAGGGAAAAGGCCGTCTGGACCTTCCCTGTGGACAGACAGCTGGAGACGCCCAGCGAACTGGCGGTTTGCTATATATGAGGGGTAACTTAAAATCACAGACTCTGTTGTAGAGATTCTTTCCTGCTCGGCTGTGCTGGCCAGCAGGCCCCTCCCCTACGGAGGTCAGCAGCTTATAAATGCTGACAAAATCCAAT
Source organism: Nycticebus coucang (assembly GCF_027406575.1). Classification (NCBI taxonomy): domain Eukaryota; kingdom Metazoa; phylum Chordata; class Mammalia; order Primates; family Lorisidae; genus Nycticebus; species Nycticebus coucang. The sequence continues at coordinate 70,089,181 of NC_069791.1, read as the reverse complement.
TAACAAATAATTAATCCTGAACTGAGGGAGGCATCCGAAAGGAGAGCCACTCAAAACCACAGGGAGCTGGGCAAACTGTTGGACAATTGAAGGGAAGGGATCCTGCCCAGGAAACAGACATTTTGAACTACCCAAAAGGGTGGGCACCTTTCCCCAGGTGTTAGAGGGGGCTGGCGGTTCAGGCTGCACGGCAAACTGGCGGGCGCCCATCCAAAAGGGAAACTCTGAACCATAAAACTCAAAATAAGTCCGCCGAGCCCTCCAACCACAGGAACTGGCTTGAAGCCTAGGACCTGGCTTTGGCTTCTGGAGCTGCGAAGCTACTGAAGCCGCGGACCGGCTTTGGCTGCTGAAGCCGCGGGAACCAGCTATAGGAGATAGAGCCGCGAGCCCACCAACGACCACATGAACTCAGCACCGCTCCCCTTATGGCCAATTGCAGTTGCCAGTTTGCAGGGGAACCTGAGAACAGAGTGGAGGGACTTAGGAAGCGTGGACACCTGCACCGAGTGGGAAGGTCGGTCGCAAGTGCTGTCTGGAAAAGAACAGCCGAGGTTGCACAATTCTTAGGCAACAAACTTTTACGGAAACTCCAAAATGGCGATCAGCCATGGAAGGTGGTTACCATGGTAACGGTATAAACTAAATCAGGTATAAGTCACGGAACCACTCACAGCGCCACCTGGTGTCCAGAAAGCATATTGCAGTATGAATATATTCCTGTGAAAGTTGATCCCTACAGCAGACATATAGATATTCATAGGTATATTTCTACACACAAGAATATTTTTGTAGTTGGTGCCTTTTTTTTTGTTTTGTTTTGGTTTTCGTGTTTTGTTTTTTTTGTTGTTGTTGTTTTTGTCTGTTTTTTCCTCACCATTTTCTTAGAGGAGATTTCGATAATTTTTTATTACTTTTTATATAGATATATTTTTTATTTCTATGTCTTCTAATTTTAATTTCTTCTCATTTAACATTCCTTCTAACACCATTTTTTCTCTCTTTTTTTCCTTTCTTTCAATTATTTTACGATTATCACTATTTTTATTGCAGTTGTTCTTATATTGCTGTTGTCATGGCTGTTGCCTGTATGTCTATGTGTTTCCGTCTGTCTCTGTATCTATGGGCCCATGTGCCTGGTAACCTTTGTATCTGTTTATTTGTTCATTTGGTCTCAATGAGCTTGGTGTTACGACCTGCAACTCTGAGCTCCTAACGCTCCCCTCCACTCTCACTCCGTGATCTGGAGACCTGCCCCCCCAGGAGTCCAGATTCTTGGGTGAACTCTCGAGAGGTGTAGACAGGACCTGGACTGCAGCTGGCCAGTGCTGACTCTGTAGCAAAGGAGCGAGAAGACGACAGTCGGCTGAGAGGGAATTACACTGAAGCGGTGGTGCCCCGAGGTGCAGAGCAACAGCCATCTTCAGCAATAACAAGGCCCACCCCCAGATATCCCATAGCCTCTCCTCCTGTCTTCCTGGGCAACCAGATGAAGCAGAGCATCTTCGCAGATGGCAACCACCATGAACAGACCTGGGACTGAAACGCAGGCCCCGTGAGTAAAGGGTTTTCCTGAGACGGTACCGACCTGGGTGGAACACGGGGACTAGAAAACACACTGGCAGAGCCGGGAAACTCCCAGGGTGGGGCTGATCCAGAGGACCGCTCTACTGAGCCTAAGATGCACCTGGCCCTTAGGGGATCACCAGCCTATAGACAAAGGCCAAGAGGCTACAGCCAACAACTGATTGTGCTGTGAATACAAACCCGCAGGACTAAAGACAGGGCCTGAGACACAGGTTCTGGAAACTCAAATCAGCCTCTCCTCTGCAGAGGTATCTGGCAAGGTCAGAAACAAACTCCCACAGGGTTGTTCCCTTCACCCAGTAACATAAACTAAGGGTGGGGCTGGAACTGAGTGAACACTTCCAGCCTCCATCAAGTGCCCGAGGTTGACAGGCCACACCACCCCCTGCTGGATAAAGACAGAGAATAGTGGCCTAGTCGAGCAGACACAGACTACCCTGTGACTTAGGCAGGTGCAAAACCCTGGAGTATCTGCTTACTGCAGACAACTGACTGGGTCACAGCCCTGTGGGGCTAGCAGCGACTGAGTGTGACAGAGCTGCAAGGTGGTGAAAGAGGCATCAATCTTCCCAGACTGATCTATTTACTGTTGGCTCTTCCTGACTCCACGCAGCACTGGAGCAAGCCATTTTAGAGCAGTCACCAGACCCCTGTGATCTAGTTCCCAGGGACCTCTTGAACTCTCCCACCCGAGGCAGCTGCTGACTGAGACAATTGACTTGGACCTTTTGAACTGAGTCACTCACCTGGGGACTATCCAGGTGGTGCCCTGGGTGTGTGGTTGTAGGAAGGTTTGATTTTCCTTTTCCATTTGTTGCCTGTGGTGGGTGGGGTGACTTAATTACTGGTATTTATCCACAGCTGAGACTTCAACCCAGAGTAACTGTTTCACTAGGGTCACATAGAAACCAGCTGAAAACAAGACAGAACCACTTAGCCCCTCTACACCAAACAGGGCCCCAGTTTCTCAGGCCACAGCACTGTACGGGTCCTCGACAAAACACCAGAGGAAAATCAAAGGGAGTAAAACAATCATGGGGCGGAATCAGCGGAAAAACTCTGGTAACATGAATAACCAGAATAGATCAACCCCCCCCGCCAAGGAAAGATATGGCAGATGTAATTGAAGATCCCATTCACAAACAACTGGCTGAGATGTCAGAAATCGAATTCAGAATTTGGATGGCAAACAAGATTAACAAAATGGAATTAGGAATTCGTGGAGAAATTCAAAAGCTGTCTCAAGAATTGAACGAATTTAAAGACAAAACCACCAAAGACTTAGACACACTGAAACAAGAATTTGCAGCCCTCAAAGATATGAAAAAATACAGTAGAATCCCTTAGCAACAGAATGGACCAAGCAGAAGAAAGGATCTCCGACATCGAAGATAAAGCCTTTGAACGCTCCCAAACTCTCAAAGAGGAAGAGAAATGGAGAGCAAAAATGGATCACTCACTCAGAGAGCTCTGGGATAACTCGAAGAAGGCAAATATCCGACTCAAAGGAATTCCTGAAACAGGTGAAGTGGCCTCACTGGGCGCAGAGGCCCTTCTGCATGAAATTATGAAAGAGAATTTTCCAGACATGCCTAGAGAACCTGAAATTCAGATAGCAGATAGCTTCAGAACCCCAGCACGACTCAACCCTAATAAGACATCAACCAGGCATATCATAATTAACTTCACTAAAGTTAATATGAAGGAGAAAATTCTCAAAGCAGCCAGGCGAAAGAAATCTATTACCTTCAAAGGGAAGAACATTAGAATGACTGCAGATCTCTCTGCTGAAACTTTTCAAGCCAGAAGAGGGTGGTCATCACGTTTAATCTCCTCAAGCAAAATAACTTTCAGCCCCGGATCTTGTACCCAGCTAAACTGAGTTTCATTTATGATGGAGAAATTAAATACTTTAATGACATACATATGCTAAAGAAATTTGCCATAACCAAACCAGCTCTTCAGGATATTCTCAGACCTATCCTCCATAATAACCAACCCAATCCTCTACTACAAAAGTAAACTCACTCAGAAACTTCTGATCAAACTCCAACTTCCACAATGGCAAAAGGATTAAAAATGCCCACTGGACTTTCGAAAAACTCAATACCCCAAATTTCACCAAACTTATCAATACTCTCCATTAATGTGAATGGCTTAAACTGCCCTCTAAAGAGACATAGGTTAGCTGACTGGATACAAAAACTCAGGCCAGACATTTGTTGCATACAAGAGTCACATCTTAACTTAAAAGACAAATACAGACTCAGGGTGAAAGGATGGTCATCCATATTTCAGGCAAATGGTAACCAGAAAAAAGCAGGAGTTGCAATTTTATTTGCGGATACAATAGGCTTTAAACCAACAAAAGTAAGGAAGGACAAAAATGGTCACTTCATATTTGTTAAGGGTAAGACTCAATATGATGAGATTTCAATTATTAAAATCTATGCACCCAACCAGAATGCACCTCAATTTATAAGAGAAACTCTAACAGACATGAGCAACTTGATTTCCTCCAACTCTATAATAGTCAGAGATTTTAACACTCCTTTGGCAGTGATAGATCGATCCTCCAACAAAAAGCTGAGTAAAGAAATTCTAGATTTAAATCTAACCATCCAGCATTTAGATTTAGCAGACATCTACGGAACATTTCATCCCAACAAAACTGAATACACATACTTCTCATCAGCCCACGGAACTTACTCCAGAATCGATCACATCTTAGGTCACAAGTCTAACCTCAGTAAATTTAAAGGAATAGAAATTATTCCATGCATCTTCTCGGACCATCATGGAATAAAACTTGAGATGAGTAACAACAGGAATCTGCATACACATACAAAAACATGGAAGTTAAATAACCTTATGTTGAATGATAGCTGGGTCAGAGATGAGATCAAGAAGGAAATTGCCAAATTTCTGGAACAAAACGACAATGAAGACACAAACTGTCAGAACCTCTGGGACACCGCAAAGGCAGTTCTAAGAGGGAAATTTATAGCACTGCAAGCGTTCCTCAGGAGAACAGAGAGGAAGTAAGCAACTTAATGGGACATCTCAAGAGACTGGAAATGGAAGAACAATCCAACCCCAAATCCAGTAGAAGAAAAGAAATAACCAAAATCAGAGCAGAACTAAATGAAATTGAAACCAAAAGAATAATACAACAGATCAATAAGTCAAAAAGCTGGTTTTTTGAAAAGGTCAACAAAATAGATAAACCTTTGGCCAACCTAATCAGGAAAAGAGTGAAATCTCTAATCTCATCAATCAGAGATAACAAAGACGAAATAACAACAGACTCCTCAGAAATCCAAAAAATCCTTAATGAATATTACAAGAAACTTTACTCTCAGAAATACGAAAATCTGAAGGAAATTGACCGTTACTTGGAAGCATGTCACCTTCCAAGACTTAACCAAAATCAAGTGGAAATGTTGAACAGGCCCATATCAAGTTCGGAAATAACATCAACCATACAAAATCTCCCCAAAAAGAACAGCCTGGGACCAGATGGTTTTACGTCAGAATTCTACCAAACCTTTAAAGAGGAATTTGTACCTATATTACTCAACCTGTTCCAAAAGGTAGAAAAAGAAGGAAGACTACCCAACACGTTCTATGAAGCAAACATCACCCTGATCCCCAAACCAAGAAAAGACCCAACAAGAAAAGAAAATTATAGACCAATATCACTAATGAATATAGATGCAAAAATATTCAACAAGATTCTAACAAACAGAATCCAGCAACATATCAAACAAATCATACATCATGACCAAGTCAGTTTTATCCCAGGATCTCAAGGCTGGTTCAATATACGTAAATCTATAAATGTAATTCAGCACATAAACAAATTAAAAAACAAAGACCATATGATTCTCTCAATCAATGCAGAAAAAGCTTTTGATAACATCCAACATCGCTTCATGATCAGAACACTTAAGAAAATTGGTATAGAAGGGACATTTCTTAAACTGATAGAGACCATCTACAGCAAACCCACAGCCAATATCATATTGAATGGAGTTAAATTGGAATCATTTCCACTCAGATCAGGAAACAGACAAGGCTGCCCATTGTCTCCATTGCTCTTTAACATTGTAATGGAAGTTTTAGCCACTGCAATTAGGGAAGAAAAGGTGATCAAAGTATCCACATAGGGTCAGAAGAGATCAAACTTTCGCTCTTCGCAGATGATATGATTGTATATCTGGAAAATACTAGAGACTCTACTACAAAACTCTGAGAAGTGATCAAGGAATACAGCAGTGTCTCAGGTTACAAAATCAACATTCATAAATCGGTAGCCTTTATATATACCAAAAATAGTCAAGTTGAAAAAACAATTAAGGACTCTATCCCATTCACAGTAGTGCCAAAGAAGATGAAATACTTGGAAGTTTATCTAACAAAGAACGTGAAAGATCTATATAAGGAAAACTATGAAACTCTAAGAAAAGAGATAGCTGATAATGTTAACAAATGGAAAAATATACCATGCTCATGGTTGGGAAGAATCAACATTGTTAAAATGTCCATACTACCCAAAGCAATATATAATTTCAACGCAATCCCCATTAAAGCTCCACTGTCATACTTTAAAGATCTTGAAAAAACAATACTTCGTTTTATATGGAATCAGAAAAAACCTCGAATAGCCAAGACATTACTCAAAAATAAAAACAAAGCAGGAGGAATCACGCTACCAGACCTCAGACTATACTACAAATTGATAGTGATCAAAACAGCATGGTATTGGCACAAAAACAGAGAAGTAGATGTCTGGAACAGAATAGAGAACCAAGAGATGAATCCAGCTACTTACCGTTATTAATCTTTGAGAAGCCAATTAAAAACATTCAGTGGGGAAAAGATTCCCTATTTAACAAATGGTGCTGGGTGAACTGGCTGGCAATCTGCAAAAGACTGAAACTGGACCCACACCTCTCACCATTAACTAAGATAGACTCTCACTGGATTAAAGATTTAAACCTAAGACATGAAACTATAAAAATACTAGAAGAGAGTGCAGGGAAAACCCTTGAAGAAATTGGGTTGGGTGAGTTTTTTATGATAAGGACCCCCCGGGCAATTGAAGCTGCTTCAAAAATTCACTATTGGGACTTGATCAAACTAAAAAGCTTCTGCACAGCCAAGAACACAGTAAGTAAGGCAAGCAAACAGCCCTCAGAATGGGAGAAGATATTTGCAGGTTATGTCTCCAACAAAGGTATAATAACCAGAATCCACAGAGAACTCAAACGCAGTAGCAAGAAAAGAACAAGGGATCCCATCGCAGGCTGGGCAAGGGACTTGAAGAGAAACTTCTCTGAAGAAGACAGGTGCACGGCCTTCAGACATATGAAAAAATGCTCATCATCTTTAATCATCAGAGAAATGCAAATCAAAACTACTTTGAGATATCATCTAACTCCAGTGAGACTAGCCTATATCACAAAATCCCAAGACCAGAGATGTTGGCGTGGATGTGGAGAAAAGGGAACACTTCTGCACTGCTGGTGGGAATGCAAATTAATACATTCCTTTTGGAAAGAGATATGGAGAACACTTAGATATCTAAAAATAGATCTGCCATTCAATCCTGTAATCCCTCTACTGGGCATATACCCAGAAGACCAAAAATCACACCATAACAAAGATATTTGTATCAGAATGTTTATTGCAGCCCTATTCATAATTGCTAAGTCATGGAAAAAGACCAAGTGCCCATCGATCCACGAATGGATTAATAAATTGTGGTATATATACACCATGGAATATTATGCAGCCTTAAAAAAAGATGGAGACTTTACCTCTTTCATGTTTACATGGATGGAGCTGGAACATATTCTTCTTAGTAAACTATCTGAAGAATGGAAGAAAAAGTACCCAATATACTCATCCTTATTATGAAACTAATGTAGGACCTTCACATGAAAGCTATAACCGAGTTACAACCTAAGAATAGGGAGAAGGGGGAAAGGGAGGGGAGGGAGGGGGGAGGTGGGTGGAGGGAGGGGTATTAATGGGATTACGCCTGCGGTGCATCTTACGAGGGTATATGTGAATCCTAGTAAATGTGGAATGTAAAGGTCTTAGCAAAATAACTAAGAAAATGCTACAAAAGCTATGTTAACTAGTGTGATGAAAATGTGTCAAACGATCTATGAACCAAGTGTATGGTGCCCCATGATCATACTAATGTACACAGCTATGATTTAATAAAAATAAAAAATAAATAAAATGAAATAGACTTCTGACTGTAAGATGTTTGATCTGAACTTTATAGTAACTAAAGGCAGAAACCAATAGTGGGTACAAAAAGGATAAAGAGAAAAGAATCAAAGCATATCACTACAAAAAAAAAAAAAACCAAAAGAAAACAGAAAGAGAGGAACAAAAGAACTATAAAACTGAAAATAGTTAATAAAATGGCACTACTAAGTCCTTATCTATCAATAATTAAATATAAGGAGATTAAAGTCACCAGTCAAAAGACAGAGTAGCCATATTGATTAATGAAAATAAGATCCAATCGAATGTTCTCTGCAAGAGGCTCAATTTAGATTTAAGGGCACATGGGCTGAAAGTGAATGGATGGGAAAAGATACTGCATGCAAATGATATCTAAAAGAAAGAGAGAAAAATAAAAACAAAACTAGAAGTGGCTATACTTATAAAAGACAAAATAGACTTTTAAGTCAACAACTGTCACAAGATACAAAGAAGGTTATGACATAATTTAAAAAGGCCAATTGTACTGGAGAACATAATTTTAAATATGTTCCCCAAATCTGAGCATCTAAATATATAAAGAAAACATTGATCTCAAGGGAGAAATCAACAACAATGCAACAATTTAGGAAACTTTAATAACCCTCCTTCCATAAAGAACAGATCATCCAGACAGAAAACCAATAATGAAACAGCAGAGTTGAACACAAAAATAGACCAAATGGACCTGAAAAGTATGTACAGAACCTTTTACTCCCAACCAGCGGAATACAAACTCATCTCGCGTATACATGGAACATTATGCAAGCTAGATGACATGCTACTCAAAAAACAAGTAACACATCGCTTCTCGGCCTTTTGGCTAAGATCAAGTGTAAAAAACAAGTAACAGACTTCAGAAGACAAAAATAATTCCAGGTATCTTTTTCTGTCACAGTAAAATAAAAATGGAAACCAATAACAAAAGGAAAATGGGAAAATTAATGAACATATGGAAATTAAACGCTTGGATAACCATTAAGCCAAAGAAAAAGAAAAAAGACCTTCAAACCTGAAAGAAAGAAGTAAAATTACATCTCTTTGAAAATAATATTCTCTAATATGTAGGAAATCCTGACTGCGTGCGCGCGTGCGCACACACACGCATCTTAGAAGTATTAAGCGAATTGAGCAAAGTTGCAGGATACAAAATCAACACAGAAAAATAAATTGCATTTCTGTACACTAACAACAGACTTCAAAAAATTAAAACAACTCCATTTACAATGACATCTATAAGAATAAAACACCCAGGAAAGATCTAAGCCAAAGAAGTGAAAGACTTGTATACTCAAAACTATAAAACTCTGATGAAAGAAATTAAAACAGATATGAAAGGACATTCCATGTTCATGAATTGGAAGAATAATATTGTTAATGTTCATGTTACCTGAAGCCACCTATGGCTTGAAAACACTCCCTATCAAAATCCTGATGGCATTTTCTACAGAAATAGAAAAAAGATCCTAAAATTCACTGGAACCAGAAAAGACCTCAAATAACCCAAACAATCAAAAGCAAGAACACAGCCACAGTCATTATGCTTCCCGATTTCAAAATATCCACAGCTACAATAATCCAAACGCTACAGTACTGGCATGAAAACAAACACAGAAACAATGGAACAGAATAAGTAGCTTGGAAATAAACCCAGGCATATAAGGTCAACTTATCTTTGACAAGGGTGCCAAGAATACATAATAGGAAAAGGATAACCTTGTCAATAAATGGTGATGGTAAACTGGATGTTCACATTCAAGAGAATGAAATTGGATCCTTATCTTACACTATACACAAAAATCAGCTGAAGATGAATTAATGACTTAAATATAAGTCTTGAAATTATAAAAGCCCTAGAAGAAAATGGGGTAAAGCCTTCAGAACAATGGCCTTTGCAGTGATGTCTTTGGTGTATAACACCAAAAGCAGGAATCAGAAGAAAAATAATGAAGTGGGATTACATCAAACTAAAAAGGTTATGAACAGCAAAGATACACCAAAATGAAAACATAACCTATGGAATGGGAGAAATTATTTGCAAACTATCAGATAAAGGGCTAATATTCAGATAAAGGGCTAAAATCAGATAAAGGGCTAAAATGTATAAGGAACTCCTACAATTTCATAGGCCCCCCCCCCCAAAAAAAGAAGCAGCAAAAATAGCAATATAGAGACAAGATAAACTCCTTGAAGCAAGGCATTTAAGGATCTAAGTGGAGAGGGAGACAAAGAATAGCCCAACATATTCTTTCAATGGAGAGGAAGGGTATGAGAATGAATTGGGAGTAAAGGAGAAGAGGTCAGTAGGGATATGCCATTTTCTGTATGTGAAACTTCTGTATGTGAAGTTTCTTGACATGTTAGGTTAGTATAACATAACACTAACAACAGATTATTCACTATAGATGTGAAATCTCTTGACGTGTTATGTTAGTATAACATGTCAAGAGTCAATAAAATTGGACTAACAGTGAGGGTAAGAATTACCTGCTTTTCATTCCTTGATGTCTTTTCTATGACATGGCACAGGCATATGGAGAACCCTCAAAAGTGTCCTATGGGCAAAAGAGACTGGATATTTATTTCTCAGACTGTCTTCTCAAATGGATTGGATGGAAAGGGGCTAGAACAGTGTTTGTCAACCCTTTTTTTTTTTTTTTAAATCTCAACGGCACACTTGAAATTAGTTATACTTATGTGGCACACTTAAAATTATGTAGGTCATAAAAAATTAAAAAAGAACATACTATGCTTTGAATTTATTTCAAAAACAATTAATGATCTTTAAACATTTTCACAGCACCTAACATCATCTCACGGCACACCAGTGTGCCACGGCATACTGATTGAAAATCTCTAAGCTAGAGAAAGCTGAGTTCTAAAACGAAATCAATCAAGGGACTCCAGGAATTGTTTGTCTTTACAATTAATTGGCCCCTGGGGAGAATATTCCCATGTTATCTTCACAGTCACACTCCCCCCAAATCTCATTCTCCTGACCCCTACAAACAAACTCCAAGTAAAGCCTTTGGGGATGCTTATGTCAATGTACCCTGCACAGTCTAATTGGTATCTCGAGTAATGATCTCCAGAAATGATCCAAGATGTGTCCTCTGGGTTGGAAACCCTGATGGCATCTATTTAGTATCCACATTTTGCGTCAGCTGACATCCTAGGTCTTCTGGGTTAGGGAGATGTTTTATCTCTCACAAGTGGTGCTCCTTTTCCATGATTGGCTTACATCAGATCAAGTCTATTCTCATTCTAGCCCGTGATTACTGTTGAGGAAACATTGATGTAGTTAGGAAGCCCTTGCAGGGCATAACTTCATAAGCCAAATATATATCTTATTAACTAGGGAAGGAGCTATAAAGCTAAGAAGAGAGTGCCTTGAGTGATCCCAAATAACAGAAAATCTAAATAGATTTTCTTTTGCTTCTGGACACACTGATAATTAAGGTGATATTAAATTTACCTTCTTAAAATGTCCTTCTTGGACATTTTATTGCCCAAGCTCTCATACTGAGATGAAGCCTTGACTCAGATATATTTAGAGACAGAGATGCATATACTTGATTCAAAGGCCCAACTACTAGATGCTAGAGAAGTTCTGGTACTTAATCTGTCCTGATATGTGCTGATGGAGCTCAACATTTGAACACATGAATTTCCTGTTGCTCCTGGTGCTACTATGTCACTAGGGTAATTAGTGTAGACAAGGATGACTGTATTGGGGCAATCCTTCTATCCTATCCCACAGTAAATGGAGATGTCCAGGCTTAGAAAGACTGATGAGGACCTCAGCAAAGGCTTGTTTTGATCATCAGTAGCCAGGGGGGCATGGGTCATTGTGGGCTTATTTTTCCTTCATTCATGTCTATACTTGTCTGCCCACAAGTCTCTGCAGAAGAAATTTCAGGTAAGATAATATTGGGGCTTGAGATATCTGGGAAACCTTATTAGAAGGTAGGTCATTACCAGCTTATTTCTTCAGTCAGAGGTAATATTTGGTTGGCCCATGAGGAAAACTTCCTGAGAAGGCAGCGAATAAAAGCCACTTAAGGGCCACAAATCAGAATTTGAAATTATTAGGACAGCTGCTGAAGGAGGAGGAGAGATTTGGGTCAGATGGTGAGAAATTTACAGAGACTAAGAGAAAGATGAACACAAATGAGGAAGAGAGAAGTGTATGGGTGCTTAGTAAAAGGAAAGGGTGTGAATACCTCCACTGGATTGGAGTGGGGAAAGTTGGAATTTCAGTCCACAAGAAGTGAGTGTGAGGTGACATTGTGGGGTGGCAGCCAGAAAGATGATATCCTAGTCTGCATTAGTAGGGAGAGAGATAATAGATGTGGCCTTTTTCTTTGATCAAATTATACCTTAAAGGATGTATTCAGTTTGGAGTTGTATGCTTTAAAAAGTTATAGATAATTTGAATGCATGAAGATCTAGTGAGACATTTAGTAGGAAAATCACCAAGCAGGATAGGGTGGATTTTGGAGGATCAGTTTACATTATTGCTTTTTTTTTTTTTTTTTTGAGTCATGTTTCACTATGGAGCTTAAGCTCTCATTCTGATCAATATTCCTGTGAGAATTGAATACAGTGCAGATTGGAAGTTTGGCTGATTACATGTTACAATTCCAGTTTTATCAGCCTGATTTCATAATTTGAGGGCTCTCAAGTCTATCTGGGACACATAACTGGTTTGTTTTCAGACACCTAAATATGGTGTTTTTGTTATGCATTACTTTGGCACCCATATACATCACTTTAAGTCATACTTAATCTCCAAGTAAAGACAATTCTAAAGTTATTCTTACACCTAACCTGAAATAACTATTCCATGTCCAACCAAAAACATGTTAACCTTTTCCCAAGAAGATATAAACCTCTTTCCTCATAAAAGGATTTAAAGTTCCCCTCTTTTTTGTCTCTGGATAAAAGTCATTCTATTCCTGTCTTATTTATACTCTCCTTTTATATCCCATAAATACTGTGATATGAGTTAATTATTAATACCGTTTATGTTAGATAAGGCAATGACAGAGAAGAGGAGATCAATCAGTGTATGTATGTACATAAGTAAGGAAGAAATGCCCATAACTATTACAGTCTTTGTTTTCATAGCTGCTTACATGTTTGTGGCTGGTATTTATAACTATGTTCTTTCATTACCCATTCTATATTCCCTTTGTCCACAGTGGTCATGGTTCCTTGTCTGGTTGAGTGACCTGAACCTTCATTTCTCAGGGATCTGGGCCACCAACAGTCCTGTCTGAATTGGGTTCTGATTTTCTATTTACCTTTATCACAGTATATGAGAGTACAAAGAAGCACCCTAGAAAATCTCCTGGTTCCAGAAGTCTCCTCCTTATCCACATTGTGAAGCAGTAATTTTCCCTTTGCAGTTAGGATCAATCAGACCAGTCAATAGGGAAACTTTCTTTGCCTTGTCTCAGTTCTATGAGGATCCCAAAATGGCAAGGTGGCACTCTTAACTCTCAGTAAATGGAATCATTGTTGTGGCACCTAGTAGAAGAATTTCTCCTTTTGGAGCTAAGACCTCTAAAATTGCAGGACCTAAAAGTGCATGGACGGGACACAAAACCTTTTCTGCTGACAGAGAGTAAAGTGAGGACTCCCATTTCTACCCCTTGATTTGTGGTCCTGTGAGTGCTCATTATGGGAAAAACAGCACCAGAAATTGGATGCAGATTTAGAGCATGTAGCATATCCTGGTGGACATTGCCCCAGCAATGCAAACAATGCCAACTAGCTGACCTATCAAAGGCCATTCTACATTTCTGTCAGTCCACTTGTTGCAGGATAATAGAGGACCTAAGGTAATTCCATGACCTTAGGTCCCATTTCCATACTTGGTTTGCTGTGAAGAGAGTTCACTGGTCAGAAGCAGTGCTGCATGCATACCATTATGGTGAATAAAGCATCCGGTGAATCCATAAATGGTAGTTTTGGCAGCAGCACTGCAGGTAAGGATGGTAAATTTCTATCCAGACTTAAGTGTCTATTCCAGTAAGAAAAGAACACTGTCCCTTCCAGGTTGAAAGTGGTCCAATGTAATCAATTGGCCACCAATTAGCTGGCTGATCACCTCAGAAATGGATGCATATTGGGGACTCAGTATTGATCTCAGCTGTTGGCAGATTGGGAACTCGGAAGTGGCCATAGCCAGATTGGCTTTCGTGGGTAGTTCATGTTGCTGAACCCATTCATAATCTTTATCCTTGTTTCCATGGCTGCTTTGTTAATGGGACCACTGGCCAATGACAGAAGTGACTGGGGAAAAGGGAGTTGACCTCCAAGGAATGAGTTAGCACTTGTATAGGATGATCTATTCAGTAGATAATAATAATGAGTATTTCTCCTTTTTTTTTTCTTTTTTTGTGAGACAGAGTCTCAAGCTGTCACCCTTAGTAGAGTGCTGTGGCATCACAGCTTACAGCAATCTCAAACTCTTGGGCTTAAGTCATTCTCTTGCTTCAGCCTCTGAAGTAGCTGGGACTATAGGCGCCCATCACAATACCCGGCTATTTTCTTCATTGCTGTTGTCATTGTTGCTTGGCAGACCTGGGCTGGATTCGAACCCACAACCCTAGTTGTATGTGGCCGGCACCCTAGCCACTGAGCTACAGGCACTTGTCTCGCCCTCGTTTTTATATGAATATTTCATATATTAATCAAATATTTTTAAGTCACAAGATATACAAGGGGACATATGACTTAGGGCTAGGGTGAACAACTTTTCCAAGAATTCCCATTTTTATGTGTTTCTATTACTCATTAAGGTGGGCTAAGGGGAGATTCTTGAAATATTTAGGGGGCTGAGGGAAGCAGGCATTTTGTAGTTTACACAGATGTTACTGATCAGCAGATCACATCAGTGGTGTGTAGCAGCTGCTGGGCCTGTGACTTCTTTATGGGCCTCTGGATCTCCCTTCAGCTTCTCTGATTTATGGGCTAGATGTGTGCACTCAGTGCCATTAAGAGAGGCTCCAGCTTCTGCAAGATACATCACCAGCCGCAGAGGCAGCAAGAACTGACATGGGTTTCATTCTACTGTTGTGGGTTGCAGCTCATACTGTGGGTTTCTGCCTGCCCTTGATCTGCCCCTCTTTACATACAACTTTCCTTCTTGACCACTTGCTCCATGGACTTCAAGTTTCATCATCAGATACAAAAGTGACAGCCTTGCGGAGATTGCCTAACCAACTTCCACAATTGTGTAATACCAAAGTTCAACAACAAAATTTATTTCATGTGTATGTACATGTACAACCTGTTCAGAGTCTTTGGTCTTCACTGATAAAATAAGAAAAAATGACACCCAGTAAAACACCCTAAAACTATCGGGTTTAACCAATCCCTCAAACCTGTGTATGTTGTATAGTTATATACATAAATATATACATGCCCCTGTGCATGCATATCCATGTATTTTCCTTAAAGAAATGAGTCTAGAAGTTTGGTGCTTAACATAGTTTAGAATTCTGGAATTTCAGAGTGATCATGCCAGATTTTAAGCTCTCTGTGTCTTTCTTTTTATAAAAGATTATCTAAATCACTGCAGCTGTTGAATAACTAGAAATAGAAAACAAACAAACAAAACCTCTCTTCAGAAATTCTTCCTTCAATCCAAAGTCCTTTTTGTCAGTTATGCTGGACCCCAGCATTTCTGTTATAACGCTTCATCTCCTCTTCTCTTTGTTTCCTCAGGGGCTGAGAAAGGGGACATGTGGCAGAGGAATGAGACCTCTCTGACTGACTTTATCCTTGAGGGGCTCTTTGATGACTCCCTCACCCACCTTTTTCTGTTCTCCTTGACCATGGTGGTCTTCCTGATTGCAGTGAGTGGCAACACACTCACCATTTTCCTCATCTGCGCTGATCCCTGGCTTCATACACCGATGTACTTCCTACTCAGCCAGCTCTCCCTCATGGACCTGCTACATGTCTTCACAACCATCCCCAAGATGGCGTCTAACTACCTCTCGGGCACGAAGTCCATCTCTTTTGTGGGCTGTGCAGCCCAGCACTTCCTCTACTTGTCCGTGGGTGGTGCTGAGTGTCTTCTCCTAGCTCTCATGTCCTATGACCGCTATGTTGCCATCTGCCATCCACTGCGTTATACTGTGCTCATGAACAAAAAGGTGGGACTGATAATGGCTGTTATGTCATGGTTAGGGGCATCCATGAACTCCCTCATTTACACAGTGACCTTGATGTGCTTCCCTTTCTGTGGGGCTCGGAAAATCCGCCACTTCTACTGTGAGTTCCCAGCTGTTGTGAAGTTGGTATGTGGTGACATCTCTGTTTATGAGACCACAGTGTATATCAGCAGTATCCTTCTCCTCCTTCTCCCTATTTTACTGGTTTCTACATCCTATGCCATCATTCTCCACAGTGTCATTCATATGCGTTCAGCTGGGAGTAAGAGAAATGCCTTTGCCACTTGCAGCTCTCACTTGATTGTGGTTTCCATCTGGTTTGGTGCCTGCATCTTCTCATACATGAGACCAAGTTCTCAGCGCACTCCATTGCAAGACAAAGTTGGTTCTGTGTTCTACAGCATCATTACTCCCACACTAAATCCTCTGATTTATACTCTTAGGAATAAGGATGTAGCTAAGGCTCTGAGGAGAGTGTTGAGAAGAGATGTTATCACCCGATGACTGGATTAGAGTTGCTCCAACTTTACAGTAGAATGGAATAAGTTCATTAAATTGACCTGGATAAACCTCTAACATTTTTCAGTGATCTAGATCCCTGGTGCTCTTTGACTCCTGTGAGAATGATGTGGTTAACACAAATTCTACTATTTTTACCTGGTGTTTGTCAATTAAGTACCATGGACTGCCTTCCAAGGTCTTTAGAGAATCAGCCAAAACTCCTCTAAAAGAAGACACAAAGTCCAGTGACACTCTTAAAAAAGATAGCGAGGTAAAGAAATAAAGTCCTTTTCCTATTATTACCTTTTCCCCCCTGATTTTTAAAAACATCTTTACTTGGAGATTTTATATATATATATATATATATTTTTTGCACCACAGGTGTAATCCCACCAATCACCTTCCCGCCTATCCTCCCCCCACCCTCCCCTCCCTCTATCTCTTCCCCCTATTCTTAGGTTATAACTGGGTTATAGCTTTCATGTGAAAGCCATAAATTAGTTTTATGGTAGGGCTAAGTACATTGGATACTTCTTCTTCCATTCTTGAGATACTTTACTAAGAAGAATATGTTCCAGCTCCATCCATGTAAACATGAAAGAGGCAAAGTCTCCATCTTTCTTTAAGGCTGCATAATACTCCATGGTGTACATATACCACAATTTATTAATCCATTCGTGGATCGATGGGCACTTGGGCTTTTTCCATGACTTAGCAATTATGAATTGGGCTGCAATAAACATTCTGGTACAAATATCTTTGTTATAATGTGATTTTTGGTCTTCTGGGTATATACCTAGTAGAGGAATTATAGGATTGGATGGCAGATCTGTTTTTAGATCTCTAAGTGTTCTCCAAACATCTTTCCAAAAGGAATGTATTAATTTGCATTTCCACCAGCAGTGCAGAAGTGTTCAATTTTCTCCACATCCATGCCAACATCTCTGGTCTTGGGATTTTGTGATATGGGCTAATCTTATTGGAGTTAGATGATATCTCAAAGTAGTTTTGATTTGCATTTATCTGATGATTAAAGATGATGAGCATTTTTTCATATGTCTGGAGGCCATGCACCTGTCTTCTTCAGAGGAGTTTCACTTCAAGTCCCTTGCCCAGCCTGTGATGGAATCACTTGTTTTTTCTTGTTTATACATTTGAGTTCTCTGTGGATTGTGGTTATCAAACCTTTGTCAGAGACATAACCTGCAAATATCTTCTCCCATTCTGAGGGCTGTCTGCTTGCTTTACTTACTGTGTTCTTGGCTGTGCAGAAGCTTTTTAGTTTGATCAGGTCCCAGTAGTGTATTTTTGAAGCTGCTTCAATTGCCCGGGGGGTCCTCCCATAAAATACTCACCCAGACCGATTTCTTCAAGGGTTTTCCCTGCACTCTCTTCTAGTATTTTTATAGCTTCATGTCTTAAGTTTAAATCTTTAATCCAGTGAGAGTCTATCTTAGTTAATGGTGAAAGGTGTGGGTATAGTTTCAGTCTTCTGCAGGTTGCCAGCCAGTTCACCCAGCACCATTTGTTAAATAGGGAATCTTTTCCCCACTGAATGTTTTTAATTGGCTTGTCAAAGATCAAATAATGGTAAGTAGCTGGATTCATCTCTTGGTTCTCTACTCTGTTCCATACATCTACATCTCTGTTTTTGTGCCAGTACCATGCTGTTTTGATCACTATCGATTTATAGTATAGCCTGAGGTCTGGTAGTGTGATTCCTCCTGCTTTGTTTTTATTTTTGAGTAATGTCTTGGCTATTCGAGTTTTTTCTGATTCCATATAAAACAAAGTTTTATTTTTTCAAGATATTTAAAGTATGACAGTGGAGCTTTAATAGTGATTGCATTAAAATTGTATATTGCTTTGGGTAGTATGGACATTTTAACAATGTTGATTCTTCCCAGCCATGAGCATGATATATTTTTCCATTTGTTAACATTTTTAGCTATTTCTTTTCTTAGAGTTTCATAGTTCTCTTTATAGAGATCTTTCACATCCATTGTTAGATAAACTCCCAAATATTTCATCTTCTTTGGCACTACTGTGAATGGAATAGAGTCCTTAACTGTTTTCTCAGCTTGACTATTGTTGGTATATATAAAGGCTACTGATTTATGAATGTTGATTTTGTAACCTGAGATGCTGCTGTATTCCTTGATCACTTCTAAGAGTTTTGTAGTAGAATCCCTGGTGTTTTCCAGATATATAATCATGTCATCTGCGAAGAGCGAAAGTTTGATCTCTTCTGACCCTATATGGATACCCTTGGTCGCCTTTTCTTCCCTAATTGCAATGGCTAAAACTTCCACTACAACGTTAAAGAGCAGTGGAGACAATGGGCAGCCTTGTCTGGTTCCTGATCTGAGTGGAAATGATTTCATTTTAGCCATTGCAATGGCTAAAACTTCCACTACAATGTTAAAGAGCAGTGGAGACAATGGGCAGCCTTGTCTGGTTCCTGATCTGAGTGGAAATGATTTAATTTTAACTCCATTCAATACGATATTGGCTGTGGGTTTACTATAGATGGCCTCTATCAGTTTAAGAAATGTCCCTTCTATACCAATTTTCTTAAGTGTTCTGATCATGAAGGGATGCTGGATATTATCAAAAGCTTTTTCTGCATTGATTGAGAGAATCATATGGTCTTCGTTTTTTAATTTGTTTATGTGCTGAATTATACTTACAGATTTATGTATATTGAACCAGCCTTGAGACCCTGGGATAAAACCCATTTGGTCATGGTATATAATTTGTTTGATGTGTTGCTGGATTCTGTTTGTTAGCATCTTGTTGAATATTTTTGCATCTATATTCATTAGTGATATTGGTCTATAATTTTCTTTTCTTGTTGGGTCTTTTCCTGGTTTGGGGATCAGGGTGATGTTTGCTTCATAGAATGTATTGGGTAGTCTTCCTTCTTTTTTTATATTTTGGAACAGGTTGAGTAATATAGGTACTAGTCCTCTTTAAAGGTTTGGTAGAATTGTGACATGAACCCATCTGGTCCTGGGCTTTTCTTTTTAGGGAGATTTCGTATGGTTGATGCTATTTCAGAACTTGATATTGGCCTGTTCAACATTTCCACTTGATTCTGGCTAAGTCTTGGAAGGTGACGTGCTTCCAAGTATTGGTGAATTTCCTTCAGATTTTCATATTTCTGAGAATAAAGTTTCTTGTAACATTCATTAAGGATTTTTTGAATTTCTGAGGAGTCTGTTGTTATTTCATCTTTGTCATTTCTGATTGATGAGATTAGAGATTTTACTCTTTTTTTCCTGGTTAGGTTAGTTAAAGGTTTATCTATTTTATTGACATTTTAAAAAAAACCAACTTTTTGATTTATTGATCTGTTGTATAATTCTTTTGTTTTCAATTTCATTTAATTCTGCTCTAATTTTGGTTACTTCTTTTCTTCTACTGGGTTTGGGGTTGGAATGTTCTTCCTTTTTCAGTTGCTTGAGATGTCCCATTAAGTTGTTAACTTCCTCTTTTTCCATTCTCTTGAGGAAGGCTTGCAGTGCTATAAATTTCCCTCTTAGGACTGCCTTTGCAGTATCCAAGAGGTTCTGATAATTCGTGTCTTCATTGTCATTTTCTTCCAAAAATTTGCAGTTTTTTTCTTAATCTTATCTCTGACCCAGCTATCATTCAGCATAAGGTTATTTAACTTCCATGTTTTTGTATGAGTATGAGGATTCCTGTTGTTACTGAGTTCAGCTTTTATTCCATGGTGGTCCGAGAAGATGCAACGAATAATTTCTATTCCTTTAAATTTAGTGAGGTTAGACTTGTGACCTAAGATGTGATTGATTTTGGAGTATATTCCATGGGCTTATAAGAAGTATGTGTATTCAGTTTTGTTGGGATAAAAATGTTCTGTAGATGTCTTCTAAATCCAAATGTTGGATGGTTAGGTTTAATTCTAAAATTTCTTTGCTCAGCTTCTTATTGCAGGATCTATCCAACACTGCCAAAGGAGTGTTGAAATCTCTGACTAATATGGAGGTGGAGGAAATCAAGTTGCTCATGTCTGTTAGAGTTTCTCTTATAAATTGAGGCACATTCTGCTTGGGTGCATAAATATTAATAATTGAAA
Organism: Nycticebus coucang; assembly: GCF_027406575.1. NCBI lineage: Eukaryota > Metazoa > Chordata > Mammalia > Primates > Lorisidae > Nycticebus > Nycticebus coucang. Next base: position 70,068,520 of record NC_069791.1, on the reverse strand, counting down.
TCTCATCATATTGAGTATTACCCTTAACAAATATGAAATGATCATTCTTATCCTTCCTTACTTTTGTTGGTTTAAAGCCTATTGTGTCTGCAAATAGAATTGCAACACCTGCTTTTTTCTGATTACCATTTGCCTGAAATATGGACGACCATCCTTTCACCCTGGGTCTATATTTATCTTTTAAGGTAAGATGTGACTCTTGTATGCAGCAAATATCTGGCCTGAATTATTGTATCCAGTCAGCTATCCTGTGCCTCTTTAGAGGACAGTTTAAGCCAGTCACATTAATGGAGAATATTGATAAGTCTGGTAAAATTTTGGGTATCGAGTTTTTCAAAAGTCCAGTGAACATTTTTAATCCTTTTGCCACTGTGGAAGTTGGAGTTTGATCAAAAGTTTCTGAGTGAGTTTACTTTTGTGGTAGAGTATTGTGCTGGTCATTATGGAGGCTAGGTCTGAGAATATCCTGAAGAACTGGTTTGGTTATGGCAAATTTCTTCAACATATGAATGTCATTAAAGTATTTAATTTCTCCATCATAAATGAAACTCAGTTTAGCTGGATACAGGATCCTGGGTTGAAAGTTATTTTGCTTTAGGAGAGTAAATGTCGATGACCACCCTCTTCTGGCTTGAAAAGTTTCAGCAGAGAGATCTGCAGTCATTCTAATATTCTTCCCTTTGTAGGTAATGACTTTCTTTCGTCTGGCTGCTTTGAGAATTTTCTCCTTCATATTAACTTTAGTGAAATTAATTGTGATATGCCTGGGGGATGTCTTATTCAGATTGAGTCATGTTGGGGTTCTGAAACTGTCTGTTATCTGAATTTCAGAATCTCTTGGCATGTCTGGAAAATTCTCTTTCATAATTTCATGGAGAAGGGCCTCTGTGCCTTGCGAGGCCACTTCGTCACTTTCAGGGATTCCAATGAGGCAGATATTAGCCTTCTTGAATTATCCCAGATTTCTCTGAGAGAATGATTCGTTTTCGCTCTCCATTTCTCTTCCTCTTTGAGAGTTTGGGAGCGTTCAAAGGCTTTGTCTTCAATGTCAGAAATCCTTCCATCTGCTTGCTCCACTCTGTTACTTAGTGATTTACTGTATTTTTCAGATCTTCGAGGGCTCCAAATTCTTGCTTCAGTGCTTCAAAATCTTTGGTGGTTTTCTCTTTAAATTTGTTCAATTCTTGAGACAACTTTTGAATTTCCTCTCGAATTCCGACTTTTGAATTGCTGCTCGAATTTCTAATTCCAAATTTTCCTCTATTCTATTAATCTTGTTTGCCATCCAAATTCTAAATTCTATTTCTGACATCTCGGCCAGCTGTTTATGAATGGGATCTTTAGTTATGTCTGCCATATCTTTCCTTGGGGCCGGGGGTCAATCTATTCTAGTTATTCATGTTACCAGAGCTTTTCCACTGATTCCGCTCCATGATTATTTTACACGGTTTGATTTTTCCCCTGGAGCTTTGTCGAGGACCCGTACAGTGCTATGGCCTGAGAAACTGTCTTGTTTTCAGCTGGTCTCTGTTCGACTCTAGTGAAACAGTTACTCTGGGTTGAAGTCTCAGCTGTGGAGAAATACCAGCAATTAAGTCACCCTGCCCCCCAGAGGCAACAATTGGAAAAGGAAAATCAAACCTTCCTACAACCACACACCCAGGGCACCACTTGAATAGTCCTCGGGTGATTGGCTCAGTTCAAAAGGTCCAAATCAATTGTCTCAGTCAGCACCTGTCTCAGGTGGGAGAGTTTAAGAGGTCTCTGGCAACTGGATCGCAGGGGTCTGGTGAGAACTTAGATATGACTTGCTCCGGTGCTCTGTGAAGTCAGGAGGACCCACCCAGCAAATAGATTGGTCTGGGAAGGTTGATGCCTCCTTCCCCACCTTGCACCTCTGTCACACCCAGTCCCTGATAGCCCTGGAGGGCTGTGTCCCAGTTGCCTCTAGTGAACAGATACTCCAGGGGTTTGCACCTGCCTGAATCACAAGGAAATCTATATCTCCTCAGCCAGGCCGCTGCTCTCTGCCTCTAACCAGGAGAGGGAGGTGAGGCCTGACAACCTCGGGCACTTGATGGAGGCTGGGGGGTGTTCACTCAGTTCCAGCCTCACCCCACATTGATATTATTAACAGAACAGAACAGAATGACTTTGTGGGAATTTGTTTCTGTCCCTGCTAAATTCCCTTGCAGAAGAGAAGCTGTTTTGAGTTTTTAGAGCCTGCACCTCAGGCCCTGTCTTTGCTCCTGCAGGTTTGTATTCGGTTAGCTGTCAGTTCTAGCCTCCTTCCTTCCTTTGTCTATAGGCTGATGATCCCCTGAGGGCTGGGTGCATGTTAGCCTCATTAAAGCAGTCCTCTGGGTCAGCCCTGCCCTGGGAATTTCATGGCTCTGCGCATGCATTTTCTAGTCCCCACGGTCCACCCAGGCCGGTACCACCTCAGGCAAACCCTTTACTCATGGGGCCTGTGTTTCCATCCCAGATCTGTTCCTTGGTGGTTTCCACCTGAGAAGATGTCCAGACTCCTCTGGTTGCCCAGGGAGACAGGGGGTGTGGCTTGGGAATATCCGGGAGTGAGCCATATAGTTGCCAAAAATGGCTGCTTCTCTGTGCCTTGGGTTCCGCTGCTTGGGTGTGGTTCCCTCTCAGCCTATCATCCTCTCCTCACTCCTGTGCTGCAGAATCAGCACTGACCAGCTGCAGTCTAGGCCCTGTCCACACCCCTGGAGAAATCACCCAAGAATCTGGACTCCTGGGGGACAGGCCTCCAAACCTCGGAGTGAGAGTGGAGGGGAGTGCTGGGAGCTCAGAATTGCAGGTATAGAATATATACAGTTTTATGCCTGGCAGGAGAATGCCGTGGCACCCAGTAGGGGAGGTAGGTCCAGTTTTTAGAGGGTCTCTCTCGTGGAGTGTAGTGGGAGGACCTTTGAACTCTTCTTGTTTGTTTGTGGGGCACTCCGAGCTGTTCTCATGGGGGAGGGACTCCTGTCTGCTTGGTGATGGATTTTGTACCTTTTGTTTGTTTCCTTGTGGTCGCAGCTCACCTCATCGGGGTTGATGTGCGTTCTTCAACCTTCTCTCTTGGTGCAGCTCTAATCCACCAGGTTACTTGCTAAATTTCTGTCCTTTAACTCCTTCTGGATGGGAGCCTCTGTGGAAAGCTGGCTTCAGTCAGCCATCTTGTCTCCGCCCCCTCCTATTATTACCTTTGTTAACAAACATTTATATGAAACATGCCACCAGAGAGTTTTTGTGGAGTATAAAATTGCAGGATGTTGCTTCATATTGGAAGTGTGGGAAATTAAGGGTGATTAAAAGCTGTTTGAAAGAAGGGATGGAAAAGTTACAATCAGAGACCCTTAGAGTTTCTTGAATCACAATGTGTAAGAATTCAGAAGGAATTAATAGATAATCAAGTAATATGAATTACAAATATTATAATATTTTACAGATATTTATGAAGTGCCTCCTACATGGGTCACTACGAAAGTTTTGAGACATGTGTGATCCTGGTGCTAAACTAGGTGTTTGGAATCTGCCCTTATGAAACTTAACTGTAAAAACATAGACTGTGTCTTTCTTTGGTCTGCCATATTAGTTAGGGATATTAACTTTTCTTATTTCACAGGCTGAAAACATCTTTCTGTTTCCTGAGGGTTTCTAGCCTTCAGATTCTGAATCAGAACGATTTAGATGAGGCCAGTATCTTACCTGCTAACAATGTGATACATGGTAAGTTACTTAACCTCTCTAGGCATTGGTAATCTCATATGTTTAATGGAAAAAATAGGGTTATCTGAGATTCTATGTTAGTTGTGGGTGTTAGTTTCAAGCAACGGGACTGGACTCTGAATGATAAAAGCAGAAAATAATTCTATTGAAGGGAGGCTGGGAAGATGACAATCAGTGACAGTGCTGAAGAAATCAAGTTGGAGACAATTGACCATATCTACCTCCTGCCAAATCATCCACAGAATAAGCCCAAGCACAGACAATAGTGGAATTTATCCACTGGGGACAAGATTATTTCGGTAACAACATGAAAAAAGACTAAGACTGTAATCATGACCATCTGAGTAGGAAATCGCTTATCTATCTCTACCTTTTATCCTCTGCATCATTAATTTTCCCACTCTACTTGATCAATATTATCAGCCTACACATAGCATATTTCTACAGTTGTCATATTATAAAGAAACCTCTCCTCAATCCTGCAAAGCCTAAAGAGTTTTACAGAAAAATTCCTTGAGACAGGTCCTCCCTGCCCCCACCCAATGAATAGTTCCACGTTTTCTGCTTCCTTTCTCACTGAAGCTCAGTTTAGTGGACTTTTTATCATTGTCATTCTATGGAAATCATTAGTATGAATAGCACATATTGTCTTTATGTTGATACACCCAATGATCAATTTTCAATTCACCCAGTAGCCTTTCACAAAGTTGGTTATGCCTTCCTCTTTGAAGCACTTTCTTTACTGGATACTATGCTCAAATCAACCTTAAATTCATTGGCCCTTCAAGTTTCTCATCATTGTAACTTCTTTAATGTTTGATTGCCCTAAGAATCATTCATTTCCCAAGTAATCTTAATGGTTTTGTTATTTTAAATATATGTTTTCTTTCTTACCTTCCCTTGGAACTGCAGACTCATATATAAAATTTCCAACTCTACATTTCCCTTCAGCTTTCTTATAAACAGATCAAACCTAGTATGTCTAAAAACCAAAGTCAACCCCAAAATACTATTTTCTTTCAGAGTTTCCTTTCCAAGGAAATGATACCAAAATTAACTCAGTTGTTAGAGGTCAAGAGCTTTGGAGTCATTGGCTTCCTTTTCACTCACACTCCATATCCTGTTGGTTTTATTTTCAAAATAATTCCAGATATGACTATTATGGACTGTATATTTATCTTGCCCCCAAATTCAAATTGAAATCTTGGCCCCCAATATGAGAGTATTAGGAAGTGGGGACTTTGAGAGTGATTGGGTCAGGAAAGTAGAGCCCTTATATGAGATGATTGCCCATATGAAACAGGCCTTGGAGAACTCTCTTGCCCCTTCCTTCACATGTTGACACAGTGAGAACATGGCCACCTATGAACTAAAAAGCAGGCCCCAATAGGACTCCGAATTGGTGGCATCTTGGTCTTGGACTTGGACTTCCCAGCCTGCAGAACTGTGTGAAATGACTATTTTTTAGGCCATTTAGTCTATAGTATTTTTGTCATTGCATCATGAACTAACACAATGACTGTGCGTCAACATGTTCACCATAATATCCTTTCTGAACTATCGTAATAGCCTCCTAAGTTGTATCCTCTTTTTTTATACTAAAGGGTAGAATGATTCTTGAAAAACAGCTCATTTCATTCTAGTACTAAAAATTCTTTTTATGTCCTACTTAGATAAAATCCATAGGCCTATATGACCTAGCCCCTGGCTGTTTCTCCCATTTTAATTTTTTTTTTTTTTTGACATCATTCTTTTTGTTTTTTCCTTTTTTTTTTTTTTTTATTGTTGGGGATTCATTGAGGGTACAATAAGCCAGGTTACAATGATTGCAATTGTTAGGTGAAGTCCCTCTTGCAATCATGTCTTGCCCCCATAAAGCGTGACACACACCAAGGCCCCACCCCCCTCCCTGCTTCCCTCTTTCTGTTTCCCCCCGCATAACCTTAATTGTCATTAATTGGCCTCATATCAAAATTGAGTACATAGGATTCATGCTTCTCCATTCTTGTGATGCTTTACTAAGAATAATGTCTTCCATGTCCATCCAGGTTAATACGAAGGATGTAAAGTCTCCATTTTTTTTAATGGCTGAATAGTATTCCATGGTATACATATACCACAGCTTGTTAATCCATTCCTGGGTTGGTGGGCATTTAGGCTGTTTCCACATTTTGGCGATTGTAAATTGAGCTGCAATAAACAGTCTAGTACAAGTGTCCTTATGATAAAAGGATTTCTTTCCTTCTGGGTAGATGCCCAGTAATGGGATTGCAGGATCAAATGGGAGGTCTAGCTTGAGTGCTTTGAGGTTTCTCCATACTTCCTTCCAGAAAGGTTGTACTAGTTTGCAGTCCCACCAGCAGTGTAAAAGTGTTCCCTTCTCTCCACATCCACGCCAGCATCTGCAGTTTTGAGATTTTGTGATGTGGGCCATTCTCACTGGGGTTAGAAGATATCTCAGGGTTGTTTTGATTTGCATTTCTCTAATATATAGAGATGATGAACATTTTTCCATGTGTTTGTTAGCCATTCGTCTGTCGTCTTTAGAGAAAGTTCTATTCATGTCTCTTGCCCATTGGTATAAGGGATTGTTGGCTTTTTTCATGTGGATTAATTTGAGTTCTCTATAGATCCTAGTTATCAAGCTTTTGTCTGATTGAAAATATGCAAATATCCTTTCCCATTGTGTAGGTTGTCTCTTTGCTTTGGTTATTGTCTCCTTAGCTGTACAGAAGCTTTTCAGTTTAATGAAGTCCCATTTGTTTATTTTTGTTGTTGTTGGAATTGCCATAGCAGTCTTCTTCATGAAGTCTTTCCCCAGGCCAATATCTTCCAGTGTTTTTCCTATGCTTTCTTGGAGGATTTTTATTGTTTCATGCCTTAAATTTAAGTCCTTTATCCATCTTGAATCAATTTTTGTGAGTGGGGAAAGGTGTGGGTCCAGTTTCAGTCTTTTACATGGAGACATCCAGTTCTCCCAACACCATTTATTGAATAGGGAGTCTTTCCCCCAAGGTACGTTCTTCTTTGGTTTATCAAAGATTAGATGGTTGTAAGATGTTAGTTTCATTTCTTGGTTTTCAATTCGATTCCAAGTGTCTATGTCTCTGTTTTTGTGCTAGTACCGTGCTGTCTTGAGCACTATGGCTTTGTAGTACAGACTAAAATCTGGTATGCTGATGCCCCCAGCTTTATTTTTGTTACAGAGAACTGCCTTAGCTATACAGGGTTTTTCCAGTTCCATACAAAACGCAGAATCATTTTTTCCAAATCTTGAGTACGATGTTGGTACTTTGATAGGAATGGCATTGAATAGGTAGATTGCTTTGGGAAGTATAGACATTTTAACAATGTTGATTCTTCCCATCCATGAGCATGGTATGTTCTTCCATTTGTTAATATCCTCTGCTATTTCCTTTCTGAGGATTTCATAGTTTTCTTTATAGAGGTCCTTCACCTCCTTCGTTAGGTATATTCCTAGGTATTTCATTTTCTTTGAGACTATGGTGAAGGGAGTTGTGTCCTTAATTAGCTTCTCATCTTGACTGTTATTGGTGTACACAAAGGCTACTGACTTGTGGACATTGATTTTATATCCTGAAACATTACTGTATTTTTTGATCACTTCTAGGAGTCTTGTGGTTGAGTCGTTGGGGTTCTCTAAGTATAAGATCATGTCATCAGCAAAGAGGGAGAGTTTGACCTCCTCTGCTCCCATTTGGATTCCCTTGATTTCCTTGTCTTGCCTAATTGTATTGGCTAAAACTTCCAGCACTATGTTGAATAGTAAAGGTGACAGAGGACAACCTTGTCTGGTTCCAGTTCTAAGAGGAAAAGCTTTCAGTTTTACTCCACTCAGTAAAATATTGGTGTGGGTTTGTCATAGATAGCTTCAATCAGTTTTAGAAATGTGCCACCTATGCCTATACTCTTCAGTGTTCTAATTAGAAAAGGATGCTGGATTTTATCAAATGCTTTTTCTGCATCTATTGAGAGGATCATGTGATCTTTATTTTTGCCTCTGTTAATATAGTGGATAACGTTTATAGACTTGCGTATGTTAAACCAGCCTTGCATCCCTGGGATGAAGCTACTTGATCATGATGAATGACTTTTTTTTTTTTTTTTTTCTCCATGTTCCCCCATTCACAATACAGACCAGGCATGGGGCCTGGGCTGGGGTGTACATAGGGTAGGTTTATTCTGCCTCCTCTTTCTATACAGTCAGTGTAAGAACACAGCCTGTGGTAAGTACCAGGAGGTCGATGAATGACTTTTTTGATGATAAGCTGTAATCTATTGGCTAGGATTTTGTTGAGAATTTTTGCATCCATATTCATGAGTGAGATTGGTCTGAAATTCTCTTTTTTGTTTGGGTCTTTTCCTGGTTTTGGTATCAGGGTGATGTTTGCTTCATAGAATGTGTTGGGGAAGATTCCTTCTTCCTCAATTTTTTGGAAAAATTTCTGCAGTACAGGAATAAGCTCTTCCTTGAAGGTTTGATAGAATTCTGGAGTGAAGCCATCTGGACCAGGGCATTTTTTGGTTGGAGGATTTTTTATTGTTTCTTTGATCTCAGTGCTTAAAATTGGTCTGTTCAGAAGCTCTATTTCTTCCTGGCTGAGTCTAGGGATAGGGTGTGATTCCAAATATTGATCCATTTCCTTCACATTGTCAAATTTCTGGGCATAGAGTTTCTGGTAGTATTCAGAGATGATCTCTTGTATCTCTGTGGGATCAGTTGTTATTTCCCCTTTATCATTTCTGATTGAGGTTACTAGAGATTTTACTTTTCTATTCCTCGTTAGTCTGGCCAATGGTTTATCTATTTTATTTATTTTTTCAAAAAACCAACGGCTTGTTTCATTAATTTTCTGAATGATTCTTTTGTTTTCAATTTCATTGATCTCTGATTTGATTTTGGATATTTCTTTTCTTCTACTGAGTTTAGGCTTAGATTGTTCTTCTTTTTCCAATTCCATAAGATCTCTTGTGAGATTATTGATGTGCTCTCTTTCTGTTTTTCGAATGTAGGCATCTAAAGTGATGAATTTTCCTCTCAAAACTGCTTTTGCAGTATCCCACAGGTTTTGGTAGCTTGTGTCTTCATTGTTATTATGTTCAAGGAAGTTAATGATTTCCTGTTTTATTTCTTCCTTCACCCATCTGTTATTCAACAGAAGGTTGTTTAGTTTCCATGCCTTTGGGTGGGGTCGAGCATTTTTGTTAGAGTTGAGTTCCACCTTTAGTGCCTTATGGTCTGAGAAGATACAAGGTAAAATTTCAATTCTTTTGATTCTGTTGATATTTGTTTTGTGTCCCAGGATATGATCAATTTTGGAGAATGTTCCATGGGGTGATGAGAAGAATGTATATTCTTTATCTTTGGGATGGAGTGTTCTATATGCGTCTATCAAGCACAGTTGTTCTAGGGTCTCATTTAAGTCTCTTACATCCTTGTTTAATTTCTGTTTAGAGGATCTGTCCAGCTCTGTAAGAGGAGTGTTAAGGTCCCCTGTTATGATGGTATTATCAGATATCATATTGCTCAGACTGAGTAAGGTCTGTTTCAAGAATCTGGGAGCATTTAAATTGGGTGCATAGATATTTAGAATTGAAATGTCTTCTTGTTGTATTTTTCCCTTGACCAATATAAAGTGACCATCTTTGTCTTTTTTGACTTTAGTTGCTTTAAATCCACATGTATCTGAAAATAAGATTGCAACTCCTCTTTTCTTCTGAATTCCATTTGCCTGAAAAATTGTCTTCCAACCCTTGACTCGGAGCTTTAATTTGTCTTTTGAAGCCAGGTGTGTTTCTTGCAGACAGCAAATGGATGGCTTGTGTTTTTTAATCCAGTCAACCAATCTATGTCTCTTCAGTGGGGAATTCAAGCCATTAACATTTATTGAGATAATTGATAAGTGTGGTAGTATTTTATTCGTCTTATTTGGTGAGAGTCCATTGCTTAGTTTTATCTTTTGCATCAGTGTGGAGGTTTGGTTCTGTCCTTTAATTTCTGAATTCTTACTTTGCTGCTGATCCATTGTGGTGGTCAGTGTGCAGAACAGGTTGAAGTATTTCCTGTAGAGCCGGTCTTGTTGTGGCGAATTTCCTCAATGTTTGTATATCCATAAATGATTTGATTTCTCCGTCAATTTTGAAGCTTAGCTTAGCAGGGTACAGAATTCTGGGCTGGAAATTGTTCTGTTTAAGTAGATTAAAGGTAGATGACCATTGTCTTCTTGCTTGGAAAGTTTCATTAGAGAAGTCTGCGGTCACTCTGATGAATTTGCCCCTGTAGGTCAACTGGCGCTTACTCCTGGCAGCTTGCAGAATCTTTTCTTTTGTCTTGACTTTGGACAGGTTCATCACAATGTGTCTTGGAGAAGCTCGGTTAGAGTTGAGGTGACCTGGGGTCCGATAGCCCTCTGAAAGCAGTGTGTCAGAATCTTTGGTGATATTTGGGAAATTTTCTTTTATAATATTCTCTAGTATGGCTTCCATTCCTCTGGGGCATTCTTCTTCCCCTTCTGGAATTCCTATAACTCGTATGTTGGAACACTTCATAAAGTCCCATAATTCTGACAGTGAACGTTCTGCTTTCTCTCTTCTTTTCTGCCTCTTTTACTATCTGAGTTATCTCAAGAACTTTGTCTTCTACCTCTGAAATTCTTTCTTCTGCATGGTCTAACCTGTTGCTGATACTTTCCATTGCATCTTTAAGTTCCCTAATTGACTGTTTCATTTCCTTCAGCTCTGCTATATCCTTTTTATATTCTTCATATCGTTCATCTCTTATTTGATTCTGTTTTTGAATTTCCTTTTGGTTACTTTCGACTTCATTAGCAGTTTCCTTCATCGTTTCCATCATTTCTTTCATTGTTTTCAACATGTGTATTCTAATTTCCCTTTCTGTCATTCCTAACATTTCTTTATAGGTGGAATCCTCTGCAGTAGCTACCTCATGGTCCCTTGGCGGGGTTGTTCTGGACTGGTTCTTCATGTTGCCTGGAGTTTTCTGCTGATTCTTCCTCATGAGTGATTTCTTTTATCTGTTTCCTTGCCCTAATTTTCCTTTCACTTCCTCTTGCTCTTTATGTTCTCGTGCCTGTGGACTAAGGGTTACAGGACCAGAAGGGTGAGAAGGTTGAGGAGCAAAAAAGGGATGAAAGAAAGGAGGACCGAGTGATAAGAAAAAAAAAGAAAAATAGAGAAAGGAGAGGGGGTGGGTAAAAGGAATATTGACAAAAAGAAGAGAGGCACAGAAAGAGGGAGACAGAGCAATATAGGTGTACAGTAGGGTACTTTGATACAATCTGAAAAATAAAACCACCTTCTGGGGGTGCCCAGTTGCGTGGTTCCCTTGAGGTCAGCAGCTCTTTGCTAACCTGATCAGACACAGTACCCCACCTCCACCAAGGAGAGAGGAAAGACAAAAATGCTGTAAATCAAACCAAAACAAGCAAACAGAAAACTTTACGGGATAAAATTGGGTGGAAAAACAAATAATAGCGGTAGAAACACTAACAAAAATGAAGTTCTAATTATTGAAATAGGCAGCAATGGGAAATTATAATTGAACTAGAAAAATTGAGAAAGAAAAAGGATCTGTATGGAAAAGGTTGAACATAAAAAACAAAACAACAATCAACAACAACAAAATAAACAAAAAAAACAACCAAACCAAAAAAAAAAAAAAAACACAACCAAAAACAAAGCAGTATGTATATGTCATTGAGTATTGTCTGGGCAACACGTGGTCTTCTGGGGTATGAGATGTTAATCACAGTTCTGATACGACTGGAGGCTGCTAGTTTCTCAAACCCCAGCAGGTAGACACCCTAAATCTCTCTTCAGCCCACTTAAAAGGCACTTTGAACTTGTTCACTTGCTGAGCAGAAGCTTTCCCAGGGAAGTGCTTGTCGCTGGAATCACTGCTGAAGTGGCTATCCACTTACCCTGTGTGCCAAAACTGGTCTCCCTCTGCCCCCGAGGGTTAGGGCTGCAAGGCAGCTCCGACCCCGCCCTTAGGCTACTTGGTCCCTGGGTTATCAGCTCCCACCCAATTCTAGCTCTGCGACATTGAGGGTGGAGCTTGCCGGGGCAGATCGCTCACAATGGCTGCCTGTGACCCAGAGCCAAACACTATTAGCTCCGTCTGGCTCAGCGGCTCAGACGGGGGCCCTAGACAAAGGCCAAAGTTCTCCGCACTCCCGCTCAGGCTCTCCCCAAGGCAGTTCAGCTGAGTGCCAAGTCCAAAGACACCAAAACAGTTCACAGGTAAGGCCTTTCTGGTTTGCAGTCTTGCTGCTACTGAACTTACAGTTGCAGGTGTGTTTAGACGGTTTGAACACATGCGACCACTTGCTGGTTTTCCCCTGTTTTAGTCCTCCTCTTGGGGTCCAGAAGTCTCTTGCTGACTCCCTGTATCCTCTCAGGGGTGATGATAGGCAGTTCCCACCAGCCAGAGATGCCTGGAGTCCTATCTCCCCAGACTCACGGTGCCCAGATGCAAGGAAGCTGTTACTCAGCTGCCATCTTGCTCCGCCTCTCCCTCCCATTTTAATTTTTTATTTTATTTTATTTTTGCTTTCAATTTCAGCTGGCTTTCAGAATCTTCTCAGTTTGACTTTTTTTTTCTTTCTTTCTTTTTTTTTTTTTTTTGTTCTTCCTTTAGCTGTTCTCTTCTCTTTGCCTCTCAAGTAGCTGGGATTACAGGTGCCTGCCACAACGCCTGGCTTTTTTTTTTTTTTTTTTTTTGGTAGAGATGGGGTTTCACTCTGGCTCACTCCTGCTCATACTGGTCTTGAACCTCTGAGCTTACGCAATCCACCCGCCTTAGCCTCCCACAGCACTGGGACTATAGGCGTGAGCCACCATGCCCAGTCTATTTCTCCCATTTTATCTCCTACTCCTTGCTTACTTTATGCTAGTCACGTTTGACCCCTTGCCACTTCTTAGACGTGGCAGCTTTCACTTGATCTTTGCACATATTGTTTTCTAGGCCTTCGAACTTCTAGACACTCTCTCATGTCCTTTTGATTGCTTCTGAAATGCTACCTTGCCAAAATGGGCTTCCCTGACTACCGTGTCTACAGCAGCACTCTTCATTATCTGTCCATTCTTCCCTTTCTAATACTACTTTCTTGATGTAGTACAATATTATGTTATTTGTATTATAGCCAGCGTCTATTTTCCTAGAGTGTAAGCTCCATGAGGGCAAGGCCCTGGCTTTGTTTACTATTGTCTCACCAGTGCTAGGAAAAGAGCCAGTCACAGAATAAGTGCTCATTAACTATTTGCCTTATGAATTAATAAATTAAAGTGATCTAGATCACTGTATTATCACACATGGCATTAATGATACTTAATTTGAGAGGGAGAAACATAAAAAGGAATAATGTATCAATGCCTTGGTAAGACTTACTCATCTCAAATAGCCAGAGATTATACCCATACAAACACAGAGGCCTGACATGTCAGTGATCTTTCCTGGGTGTAGTCTAGTGGTCTTTAGAATTCCATAATAAAGGACAAATTCTTTATCTTGCCTTCTGTACTAGTTTAAAAAAACCATGAAGCTCTGAGAGCATCTTCAGGAAGATTTGGGAGTAAAGTTCTGCCTTCTTTGACAAGCATTTTCCATTGGCGAAATGAGAAATAACTTTTTGTTATTTTGTATATGATGAGTCACCCATCATGAGTTGGGTGTCATTCAACTCTCCTGGTCCTAAGCTTGGATTTACCCTCTAAACACTCCAACATTAAGTAGAGTTAATTTTTACAGATTTTGTGCCTGGGTTGTTTCTAAAGGCAAAAGGGACTTGCATAAACTGCTAGTTCATAATTCCAGTTGAAGAGAGGTGGTGTTTTCTTTGATTGCTGTCTCTCTCTGCACACACAACTATGCCTTATCAGGAATGCTATAAAGTTACTTGAGAAGGAAACAATCTTGAAAAGTTTTCATTATTTGTGCAATACTTGCATGTCAAAAGTAAATAATGTAATGCTTTATCTTGTCTCTAGGGGAGCCCTCAAGCATAGTGACTAAAAAATCCCACTGGGAAAAGTTCTGAAAGTGAAACTCATTATCCAGTTTGCCTAAAGGAGAAATGGCCTGAAGTAAAGATCTACAACAATTCAATTACCCAAATGGTTGAAGACTTAGGATGAATTTGTGGTATGAGTGACAAAAGAGTTCAAGAAGTATGTGGACTGACCTCTTACATTCCAGTTGACGAGAGGTGGTGTTTTCTTTGATTCCTCTGTCTCTCCCTGCACACACAGCTATGCCTTATCAGGAATGCTGACAGGCATTAGGCACCTCTGAATTAGGCACATCATATTCATAATCACATTAAATGTAAATGTTCTGAATACTCTAATCAAAAGACAAAGATTGGTTGGATTGGGTAAAAAAACAAAACTCAGCTATATGTTGCAGGTAACACATTAAACATAAAGAACATGATTATAGAAAAAGAATGGAAAATTATATATCATGTTAATATTGATGAAAAGAAATCTGGAGTATCTATATTAGTATCAAAGTAGATTGCAGAGCAAGGATTATTAGCAGAGATAAAGGTCATTTCCTAACAATAGAGAGAGGTAAACAATTCTAAATACTTATGTACCTCATAACAGAATTTCAAAATGTATAAGGCAAGAACGAGTAAAGGTGCAAAGCAGAATAGACAAAACCACAATTACAGTGGGAGTTTTTAAGACCTTATTTTATTTTTTATTTTTTTATTTATTAAATCTTCATTGCATAGATTATGTATACATTGATGCATGTATGGGGTACAATGTGTTGATTTCATATAGAATTAGGAGCATTTAGATCATACTGGTTAATATAAACCTCATGTCATTTACTTAATTATTAAGACATTTATATTCTATACTTAGTAAATCCAACAAGTACCCTTGCATTATGCACCATAGATGTGATCTCACCATTCACCCTCCCTAAATCTAACCTCCCCCCTCCCATCCCATCTTCCCTCCTCCCTCCTTCATCCTGGGCTATAGTTGTGATCTATTCTTCATATGAAAGTGTGAGTGATTGTAAATTAGATTCATAATAGTACTGAGTACATTGGATATTTTTTCTTTCATTCTTGAGATACTTTACTAAGTTGTATATGTTCCAGTTCCATCCAGGTAAACATAAAAGAGGTAAAGTCTCCATTTTTTAAGGCTGCATAGTAGTCCATGGTATACATATACCACAATTTATTAATCCATTCATGGGTCGATGGGCACTTGGGCTTCTTCCATGACTTGACTATTATGAATTGAGCTGCAATGAACAATCTGGTGCAAATATCTTTGTTATAAAGTGATTTTTGGTCATTTGGATATACACCTAGTAGAAGAATTGCAGGATCAAATGGCACATCTACTTTTAGATCCCTGAGTATTCTCCATACTTCTTTCCAAAAGGGACATATTAGCTTGCACTCCCACCAGCAGTGCAGAAGTGTTCCCTTTTCTCCACAAATTATATATCATGTTAATATTGATGAAAAGAAATCTGGAGTATCTATATTAGTATCAAAATAGATTGCAGAGCAAGGATTATTAGCAGAGATAAAGGTCATTTCCTAACAATAGAGAGGCATCTGTAGTTTTGGGGTTTTGTTATGTGAGCCACTCTTACTGGAGTTAGATGATATCTCAAAGTGGTTTTGGTTTGCATTTCTCTGATGATTAAAGATGATGAGCATTTTTTCAGGTGTCTGTAGGCCATATACCTTTCTTCTCTTGACCAGAGAAGCTTCTGGTCAAGTCCTTTGCCCACAATGAAATGGGATTACTTGTTCTTTTTTATGAGTAAGTTTGAGTTTTCTGTGGATTCTGGTTATCAAACCTTTGTTAAATGCACAACCTGCAAATATCCTCTCCATTCTGAGGGCTGTCTGCTTGCTTTATTGGGTGGAGTGGCCTATAAATATTAGTTAGGTCAAGTTAATTGATAATGTTTTCAAGTCTACTATATCCTTGCTGATTTAAGTCCTATCTCTTCTAACTCCCTATATTAGAAAGGTAAAAGTCTCTAATTGATTACTTCAGCTTCCACTTTTAGACACTAGAGAAAGGAGAGTAAGGAAAGCTCAAAGTAAACAGAAAAATGGAAATGATAAAAATTAGAGCAGAAATCAATGCAATAGAATAAAAATTAACAGAGAAACCAGTGAACCCAAAGGCTAGTGCTTTGAGACGATCAATAAAGTTGATATAGCTTTAACCAATATGATCAAGGAAAAAGAGAGAAGACACAGATTACTAATATCAGTAATGAGAGAGGTGGTGGCATCATTATAGATTCTACTGATATTAAAATGATAATAAGAGGCTCAGCGCCTGTAGCTCAGCGGCTAGGGCACTGGCCCTGTATACCAGGGTTGGCGGGTTTGAACCCAGCCCTGGGCCTGCCAAACATCACCAACAACAGCAACAACAACAACAAAAATAGCTGGGCGTTATGGCGGGTGCCTGTAGTTCCAGTTAACTTGGGAGGCTGAAGAAAGAAAATTGCTTAAGCCCAAGAGTTTGAAGTTGCTATGACCTGTGATGCCACGGCACTCTACCAAGGGTGACGTAGTGAGATTCTGTCTCAAAAAAATAAATAAATAAATAAGAGAATATATACGGTGTCCATAAAGTTAGTGTGCTATATATATATAGTCTCACTCTAGCCTGGGTAGAGTGCCATGGTGTCATAGCACACAGGAACCTCACACTCTTGGGCTCAAGTTATTCTCTTTCCTCAGGCCAGGTAGTTTTTCCATTTTTAGTAGACAGAGTCACCTTATTACTCAGGCTTGTATCACACTCCTGAGCTCAGGCAAGAAAGGTGAGAAAGATAAGGAAGCTGAAGTAAAAAAAGTGTAAAGCTAGCAGAGGTTTAAGGAAGGAAGCCATGTCTAGAGCATAAAAGTGTAAGATGATCCAGCAAATGTTGATGTAGAAGCTGCAGGAAGTTATCCAGAAGATGTAGCTTAGGTCATTGATAAAGGTGGCTATGCTAAACCACAGATTTCCAATATGCACAAAACAGTCTTCTATTGGAAGAAGGTGCCATCTAGGACTTTTGTAGCTAGAGAGGAAAATTCAGTACTTGTCTTCAAAGCTTCAAAGGACAGCCTGACTCTCTTGATAGGGGCTAATGTAGCTGGTGATGTTAAGTTGAAGCCAGTGTTCTTTTACAATTCCAAAGTAGTAGAATCCTGAAGAATTATGACAAATCTACTCTGTCTGTGCAATATAATATAAAAATAAAGCCTGGATGACAGTATGCATGTTTACAATTCACTGTCAAGAACTATTGCTTAGAAAAAAAAAAAAAAAGATTCCTTTCAAAATGGTGCTACTCACTGACAATGTACCTAGTCACCCAAGGGCTCTGATGGAGATGTAGGAGGAGATTAATGTTTTTTTTTTTTTTTTTTTTTTATGCCTGCTTTGACTATATCCACTTTGAGGGCCATAGGTCAAGGAATAAGTGACTTTCAAGTCTTATTAGCTACAAAATATATTTCCTATGGCTGCGGCTTCCATGGATGATGCTTCCTTTGCTGGATCTGTGCAAAGTAAATTGAAACCTTCTGAAAGGATTTGCCAGTCCTTATGCCATTAGAACTTTTATGATTCATGAGAGATCAAGATATCAACACTACTCTGATATTTTGGAAGTATGTAATCCAATTCTTTGAGAAGGAGCAGAAAAGGAAAAGGAAGGCTGCTGGGCAGCATCTGATACCAGCTGAAGCCGACTAGCACTTGTGGCCTTGTTGCTCAGTCAATTGACCAATTGACTATTTTTATTCAGTTTCATTGTTTTAACTTTTGGGAATTGAAGCTGTAATACAAGAGGTATAAGAAAGTATGCTTACTGCCTTCCAGAACTGTCAGGGGAGATGGGATAAAAACATAAATATAAGTACCATAGTCAAGTATTTAAAAAAGTGCTTTAAAAAAAGCAGAATTAAACTATGAATATACATTCTAAGCAATGGGCAAAGTCACAGTAGAGTTATAACTCACCTATCTTAATAGTCATATTGGAGCCCTAGAAAGGTCTCATAGAGCCAGTGATTATAATGATCTAAAATATTTTTTCCAGTTCTCAATGATTTACTTCTTTAGATTTACTACTTTAGATAAAGTACATGAAGGAGTCAGACAATATTTTTAAAAGAGGTTTTTATTGACCTTCTCAGTGTAAAACAGTATAGAATATTACTAATGGAACATGGGATATAATGTTACTATTAGAGTCACAAAAATAATTTAATTTCCAGCAAAAATTATTTATAAAATTGTTGAGAAATGTTTATTCTCTGCTCAGAGCTGAGGAATTGATGATACTAACTGGGGTTGGGTGGAAATCATCCTCTGAGGACAGATCTCCTAGAAGCAAAGTCCACGCATCTGACACTGGTTTCAATGCTTCCTTTATGTTACACGATATACAATCCTCTACATAGATACTGAAAGAGCTCAGTGAACACACAGAATCCATTTTCATTCTTCAAGTCCACTAGGTTAAGCTCATCTTCATTTTTGGGTTTTATTATCAAAGAAAATTGGGGTCTATTGTTTTCTGGGACACAGCTTTTTAGAAAAACAGTGCAGAAGTTCAAAGGGAAAGTCAGGCTCCCTTTGTGGTCCCATCTCTTGACTCAATCTTCAGAACAATGGGTTTTTCTGGTTGAAGAATTCCTTTTTTGCTTAATTTCAGGGGGATCTGCAACAGTTAAACAGAGTATTGAGAAGCAATAAATGCAGTAAAACAAGAAAAGACACAAGTAAAGTAGAAAATATAAATTAAAGGCAATAATGCTTTGCAAACATATATAATATATATATATTTTTAAATTTATTATTAAATCATAGCTGTGTACATTAATGCAATCACGGGGCACCATACACTGATTTTATAGACCATTTGACATATTTTCATCACACTGGTTAGCATAGTCTTCCTGGCATTTTCTTAGTTATTGTGTTAAGACATTTATATTCTTTTTTTTTTTTTTGGTCAGGGCTGGGTTTGAACCCACCACCTCCGGCATATGGGACCGGCACCCTACCCCTTTGAGCCACAGGCGCCGCCCAAGACATTTATATTCTACATTTACTAAGTTTCACATGTACCCTTGTAAGAGGCACCGTAGGTATAATCCCACCAATCACCCTCCCTCTGCCCATCCTCCCTCCTCCTTTTCCTCCCTCCCCCCTTCCCCATTTTCTTAGGTTATAACTGGGTTATAGCTTTCATATGAAAGCCATAAATTAATTTCTGTTAACATCACATTTTTTGGATTCTTTATGCTTATTCTACAACAGTGTCAATATTGGGTAGTAAGCATTCATCCATCTGTTCATCCCCCAAAATATTTATTGAGCATGTATTTTGTACCAGACCTGAGATAAATTTTTGTTGGCCTATGGATTTTATGATTTAAATTTAAAATATAAAGGATGAGTTTTTTCTTAAGCATAATGGTATAAAAAGCCATCTAAAGTTAATTATGTATGTTGAAACTTACAAGGTAATCTTGAGTAGGCATTAGACATTTCAATTGTAGGGGAAGTTCTCGACTTTGAAAAAAGTCTTGTAACTCCTCCCAGCTGAAACTGTCCAATATCCTGATGAGAAAAGGCCTTCAGGAAGCATTATGCTTTGGTTTTCTAAATCTCTTGGTTTCCAAATGTAGTGCAAATGGGAAAATTATCAAATCTCAAAATGTTTTGACTAATACTTTTAGCCCCATTCCCACTGGTTTCATAACTATATTGTTGGGAGAGCCGCCAACAGAGTAACTTTCTAATCACAGTTGAGTGAGAGTCAAGAAGATTGTCTTGGAGATTGAGAAGTGCCAGCCTGCAGATGCCTGGGAACTTGCCAGGGAGTATCTTCTCCATCTCAGGAGAGAAACAGGCCAGTTCTTTCTCAGGCCTGAGCATCCTGAGTACACACTTAATGGGCAACTACACAGCAGTCCAAAGGCAAAAATAAGATGGAAACCATGTCTATCTTCCTCCTCTCACATGCTGAAAACCTACTTAAGGGGAGGAGCTGTGTATTTAAGGTATGAATCCTATAAATAAGACTCATTGTGCTTTGGTTGATATGAATTAATGACAACTTTTCTGTAAAGGTCTTCAGATGAAAGATATAAATCTTTCTATGAAAATGTAAGACATTATTTTAAAATTTCAAATGGCATGAACATATTTTCACGAGACCTAGACTCACACACATGCACAAGACACACAAATGTCACATGTAAAATTTTAAAATTCAGTGGATTAAAATTTACATCCCAACCCCCCAAGTCATCTCCAAATTATTCCTTAAGCATTTACTGAATGCTTGCAATGGACAATGTCCCTTACAAGACCCCATTGAGGTAATATTTTCAAGGGGACCGGGAGGAGAGATTCTTACATATAGAAAAAACATAAAGAACAAACTTGATGATTAAAAAGCAAAGTATGAAATTAGATGGGAATAACACTAATTTCTGTTATTGTGGTAAACAATAGCAGAGCCCTGCATGGGCCCTGGAGGAATGAGAACAGAATAAGGAGGAGAGAGAGAAGAACAGTCACAGAGTTGTTATTGGGCTCAAAAGGAGCCCAAGTATTCTGGGGTAGGGTGGGTGAGGTGAGGATAAACAGGAGGGCCCTGGACTGAGGGAATCCTTCTTGTCTGGCAGAAATGCCTTAAATCAGTGATTCTCAACCTGGGCTTCACATGAGAAATAGTAGGAAGACATTTAAAGCCACATTCTGTGCAAATTATTATAGAATTTCTAGATGACTCAGGCATCATGAAGTTTTAGATCCCCCCAGTGATTCCAATGTAGAGCCCTAGCTGACAACCCTTGTCATTAGAAAGCTGCTGTGGTTCTGGTGGAGGGAGCAGCACTTGACAGTCATGAGGAGTCAGTACTGCCCTGCATGACTGTGAACAGCCCTTCCCATCTCCAGGAGACTTGACTGAAAACTGTGCTGGAGTTCAGAGACTGCATGTACTCATGTCACGCTAATCTGCATTGAGTCCAGGTGATTTTCTGTAGCTTGGTATTTAGAAAGCTACAGGTTTAAACCTGCAGAGATGAAGCACCCTTAGAGCTCACATGTGTCCATGTATTTCTTTGGCCCATAGAGCCCATTATTAAAAGATAAATGAGAAAGAATATTTACTTCCAATCCTTCAGTTACAAAACATACTCAGTCAAACATTTATAATTTTACTGACCTGTGTTTCTTTACAAGGCTTGAAGGAGAAGTTCTTCAGGATTCTGACAAGAGCAAGTTTCATGTTCATGAGAGCAAACCTCATGCCAATGCAGTTTCGGGGCCCAGATCCAAAGGGCATATATGTGTAAGGATCTATGCTGTCCTTATTCTTCTTGCTGAACCTGGATCCATCATAGAAGATTAAAAACAAACTAAGGAAACATATCAGCCATAAGAGCTACACTTTAAGGGTTCTTACACAGATCTTTCCAGCCAGGTAGATGTAGGACACATTTGTGGCTGGTCATTGAAGTCTTGCTATTATTACTTTGCTGTGAGAATCATAATCTACTGATTCTTTTCACTATCTTCTTTACCTTGTAGAAGTTTTCAATCTTGGAGAGATGAGAGGAATATTATGTAAAAGAAAATTTATCTTTAAATACTAAAATTATATTTAGGGTTGTGATATGTTCACACTCTAATAGGCACATAGGAAATAAGAGTGATTGAAGGAAAGTAGGTTCATACCCCACCTCTGCCTTATGCTGGTCATGGGCACATTGAGGAAAGAGCAGGAGAATATGCCTCATACTATTTAAATTGTTATTTTTTTCTTTCCTTTTTTTTCTCTTCTCTTTTCTCCTCTCTTCTATTTTTATCTGCTTCCTCTTCCTTCCCTTCCTCCTCTTCCTATACTTTTTCTGTCTTGCTTTTACCCGCTCTTCCTCTGCCCTCCAAAAATAATTAATTAAGTCACAAAATTTTCTTGGGCATAGGTTACTACCCTACTGTAATATCATCAATTTCTTGGATATTTTTCCCTACTAGGCATTAAAAGCCTTGAAGTACCATTAGACACCTGTTTATTTCAAGTATATTTTTTTCATATTTAATTGTGTTACAGACAAAATGTTGTTTTGTGGTTGTGTGTTTTGAAAAAAGTCATCATGTTTTTGAGAATATTCTGAAATTTTCATGGGCGATTGCTTCAAAAGAACCTGGGAGCTGGTGTTTGGATTAGGCGGCTGACACGGTTTGATGGTGCTTGGGGCAAGGGAGAACACGTAAATCTGGATGAAAAGTACTCTACGGACTTTTTCTATAGAAAATACTTGTACATATGGCGACCATTCTCCATAATACAGATTTTTTTCAAGCATTTGGATTTCCCACAGGCTGGCCCAGTCTCTGACATACAGACTTCTTGGTGACTGAATAAATCTTTTATTTCATATTCTTTTATTTATTTATAAAAGAATCTTATAAATTCTTTTATTTCATATTCTTTTATTTATTTATAAAAGAATCTTATAAATTCTTTTATTTCATATTCCTGAAGCTAAAAGATATGGAAGGGTGGAGCTGGAGGAAAAAGCAAAGAGCTTGATCCAGAAAATCAGAGTCTTGGTCAATTGTGGCCTACTCTTTCAACAAGCATTAGGACTTCATGCTCATCTGAGGGACACCAAAGCCACCAAAACAAGGTCCCTGCCTTCAACAGGATTGCAGTGAGGGTGTCAATAAAAGTAGATCCCAGGCTTCTGCATTCAGTGCCTGAAAAACTTTATTCTAAATTTTGCTTAGCAATGCAATAATGCAAAAGAATCAACTACTTGCAGAATATAAACTGTGCCCAAAGCCTGACTTTGGCTCTGAATTCCAAGAAGAGCAAGCTCAAGACACCATGAAAGAAGAATGTCTGAGATACCCAGAGAGCTGATGACTTTGCTTTGGAAGAATCACTAACTACTAAGAGGATAAGGGAGCTGCCACAGGACTGTAGACACCGATCCTGTCCTGTCAAGACCTGTGCTCTTCTGTGTCCTCAATGAGGTAACTTGAACCATCTAGGACCAAGACTTCCCAGGAATTTAGCCTATACTTTTACAATCACCCTTGAGAAACAACTACCAATGTTGACTGAAATGAAATGTGAAAACAATTCCTAAAGTTGGTGGTAAATTCAGATAACTAAAAGGAAGAGCACAGAAAAACTGAAAACAGTAATATGCCCAAGTTATAGTATATGCATACCTAAAATACATATTAATAATAAAAATATAATAGATAGCTTATAGTTTACTCTTAAATAAAGGAAGCAACAGATCAAAGACAAATGAAATTTTATGCCAATGTAGTTTTAAAATAGATACAAACATATATTGGCTGGATGTAGTGACTCACATCTGTAATCCTAGCACTTTGGGAAGCTGAGGTGGGAGTTTTGCTTGAGGCCAGGAGTTGGAGACCTTCCTCAGCAAGAGAAAGACTCCATCTTTACCAAAAATATAAAAATTAGCTAGGTGTGCTGATGCATAGCTATAGTTCCAGCTACTTGGGAGGCCAAGGCAGGAGAATCCCTTGAGATCAGGAGTTTGTGGTTGCAGTGAGCTATGATGACATCACTGTAGTCTAGCTTGGGCAACAGAATGAGATTCTGTCTCAAATTTCTTTTTTAATATGTGGCATAGAGAAATGTATACAAGACCATATATTAATGAGGATTATCTTACAATGTTGTGACTGTGGGTAGTTATAGTTTTCCTTTTTCTAGTCTATGATTTGTAGAGATTGACAAGGGTCACTGAGCTCGCTTTGGCAGCACATATACTAAAATTGGAACGACAAGGTCACTTTTGTGATAAAAATTAATACAAATAAAGAGTTATAAGCAAATCATTGTGCAATCATATGATGTCATGTATATTAAGAGATGTCAGAATATGCTGAAAACAGCCTATGTCAGAGTGGGCTCCCTCTCCCAAGTACTTCATACCTTTCAGGGCGGAACTCCTCAGGCTCTGTCCAGTGCTTTGGGTCTCGGTGAAGGGCATAGGTTGGTATCATCACAATTGCTCCTTTGGGAATGAATACCCCATTTATTTCAGTGTCTTTCTTACAGGCCCTTTCAAGTCTTCCAGCAATTGGGAATAATCTGAGAGTTTCATTTACCACCATGTCAAGATACTCCATCTGTACCATGGCATCATAGGTGGCAGGTGTCTGGGAAGAAATAAACAGATTTGAATACATGGAGACTTTGTCTTGACCATCAAGGCAGTCTATTTAGTACTACTGAAGTGTTAGGGGATTGAAAGAAACACATTGATAAGTGACTTTTGCCTCTACCAGGCATTTTAATAACTATCGTGTCTGTCCTGCTCAGGGTCCCATGAAGACATGTGGAGATATTCTGGATGTGGGAGACCTGCAGGGCCATCTCCTACCCAGGGACTGAAATCCTGAGCATCACCATGTAATACTATCTATTGTTTCATGTGAATGACATATGATTAATGGAGTATAACCAGTAAAATAAAGTAAAATATGCCAATGTCATTTTTATCTTACAAAAGAGAGACCACACATCTGAAATGAGATGAGAGCATAAAGAGAGCAAATACCCTATTCCATATGAAGTTTTTTGTTGCAGACCTCCTTGGTATCTCTTTTTATTTTACATGTGTAAATGTAAATATGAATAATGTAGCGAGAAATGCTATATTATATAAAAACACTAGTATTAATACTATAAATAATTTGGAGATAAATTAGTCCCTTTCTAATACAAATATGATAAAAGAAGGTTGCAATTACATGTTTTCAGGGAAAACAATATCAATTCTAGTAAAAGTTATGAAGAGGATAGAAATTGCACACTCTGCCCCATCCTCCTGCTGGAACCAATAGTCTCCCACTTATTGGTTAGAGCTTCACTGTAGCTCTGAAGAAGATCCCTTTGTGTTCACCTCAGTCCCAGACCAGCCTTGCCAGCAACAGAGGCCAAGGTTTCTTCACACGATAAAGAATCCCAACTGCATAGAGATCTGAAAACAGTATGGGGGATACATCTCTAACACTAAGTGTTGTATTTGGAGGCAATTGTGTAGAGTTTAAGAGATTCCCCAGGAGCCAGACACCCTGGTTTCTACTTGGATTCTTTACCACTAGCCCCATGGCTGCAGCATGAGACAGTTGTGGGCAGAGCTGGGTCCACTTGCCCAGCATGCCCAAGGCCAGGCACAGCCACTGCCTGCTAAGTTAACTATTCAGACATATGAGCAGTATATGCTTACTGATAGATGTCACTGAAATTTTATAGATTTTTTTTACTTGGTATTATTTTGGTAACTAATAATGGATGCACCAGGATGAGTACTGTTTTAAAAAGATCTTATATTTCTACAAGCAGCATGTTTCTCCCTTTGTTTTCCTCTTGAAATCCTTCTTAATTAGGGCTTATGGAAGAACCATTCATTGCTAACCATTTTTGCAAAACCCCTCCTAGGAAGTGGTGAGCAGGCATTCTTGAGAAGGCGTCACATTCTCACTCCTTATCCATTCACCTTATTGGGCAAAGCTGCATCAATCTCATCCTGCAGTTTCTGCTGGACATCAGGGTGTGTGGCCAGTTCATACATAAGGAAGGAAAGAGCACTGCTGGTGGTCTCGTAGCCAGCAAAAATGAAGATAATTGACTGGGCCACAAGCTCCAGATCAGACAGAACTGAAAGGAAAGACATTTTAGGTAAATCCTGTTAATGTGGAACATCACAGTTTAGAGGAAGAAAAGTCTAATGAGCTTCCAAATTTTTAGAGACAAAAATGGAAAAGTAACTCTGAGTCACAATGGGGGTGGTTTTAATCTGATGGCTATCTTATAGAGGTAGAAAAAAAGGCAAACTTGCTTTAATTTGGTTTGTCCCAAGGTCTATATGGTTGTAGACTATCCACTCCTCATTATGTCATCCCCGTCACCAATACAGATGTGCAGTTTCTAGAGAGAGCATTTCTATCTCACGTACTCAGGGTTCTAGGTATGCACTTTGGATAATCACAAAAATACTTTAGTTAGGGGTAAAATATGGGATAGCATTCTCCCTCTCTTCTCTACTTGTGAAATCAGAAGTGAATCAGACGTAAACTCAATTTTTGAGGGAGTTTGCAATATTAAGGCTTAAATTATAGGGAATGTGAGTGGATCTTTCCTCTGAACATGTCTGAGGGAATTTAGGGAATAATATTGGGCTACAGATAAAGTCTTGCTGCTCAAAGTGTGGTCCATGGATCAGCAGCACCAGCAGCACCAGCAGCATCTGGGAGCTTATTAGAAATGCAGAATTTCAAACACCACCCTAGAATTATAGAATGAATATCTGAACTTTCAGGAGACATGGTGATTTGGGTGCACACCCCAGCCTGAGGAGTATGGTTATACCTCTGAGAGGCATCAGCTACTAGAAGTCCTGGGGCACAAGTCTTCATGTGGATGATCTCAGGATATAAAGAAACTACAGAGATAGAAAGCTGGAGGGGTGGTGACTGACCATATTCTAATGAATGGCTTTAAAATAGCAAAAGAAAGAAAGCGTCTATGGAAGGACACTGGTCAGCATGAAATATAGAAGAATAGGATCTAGTAAGCAGAATTAGTATTGCTTATTCAGTCATGGCCTGATGTCCTCTTCATAGTCCATGGCCCTTTCTGTGCTCTCCTTCATGCTCATCAAATAGCCCTTGCAATTATAAGTAAGCCTCCCTCTTGATTTCTCTCCTGAGAGAAATTGAACAAGATCAGGCACTGATCTGTTTGATTCAGACCAAATTAAGACATTTAGACACCTGGACCACTGAAATAATACATTTGGTTTCTGTGCTATCCATGTAATTCATAACTAAGAACAATACAAAATGAGTGTGGAACAGGTCTACAGAGTAGTGATTTCTGTGATGCTGCTGTGGGTCAATTTAACTATCAAATTCTTTTGTTGAGTTATAATGAACCCCATGATACTGAATTGAAATTGGACTATAATCTCAGAGATTGGAGTTCTGCTGTCTAATGCAGTAGCAACTAACCACATATGGCTATTTAAATTTTTATTTAAATTAATTATAATTAAATACAATTTAAATTTTCCTTTACTGGCCTTAGCCACATGCCAGTGCTGAGTAGCCACATGTGTGTAGTGATTACTATATTGAGGAGGAAAATGAAAGACAATTTCCTTCATCACAGAAAGTTGTACTAGAATAGATACATAGATAGATAGCAAAGAGAAAGGGAAATAGAGGTAGACAAACACATATTTAGAGTGCTGTGCTAGAGCTAGTCTACCCCTGTGCTCTAGAATAAATTGTTACATATTCAGGACTTTTGTGAGATGGTTGTCTGACTTGGTGGTTTGAAATTGACCATGGTTATCATATTGCAGCATCTTAGTAATAATGGTTTCAGTCAAAACCATTGCTGGATGATAAAATGAGTAGGTATTAGATTAAAGAGAAACAGGATAGTCACGCATACACAAATATTTTCCCTACAAATTACTTATTACAAAAAGCAAATAATATTTTATAGTAGATTAAGTTGGTGAACACATTTTTACCCAGTATTTCCAGTTAAAATCACCCTTATTGATACTGTGTGGATCTGGAGGAGCCTGAGACCTGACGTTAGTTCTCATGTAGGTGATCCACAGAAACCAGCTGACTTCTGGGCATAACAGGCTTATTCAGGGCTGAACATAGTTCAGGGTTGTTCAAAAACATTTAGCTTTGAATATAGCTAAATGGCTCTGCCCATGTCTGAATGTTTGTCATTCTACAATGTGGCAGAAATTCTCATCTTCCTGTGCATTTTCACAACAAGCCTCTCCCTTGGGGCTTTCCTATCAGAAGTCCCTGGAAACCCTTCTTGGTTACCTTTATGG
Source organism: Nycticebus coucang (assembly GCF_027406575.1). Lineage (NCBI taxonomy): Eukaryota > Metazoa > Chordata > Mammalia > Primates > Lorisidae > Nycticebus > Nycticebus coucang. The sequence continues at coordinate 70,040,801 of NC_069791.1, read as the reverse complement.
GACTCTGTTTCTTTGGAGTTTTGGGAGTCGATCATCAGCTGAAGTAAATCTATTCGGTGCTGGAAGCAGAAAGAGAAATTTCAGTGACAGCAAGTGACTTGTGAAGTCAGAAGTAAATTAGGAATGCAATCCCCAAACTCCCTTCTGAGAATATGGACCTTTGAAGTCCAGAATCTAGCAGGTGTTGCTTGAGTCCCCAGTGAACAAAAGCATCCATGTAAGACCTTGGAGACCAGGATGTTTCCCTGATAGAAATTCAGCTATACTAATGTGTCTAATTATGTATTGGTCATTGTCCTCCCTGATCCTTAGCTTCTCTGGGTTTTGGACACAGCTTTCTGCCTGAGAATTGCCTGCTGCTTTTCCAATCTTACTTGCTTGTTTAGGAAGAAGTCCTGGACTTCAATGTTATTTTTCTTCTTGCTTTCATTCTTAACCAATGGCCACATAGATTAATCTCCTGTCATTTTCAGAACTTTTTATTAGTTTTTGTGGCAGCATCTTCAAGTGCTCCACATTCCCCAAACTCTATACAATCTTTAGTAACAGGTGGACACCCAGTCCTGCCTCCTTGACCTGTAGGCATCATTGAGGTAGTTTCCAGGGCTTATGATGGCAAACCCATGTCAGGCAGCTTGAAGTCTTTATGTCCAGAGAAGACCCCTGCCCACTCCTGGCCATGAGAGGGCTCTAATTTAAAATAGACTATATTTCAGTAATGTGGTAATACCTTCCACTAGATGATGAGTAAAATAACAGGCTTTGACTTTAAATGATTCCTTTTCAATCTAAGATCTGAGGCAATTATATTATTTGTAAAGTAATTTTTAAACAGCAATTTTTATCCTGTGATAATTTATTGAAGTGAGGGGAAGTGGTAAGGTGTTTCTCAATACTATGCCATGATATACTAATTTTTATACCTATTATTAAATTTCAATTGCTCTGTCTCACTTATTCTCATATCTTCTTCCCAACCTCCTCCTTATTCATTCCTGCCAAAGTGTCAAAACACTCCTCCTGTAAACGTCAGTTCTCTATTTTCCTTTAAAAATACAGATTAAGTTCACAAACTATCTGTATACAGACCCCCGAATTAAGTAACCACCACCAGATTTTACCTTTTGTTTATCTTGGAGTCGACTTTCTTTTATCCTTTCAATGGATTTTTTTAAAAAATTCATAACGTCTTTCGGAAACACAAATATATTTAATGCTTCAAAAACTGGGGTAAGGAATGGAAAGAGTACTATAGGGAGAAAAAAATAGAAAAGCATCAGTAAAATGCAAAATTTACCTGATGCAATTATAATTTTCTCTAAGAAGCAGAAAAGTAAAAGACTTCAGGATTGTAACAAGGAGCCATTCTCTCTATGGCCTCTGCTTCTGTTCTAGGTCAATGCTGGATCAAGGGCAGGTCCACACTTAGGGGCCACACCAATAGCTGTGAGATCAGGGGCCCTTCTCACTTTGGAGTGCAGAAGAATCCTAACCAAAGGAACAGGATTAAATTCCTTAACCTCTTAAGTCTTTATCTATTGAAATAGAATTTTTATGGACAAACCAGATCATAGCCTCATGCTGTAATCAATCGTGTTGTTCAAGAAAGTGTAGTCAGGATAGAAATAATACAGCATAGTCCTTCAACTACCATGGAATGAACCTAGAAATCAATAACAGAAAGAAGACTGGGAAACTCACAAATATGTGGAAATTAAATAATACCCTTCTAAATAACCCATGAGTCAAAGAAGAAATCAAAAGAATAAGAAGAAATAGTTTCAGGCCGAATAGGAATTAGAACACATTATGCCAGACCTTTTTGGAAGTAGCAAAGGCATGTGCAGAGGGAAATTTATAGTTGTAAATGCTTAAATTAAAAAAATAAAGATCTTGAATCAGTAGTCTAATTTTACACTGTACACACTGAAAAGGGAAGAACAACCTAAGCCTAAGGCAAACAGAAAGAAGATAATAAAATCAAAGTATAAACTAATGACATAGAGATTTTAAAACAATAGAGGAAAGCAGTGAAACCAAAATTTGGTTCTTTGAAAACATCTTTAAAATCAGAAAAATTTTAGCTAGATTGACCAAAGAAAAAAGAAAGATGACTCATTACTAGCCTCAGAAATGAAGGAGAGGAAAATGTTACTCTCATTTTAAAAAATTAAAAGTATTATAAAGAAATTTATTAATAACTGTATTATTAGAAAAATTATATAAATTAGATAACTTATGGACTGTACAAATTTCTTCAAAGGCACAAACTACAGAAGCTAATCAGAATGAAGTAGACAATCTGAATAGACCTATAACATATAAAGAGATTAAATTAGTAACTACAAACTACCCACAAAGACAAGCTCAGACCCAGATGTTTCCAATAGTAAATTCTGCCAAATACTTAAAGAAGAACTATATCAATTCTTCACAAACATGTTCAAAATGTAAAAGATGAGGAAACACTTCCAAATTAATTATAAGGCCTGTATTATACATATTAAACCAGGCAAAGATATCACAAGAAAAAAACTATAATATATCTAATAAATATAAATGCACAAATCTTTAAAAAAATACCAGCAAACTGTATCAATCTAGCAATATATACATACTTTTTACATACAAGATTAATATACAAAATTAATTTCTGTTTCTGCATGTTTTAATAAACAATCCAAAAGTGAAATTAAGAAAATATTTCCATTTACTATAGCATCAGAAAGAATAAAAAATTAGGAGCAGACTTATGCTCTGAAAACTACAAAATATTGTGGAAATAAAGTGGATCTAAATAAAATCAAAAATATCCTATGTTCATAGACCAGAAAACTTAATATTGTCAATATGGTAATACTATCTGAAATTGATCTGCAGATTTAACACCTTACCAGAATCGTAGCTAGCTTCCTTGTGGAAACTGTCAAGTTAACTTTAAAAACCATGTAGAATTTCAAGGGACCTAAAATAGCCACAGCAATCTTGAAAAAGAAGGATAGAGTTGTAAGACTTCTACTACCAATTTCAAAACTTAAATAATGAGACAATATGGTATTGACATTTATATAGACACAAAGATCAATGAAATACACTTTAGAGTCCCGAAATAACGTATATACTTACTCTCCACTGAATTCTGAATTCTGTGAAAACTGTCATGATTACTGAATGAAGAAGAAATAGTATTTTCAACAAATGGTGCTGGGACAACTGGATAGCCACATGCAAGAGAATAAAGTTGGACCTAACACTGTATACAAAACCTAACTCAAGATGCAACAAAAACCTGAATTCAAGAGCTTAAACTATGCAAACATTAGAAAAACTCAAGAGAACACATCTTCACGATGACAGATTTGGCAATGGATTTGTAGATTTGATACCAAAAGCACAAGCAACAAAAACAAAACACAGAAGTTGAACATCATCAAAATAAAGATTTTGTATGTTAAAGAACACTAGCAATAAAGTAAAAAGACACCTACAGAACAGGAGAAAAATTTTGCAAATCATATTTCTGATAAAGTGTTGTATCTAAATATATTAAGAACCCTTAAAACTCAACAACAAAAAGAAAAATAATTCAATTATCTATGAGTAATAGACGAATACACAATTATCTAAAGAAGATACACAAATGGCCAATGTTGGTCAATATCATTAGCCATTAGGGAAATACAGGTAAAAACCACAATGACATGCCACTTCACACCCACAAGGATGGATATAATAAAAAAGATGTCAGCTATCTAAAACCCAGTGTTGTCAAAATGTGGAGAAATCGCAACCATCATGCATGTTTGGTGAGAATGCATTAATAAAACGGTACAGCTATTGTGGAAAACAGTTGTCAGTTCCTTAACAAGTTGAACATAAAATTACTGTATAACCCAGCAATTCCACTCCTTAGTATATATCCAAAAGAACTGAAAAGAAACATTCAAATATAAAGTTGTAAACAACTATCCCAGCAGCACTATTCACAAGAGCTAAAAGATGGAAACAACTGAAATGTGCATCAACTATGATGGATAAACAAAAATGCAGGCTGTCTATAGAATGGAAAATAATTTTGCTATAAAAAGAAGGACATACTGATCCATGCTTCAACAATAATGAACTTTGAAAATATATTGCTAAACGAATGAAGCCAGTCACAAACCACATATATGATTCGATTCATATGTGTCCAGAATTAGCAGGTCTACAGAGATAGAAGGTAGATTAGTAGTTGCTTAAAGCTTAGAGGGGATGAGAGGCAGTGACAGTTAAATAGTATGGGGTTTCTCAGGTGACAAAAATGTTTCTAAATTAATAATGGTGATGGCTGCGCATATCTTTAAATGTATTAATAACCACTGAATTGTACATTTTAAGTGATGGAATTATATAGTATGTGAATTATATCTCAATAAATCTGTTATTTTTTGAGTGAGAGAGAGAAAGAGAGATACACAGCACTCCACTTACAAATTGAGAGAAAGAAGGGAGTGGCAAAATCAAATTTTAAGAATTTCTTGATGTTTTCCACAAAGGGATCCTGTGGGTTGTTGAGGGAATCAATGTTCACTCCAAATGAGGTGCCCGTGATCACATCCATGCTGTAGGCCCCAAAGATGCTGAGTAGAGAAAGACGTGAAAACTGAAATTAGCACTTCTTTACCATTCTTGTGGTGCATGTGCAGCAAGATGTGTGTGTAAATACATATGTCTGGTTAGGACAGGTAAGGAACTGCAGACTTTCAGAACTACTTACTGGATCACTTCCCATCCTACTTACTCATGATGTGGTTATCTGGTGGCAGTGATGCTGCTGGCCCTGTGCTGAGGGTGATGGGGACCCTAAGGTGAGTCAGACCCAACTCTAAACTCAAGGAGTTCAGAGGGGTTCAGAGACTGAGAGTCAAGTAAAATACAGGAGCATGTGTTGAGTGTGGGTGTCAGCACAGGTGTAAGCACCATGTTTCAGCAGAATAGTGAGTGGAATAACTCACTCTTGCCAGGTGCCAAAAATGGTGACCTTGATCTAGGTCTTGGCTCACTACAGAGTTACTCCAAGAGGTGGTTCCTCTTCTGCACTTTACAGAACAGCAGTATCTTGTTATGAGTTGCCAGAAGTATCACCCGTTATCATCTATATTCCCTGCTAATTCTCCAGAAAGATCCACTTTTCCTAACTCTTGTGATCTGAGATCAACCTGAGGGCAGATCATCTCTATAAAATGTAGTAACCAAGAACAGTAGTAATTTAAAAAAAAATAGATCACTCCAAAATTGATAAGGGGACCCCATTGCTAAGACACCATGTGTCCCAGTAGGAAGGCTCAGTGTGCACCTGTTGTTTTTGTGTAATTCAAAAATATCCTTGCTTATATAGTAAATGACAGGGGTACTCTACCTATAGAGTCTCAGTACCTTTTTGGGGGGTCTCAGTACTTTTTTTTTATTATTAAATCCTAGCTGTGTACATTAATGCAATCACAGGGCACCATACACTGGTTTTATAGACCATTTGACATATTTTCATCACACTGGTTAACATAGCCTTCCTGGCATTTTCTTAGTTATTGTGTTAAGACATTTATATTCTACATATACTAAGTTTCACATGTACCCTTGTAAGATGCACTGTAGGTGTAATCCCACCAATCACCCTTATAGTCTTTAGAGGGCCCTCTCTTTTTTGAGAGTGGAGGAAAGAAAAGTGGTGGGAAGTTTTAATAGCATTTTGGTGGTATCCTCTTACTAAATCATGAAGGCATTAAAGTTGTCCCAAGTTTCCCATTGTCATATTCCTGCTCCACTCATTCCAGCCAATTGGTACCAAGAGCTTTTATGCTCCACCATTCCATGCTCTCTAGACCCAAAACTTTTCTTTTTTTTTTTTTTTACATTTGTATTATTTATTTATTTTATTAAATCATAGCTATGTACATAGATATGATCATGGGGCATCATACACTAGCTTCATAGACCGTTTGACATATTTTCATCACAATGGTTAACATAGCCTTCCTGGCACTTTCCTAGTTATTGTGCCAAGACATTTACATTCCACATCTACTAAGTTTCACATATATCCCTGTAAGATGCACTGCAGGTGTAATCCAACCAATCCCCCCCTTTTTTCCTAAAGTATTTATTTTGTTTTCCAGAATAATCAAGGCAAAAATTTATCAGAGTAAGTAAATCCCAGCTCCTCAGCACAATGGACAAGACTCTTCCCTGCACTCCCCTCTCCTCCCAGCTGCCCTGCCTCTGTGCTAGTTGACCCCTTCTGGGAGTCCCACTAGAGTTGTAACACCACACCCTGCTTCTGTCTGGTCACTGGAGAAATTCTACACTGGTAACATCAGCTCAGTGGCAGACAGCTAAAGTGTCTCATGGCAGCTCAGAACCCAGAGACTGTACTCCTACTCACTCTTTCAAGTTGATGGTCTTGCCTTTGTCGGCCTCCTGCTTCAGGTTTCTCACCAACACGTCTCCATACTGGCTCATGATGGGGAACATCTAAGCATAAAACAACACCACATGTAGTTAAATGTGCAGACTCAAGTCCCAGAAGAACATCACTTTCTTAGAGCATAGAGCAGTAAGTGATATTTTATAATAAATTTGGTACTTTCTCTTTTAAATATAAAGATAAAAAAGCATTTCTAAGAAGTCCAAACTCAGTGGATTACCCCTTGGAAAGTCCTTTTCATACCTCCTTCAGTTTCCCACTGCTGAAGGTTGGAGACAGCAACGTTCGTATTCTCTTCCACTCATCATCAACTGATAGAGAGATGGCACTTTTCATAAATCCCACTGGACCAAAAGACTAGAGTCCAAAGCAAAAACATTTGTCGTATATAAGTTTTGCAGATTTCCACATGTGTAGAAAATGTGTTAAATAGGCATCACTTATTTAACAAATATTCTGGGACTTGAGTCTGCACATTTAACTAGGTAGCAAGCCCTATGCTAGATGCTCAGTAAAGATTTATCCCAAATGCCTGCCCTACTCTGAGTATGTGTATGGGGGTGGGAACACCCAGCTCCTTGTTTGGTTTCCAGTCTTCTTTTAAATGTAAATGTTCCACATGGTAGAGGACCTATTCTTCCAGGGGAATAGACAGGAACAAGATCTATTACCTCTGGTAGGTTTGCATAGAGTAGAAGGGGACTGATAACAGATGGAAAGTTGGCCTTGGTGGACTGTGTGCTACCTTAACCAGTTTCATCTTTACCTGTACTATAGTGTAACTTGCTATAGTATGAGCAACTTGAAAAAAGGATGCCTTGATATAATTTTTTTTTAAATAGTAGGTAATATTTAAATGATTAGAAATCTATTTTGAAAAAAATGACATAACATGAAAGTTCTTTTCTTTTAAATTTTCCTCCAAGAAAAGAAGGCAAAAGGAAACTCAGTTTTCCAACTTGAGACTGGCCTATTAAAAAAGAAACAAAACTCTGCATGTAACTTTCTTCTATCTTCCAAAACTCCTTTTTGTTTTAAAATGGATGCTACCAGCATTCACTGGTGATAAAACTCAGCAAACTAGGAGGAGAAGGACCCTTCAACTAAATCACACTTAATGGTGAATGACTGCTTTACCCCAAAGGCCAGGAATAATTAAAAAATGTCTACTCTCACCACTCTTTTTAAACACCATATTGAAATTCCTAGTGCAATAGAGAAGAACAAGAAATAAAAAGCCCATAGATTGGAAAGGAAAAATCAGAATTGTCTCTATTTTCAGGTGACATAATTATCAATGTGAAAAATATGAAGGAATATACAAAAGTATCTCAAGGCCAAATAAGTGAGTTCATCAAGGTTGTAGGATAGAAGACCAACACAGATAAATTAATCACATTCCTAAACCAAAGAAATGGATAGGCATACTGTGTTCATGGATAGAAAGACTCATCATAGTAAAGATATGAATTTTCCCCAAATTGACCTATAGATTTAAGACAGTTATTTACAATCTCAGTAAGTTTGTTTGTAGACATTAGCAAGCTTATTCTCAATTTGTATAAAAAGGCAAAGGACAGCTAAAACAATTACTGTTAAGACTTAAGTATACATCTACTACTAGGGATGGGAAAGCTGTGGCTTTAGGGCCACATATGACCCTCCAGATCCCCAAGTGAATCCAAACTTTACATAACAAATCCATTTATTAAAAAAAAGCACTTGTGGTACTGGTCAAGGGACAGGCACAGTGATACAGAGAACAGAATAGACAATACGAAATAAATGCACCCAAATAAGCTCACATGTTTTTTGAGGTGCAAAAGCAATTCAGTGGAAGGAGGGTATTCTTTCCAAAAGTGGTATTAAAACAGTAATACAGCCAAAGGCCACAAAAAATGAACCTTGACCTAAACCTCATACATTATACAAAAATTAATACTAAGTGGATCATAGACTTAAATATAAAGCATCCAAATATATTGCCTTAGAAAAAAAATTAACATGGAAGTGGGCTAGGGAAGAATTTCCAGATATGACATTGAAAGCACAGTCTATGGAAGAAAAAACTAATAAACTGGCCTCCTTAAAATAAAAAAAAAACAGTTTGCTCAGATATACAAGCCACACATCATGACTATGGAAAACAGCCAAAGGAAGTCTCAGGGTGATGGAACTGTTCTGAGTCTTGATTGTGCCAGTAGACATACACATTCTTGCATCTGATAAATTTGCACAGAGTGACGTACACACACCAACACACAAATAAGGGCACACAAAACTGAGGAAATAGTAATAAGCTCTGTGGATTGCATCAACATCAATTTTCTTTTGCTGTATGTATAATTATGTAAGACACTGCCCCTGGGGAAATAGGATGAAGAGTTCATGGAATTTCCCTGTACATTTTTTGGGTAATGTTCTGTGAATATATAATTATTTCAAAATAAAACATAAATATACATTCTTTAAATTCTTTGCAATGGATGCCTACCCGCCGGTTAGTAAAGACAGAATGACATTCTTTCACTAGCACTGTTTTGATCATTTCGGGATCCGTGATCGCCACCACAGGCTGTCGGCCATCATACAACCTGTGTCAGGAAAAAAGAGCCAAATAAACCCCACAGATTCTGCAGCTGGAGCCACGCCCAGGATTCCAAACAATGATCCTGATGTCAAGCAATCCGTACCCCTAGTGGTACAATACATAGCAACATTAGGTCCGTTCAAAATTAAATCCTTACTGACCTGACACGGAGAAGATTCTGATCAGCAAAGTCATGCGAGTCTTCATACAATAAAGGGTAACATGGCTCAAGCAGGAAATAGACATTTAAGGACAAAATAGCTCTTCAAACAGATCATGGTTAGAAATAACAGGAAACATTTAAGTCTAGGTGGGAATACATGCTTACTTCCTGTACCATTCTCCATAATTTTTTTTTTTTTTGAGACAGAGTGTCATTATGTCGCCCTAGGTAGAGTGCTCACAGCAACTTCAAACTCTTGGGCTTAAGCAATTCTCTTGCCTCAGCCTCCCAAGTAGCTGGGACTACAGGCTCCCACCACAAAGCCTGGCTATTTTGTTGTTGTTGTTGCAGTTTGGCTGGGGCTGGAGCCCTACTCACTGAGCCACAGGCACCGTCCCCGGCTATTTTTTGTTGAGGTTGTCATTGTTGTTTAGCAGGCATGGGCTGGGTTCGAGCCCACCAGCCTCAGTGTATGTGGCCAAGCGTAACCACTGTGCTACAGGTGCTGAGCCCACAATTTTTTTATAAGTGTAGAATATTTTACTATCAAAAAGAATGTTACATCTATGAAAAATTGAAACAAGTCAATTATCAAGTGCTCACAAGTACTAAATGTTGTAAAGGGCATTTGGCATCATGTCCATTGAGATCCCTCACTCTGTGTTCTTTCTACTCAGTCACGTGGCCTTTATGGGCCACGCCAAGTCAGCAGAGTACTGTGGCCAGTGCTGTGGTTTTTGAGGACTTAATGAGAGAAGATGAACAAGTATGAAGAGGTACACCCTTCTCCTACTTGCTGGTAGTATACAAGCCACATGATGGTGCCTCTTTTGCTGCTCTCACCAAACCTCTAGCATTTTTGAAATGGAACAGCTGCTATAGTTGGCTGAGGCCACACATTACAGAATCATAAAGTCCACCAAGGCACAAGGAACACAATAGTTTACACCATCCTACATGTTTTCTTTAAAGTCAACAGAATTGGGCAGACAAGGAAATATTGTACTTCTATTGAAAATCAGCTTAAAAGAAAAACTTCAACACTTTCAGAGTATGTAAAAAATAATGAGCATAAATGGTTTCCCAATGTGTTTATTTATCTCCCAGCACAGTTCTCAAATACACATACTATGGCCAAAATTTAAATAAAAAGTATTTTTACTTCTAATGAAAAGTGAATCAATGTAGAAAGGAGATTATGCTATGCATTTATGAGCACATATTAAAAGAGTCTGAGATAATGCATTTGATGCAATTAAAAGTAACCTCAGAAAGGAAAAATGGAAAACAGGGCAACAGCCAGACACTGGATAGAAAGTGAGGCTAGGAGTCTGTAGGACATCAAAATCTCCAGAAATAGTTATAACCTGCAAAGTTCTAAGTCCAATTCAGACTGCAGACCTTCACAGCTGGTCTTATGGGATCTTAGGTGGGACAAGCTTCCCAAAACTTTACAATAGATAAACTCCAAGAGGCTCTAGACTGAGCTTGTCTTCCCTGCAGTGGGGTACATCATCATAGCAGCAATGGAATCTTCCAGAATACTCACCCCCACATTTTTCCATACTTTTTATAACATTCTAGGTCAGAATCCCAAATACCCTGAGAAGAGAAACAAAATACAATTTGATTATTATTCCAAATGTACCATACCCAATCTCTAATTGGGGGCGAAAAAGAGTTCAGTCTAATGAAATCAGGCTTACTGTTTATCCCTGGAAGTTAGAGGGAAGCTCTCATTCAAAGATATCTTACAGGCAAGGATTGAACAACATAGAGAAGATATTTGAAATGAAGAATTTAAAGTCATTCTGTAATTTTCTTTGAGTTTCATGTATACCAAATGACTTCCTCTCGTCTGTGAATACTAAGCACTGTATTTTGCTGTGTATAATATGTACTTTTTGCCCAAATTTTTGAGAGAAAAAATAAAGACGTGCATTATACAAAGGGTAGTACTAATTCTGTATCTAAATAAATATTTTAAATTATTTTATTTATGCTTATGTGGTAAAAGTATAACACTAGAAAGCAACAACAAAATCCATATGCAAAATAATACCCCGGAATATGGTAATCAGTTTTGTTGAACTTATGAGGAACTTGCAACCAAACCTTTTCAGCAGATGAAGAACAACACTTTTCTTTTTGTACACTTTACTACACGGGAGATGGCAGTCTAGCTTATGTTTTTGATACATAAAATGTCTTGTACCATATTATGTTAAAAATAAATGCTAAAATTATTTTACAGAATAAAAACCAGGTACCTAAATATAAACAAAAATTTAAATTAAAAAATTAAATTGAAAGTTTTTTTCCTGAAAGTTTGGGCCAAAAATGTGGGTGGGAATTATACATGGGAGTGCATTACAGATGAGAATGTACTATACATGGCAAAAATAAGGTAACTCATCATCTTTCTGAAGTGTTTTTGCTCTTGCAGGCATTGTCTCTAAAGTCTCTGAACCTTCTGAGTTATCACCTCCATGGGCAAATGAGGAAACTGAGGCTGAGAGTAAGTCAGTGAGTGTAATGTATACAGCTATGATTTAACAATAAAAAAAAAAGTCAGTGAGTGTCTCAGGGGATGCACATTTTTTTATCTCCTCCTTCAAAATCCTTTACTTTTATCTCACAAACTCTCTTGAATTTTAGCGGAATTAGGAAGTTGAAGACACTGGGGATCTCTGTATTTTTCTTTTTACTCCACTTCTCTCATTCATACCAGCTCTAGAAACTCTTAAGTTCTGTCTCTCTGGAATTGCATATGATGGCTATTTAATATAGGGAACCATAAAATAAATTGGTCTTTTGTTAAGCAGAATGTTTTCAAGGTTCATCCACATTATAGTGTGTATCAGCACTTCATTCATTTTTGTAGTTGAATAATATTCCATTATATGGATATAGCACATTTTGCTTATTCATTCATTAGTTGATGGAAGCTTGAGCTGTTTCCACTTTTTGACTACTGTGAATAATGCTGCTAGGAACATATATGTACAAGTCTTGGTATGGTCATATTTTTTCATGTCTCTCGGGTATATAATTCTGAGTTGACTTGCTGTGTTATTTGTGTAATTATGAGTTGCATTGTCTATACTTTCAGCCCAAACATTCTAACTGATCCAACTTAAAGTAAACATCTATTTTTTCTGATGTTCATAGTACCTGAATAAGAGAAAGGCTGAACAAAGCTTCAGTATTCTCTACTAAACCATATCATCAGCCCATGAGGCCCTAGAATTTTAGG